>NW_020954598.1:19860405-19952564 GCF_900497805.2 Vombatus ursinus
GAGCTCACAACAGGACCTGGCACAGAGTAAGCCTTTAATAAATGCTGCCTGTTGGTTGGGAAGCAAATAACTATATATACAAGATCCACACGGTGTAAATAAAAGGTAATAGCAGAGGTGGAAGGCCCTAGCAGGGGCTGGAGTGAAAAACCACCCAGAAACCGCCTGCTGAAGAAGGTGAGCATTAAACTGAGCCTTGAAGGAAGCCAGTGAAGCCAGGAGGCTGAGGTGAGGACGGGGGCAGTCACTGCTCACAGAGTGAGGAGATGGACAGTGAGGAACAGTGACGAGGTCAAAAAAGCTGGATCATCGAATGTGTGTGGAGGAGTCAGGTGTGAAAAGGCAGGGAAAGGTATGAAGGAGCCAGTCACAAAGGGCTCTCAATGCCAAACACAGCATTTGATATTGGGTCCTGAAGGCTATCAAGAGCCACTGGGGGCTTATTGAGCAGGGGCATAATGTGTCCACTTGACAGGTCAGAGAATGAGTTGGAGGAGGGGGAGACTTGAGGCAGAAGGATCCACCAACAGTCTGGGCATAAGGGGGCAAGGGCTTGCACCAAGGTAGCAGCTGTGTGAGTGTAAAGAAGGGGATGCACATAAGAAAAGTCATAAAGGTAGAAATGATAAGATCTGGCAATGGGATGGATATGTGTGGTGAATGCAAGAGAGCAGTCGAGGATGACTCCAACGCTGTGAGCAGTACTGGAAGGATGGCAGAACAGTTTTAAAGAAGAAAAGGTTGTCGGGAGTGGGGCAGAGATAATAAGCTCTGTTTTGGAAATATTTAATTTGAGATGCTTGTGGGACATCCACTTTGAGTGGTCCAAAAGGCACATGGTGTTGCAAGCCTGGAGATTCAAGAGAAAGGTTAGAGATGTATGCATGGATAGATAGATGGATAGATAGATAGATATGGATATAGATATAGATCTGGGGGTCTTCTGCATAGAAATGATCATTGAACCCAAGGGAGCTGAAGAGTTCACCCAGAGAGATCGTCTAGAGAAAGAAGAGAAAGTCCAGGACAGTGCCTTGGGGGACACCTACAGTTAGCGCGCATGGTGTGGATGAAGATCCAGCAAAGAAGACTGAGAAGGAGTTGTCAGGTAGAAAGAGAACGAGGAAAGAGTGTCTTGAGAACCTGGAGAGGAGAGAGTGTCAGGGAAGACAGAGTGATCCTGTGTTTTGAAGTCTGTAAAGAGGTCAAGAAGGGTGAGAATTGAGTAAAGGCCATTAGGTATGTCCATTAAGAGATCATTGATAACTGGAGAGAGAAGCTTCAGGTGAATTATGAGGTAGGAAGCCAGGGTGCAGAAGGTTTAGAAGAGAGTGATAGAAAAGGAAGTGGAGATGCCAATCGTATGTAGTCAGGGGGTTGATCTGCTGGAGAAGATGAGACGAGATGGGGAGGGATGAAGGGTGTATATAGAAGAGTTTTTGTTAGTGAGGAGAAGGATCACCTGAGTGACACGAGATGAGGAGGGGAGAAGAGAGGGCCCTGGGTGAATGGCCTCAATTTTTCCATAAGGCATGAGACCAGGTCCTCAACTGAGAGGGTAGCAGGGGAGGTTTTTCTAACTGCAATTCTATGACCCTGGGTTCCTAAAAAGGGGAATAAATGGTTTGTTTCATCACAGCCACTGCTACTGCCTGATCATCCTTAACCCCCAAGCCAAGAACCCCCTTAAGGGTTATTGGGCCCTGCTACCAGGGCAGCTAGGTTGCACAGTGGATAGAGGACTGGGCTTGGAATCAAGAAAATTCCTCTTCATGAATTCGAATCCAGCCTCATGAAACTAACTGTGTAATCCTGGGCAAGTTGCTTAACCCTGCTTGCCTCAGTTCCTCATCTGTAAAATAAGCTGGAGAAGGAAATGGCAAACCACTCCAGTATCTCTGCCAAGAAAAACTGAAATGTTTTTTGTTTCCTTTTGGTCTGTTTCTTCTTTCACAACATGACTAATATCAAAATATGTTTTACATAATTACATATATATATAATGTATATCAAATTGCTCGCTGTAGTTTTTTTAGGAAGAGGGGAGGAGAGGAAGGGGAAAAAACTGGAATTCAAATTTTGTAAAAAGGAATGTTAAAACTTGTCTTTACATATAATTGGGAAAATAAAATCCTTTGAAAAGAAAAAAAGAAAACCCCAAAGGGAGTCATAAAGAGTTGGGCATGACTGAATAGCAGAACCAGGAAAAGAGGCCCAGAGAATAAGGCAAGGGGGAAGAGTTTAGGTAGAAGAAATAGAGGGCGAGTGGGCTGTGGGATATTTAACCCCATGTAGCCACCCTCACACCATCAGCCTCGACTGGGAAATGTTGACCAGCAGACCACCTGCTTAGCAGAGGCTGAGGGGTCTGCAAAACTGGTTTCTGGACCACCTAAAATTGTTAATAAAATCCCTAGGATTATTTAATTCCCTCCATCCTCTGTCTTCCATTCCAACCTTTCAGTCCTATTCAGGCTCCATCCCAACCCCTCTCATCCTCCATCCTCTCTATGTCCTGTCTTCTCCATCATATGTCTTCCATTCGTCCCCTTACTCTGCCTCTTCTGCCTTCTTTGTTTCATGACCTTTATTCTTCCCATCTGGTCTTTCTCCATCTTGTACTTCACTCCCCCTCTATTCCTTCCACCCTGATGGAAGAATGCGGGAGGAGCATAAACCTCCCTTAAAATTTCATTTCAAACCAACTATTAGTCAGGGCTAGAATCACTGTCTGCCATCTTCTCTCTCTCTCACCAGGAGAGGGGAGGCCTTGATCCTGATTGGCTCCCTCAAAGCAAGACACTACCTGGTTCCTTTAGTCTCAAAGGGGGACATCCCACACAAATCAGAGCCCTCAATTTCATCTATAACTCCACACACCCAGTCCCAGTTCTCAATCCCTGGTCCCTCCCATCCCAAATTTCTTGGGATTCACTCACCACCATAGTCTGGTTACAGTATCGAGCACAGCCCTTCTTCATCACATTCAGGCCATCTGGGTCATGGATGTAAACACACTCCTTGGGGAAAATGTTCTAGGAGAAGGAGGAAATAAGAGGGAGTGGGAGTTTTAGGAGGGATAGCTGTGAATCCCTGTGGAACCAGACTTCTCCATCCTGATTCCTTCTTCCCATACTGACTTACAATGTGACCTGGGACATGTAGCTTGACCTCTCTGGGTTTGCAACCTTATACTTTGTAAACTATAAAGTGCTATGTAAATTTTCACTATTATTGTTAATATTATGTAACCCAGTCCCAAAGCCTGTGGGTATGGGACTCTGTCTTGATGGTAATTGGTGAGAGCAAGAGAGAGGAGAGAGGGGAGCCCTTCAGTTTTTGTCAGCTCTGCCCATACTGATCTCCACTAATCAGGAGACAGTCCCATACCAATGTTCTTTGGGTCTGCGGTTACTATTATTGTTCATGACTATTATTATTCCCTTTAGTGAGAGGCATTCTGACGTAGTGGATAGAAAGCTGGCTTGAGAGCCGAGAAGACCTGAGTTCAGGTCCCACCTTCGATGCATGCTGGTTGTGTGATGGCGGGGGAGTCACTTTACTTGTCAGTATTCTAGGCCAGTGATGTCAAACTCAAATAGAAAATGCATAAAGATCCCTGTGGGTGCATATTGACTTAGAAAACCATATATTAACATTATTTATGTTTTAGTATATTTTTATTCATTTTGTTAAATACTTCCCAAGTACATTTGAATCTGGTTCTGGCTACCCTTGGGAGTACTGTGGTTCACATGGGATGCACAGGCCTCATGTTTCACACCTTTGGCCTAGAGCACAGAGAGCCTAAGTGCTTAGGGCAGGAATGGGGAACCTGTGGGCCTCGAGGCCACATGTGGTCTTCTAGGTCCTTAAGTGCTGCCCTTTGACTGAACCCAAACTCCATAGAACAAATCCCCTTGGTAAAAGAATTTGTTCTGAAAACTTGGACTCAGTCCAAAGGCCACACCTAAGGACCTAGAAGGCTACGTGTGGTCTTGAGGCTGAAGGGTCCCCACCCCGGCCTAGGATCACACAGTGAGTAGGCATCAAAGGCAGGACTTGAATCCAGATCCTTTTGTCCTGAGGCTGGCTCTCTATCCACTAGGACATGCTGCCTCTGGGGCAGTCAGAGACAGCTGCTGCTCTCTCAAACTTCCACTCCCTGGTCACAATTCTGTAGCTACAAAGAAATCAACAGGCAGTGAGGTTGTCTGACAACCTCATTATTTCTCTTCTTTGTATCATTATTATTATTAGTGGGGCTGGGGTCGGGGAGTGATTCTGAGGTAGGAGATTCCATTCCTGTTTAGGGACCTCGGACCCGCAGGGCGGCAAAAGCAGAGCGTGCCATACCCAGACCTTTCTTCCACAGCTCAGAAGTCACTCATACACCATCCAAGTTGGGACTGGGTAATTCCCTTCCCCAGGAGGGTTATTTCTGAATTTATGGATTATTTTTCCTCTTCTAAATATTCCTAGCAAATGCCCTGGTTTGGTAGAAGGGTATGGAGACAGAGAAGGACAGAGGGGATCTTGGGGCCTTGAGCTGGGGTTCAGGGATCAGGGGTGGTTTTCGCCTCCTACTACCTTGTAACCTCCCCTCAACCCCAAGACCCCTGGACTTTCCCAGCCCTTGAGCCTGCTTGTCTCCCTGGGCTTAGAGCTCTGTCTCCAACAGACCCTCAATTATCTTCATGTAAATGGAGGCCTTGGGCCCTTCTGGTTCACTGAAGAGAAAGGAGCTGGCAACTTTGGAAGATGACTGCCGCTCAATGAGGTCCTTCTCAAGCAGAGGATGAATTTCAATGACCATAGAAACTCAGGCCCAGGCTTTGCTCCAGACTTTCTTTTTTAAATTTTAATGTTAACTTTTTTTTCAATTACCAAACATCTATTTTCTCTTATTCCCACCTCTCCCCCCACCCCCATACACAATGGTGCAATCTTTCTTTAGGTTCCCTCCTCCCTCATGCCCCACCAGAAGCACTCCTAGGAGAAGCCTCTTCAACCCCACAGCACAGCACTCACCAGCTCTTGGCTATTGGGGGGACATACACTGGTATTCTGGGCCTGGCAATCCACACAGGTGCCCTGGGAAGAGTTAAAACTGCTAAGTCCCTGCACTTTGCAGCAATGGTCCTCCTCCCTGAGGCCACTTTCCTGGGGATGGCTGGTAGTTGGTAGGCCCCTTTGGTAAGTACTCACCATCACAATCTTGTACTGGTCCTCATTGCATCGATGGGGCAAGATGGGCAGGATGGATGGGGGCAGCAAGATGCCATCCAGCAGGTGGATGATTCCATTGGATGCCACAATATCCACGCTCTTCAAAGGGATGCCAGGAGACCCCAAGAAGATACGCCCCTATGATAGAAATCCCCCATGCCTTCCCATTCACCATCTCCCCTACACTGGCCCTGGGAAAAATGGCACTGAAGACCTGTGAGCTCATTTGGGCCCTAGTCCATCCCATTGCCTCACTGGATAACCCTGGCCAAGTGCCTTTCCCTCTCTGTGCCTCAGTTTCACCATACACACAATGATGGTCCCTAGGGTTCCCTCCCTGTATATTCTGTTTGGTTCTTATTGAATTGTTGACCTGTAATGTACAGTAAAAAGAGTTCAAATGGGAGCCAGAAGGCCTGGGTTCCAATATCGGATGCTACCAACTTGCTGTGTGGCCTTCAGCAAGTCCCATTAATAGCCTTGCCCACTCCCCTCCCCATGGGTCTCAATTTCTTTGAATTTAAAATGGGAACGTGGGACTGGATTATCTCTAAGGTGCCTTCCAGCTCTGCCAACCCAGGAGTCCATAAATCTACCTATGTGTAACAGAGGTGATCAGTCAGTCAGTCACCAAGTATCTCCATTATGTGCTGGGCACAGCAAAGAAAGAAAGAAGGGAGGGGAACTGGGTACCCCCCTCCCTCGAGAAGCTTACAGACATCCCTCATCAAAGGCAGCTCTATACTCTCATCCCTGACTGAAGGGCCAAGGGGGTCTGTGGACAATCATAAAACACCTATGGCAGGTCTGTGTCTGCAGTGGGAGAGCCGGCCCCCGCACTCACCTCCTCTGTGATGTTTGTGAGCACGACCTGGTTGGCCATGGTCTGGATTTGCTTCAAAGAGATCAGCTTGTCCACAGTGAGCTGAAGAGACAGAGTATAAAAGCAGAGGTGGGTAGAGCTAATCAGGAAGGCTTCCTGGAGGAGTCGGGGTCGAAGGAACCTCTAGGAGAAACTGTGACTGAGGAGATGGGGGTGTCCGAGGCTGAAAGCTGAGCCTAGAGGTCTCTTACCTGGGCATTGCTGTAAATGTGATACTTCACCAGTTCCTGCAGTTTGGAGATGCCCTAGGGGATAAAAGGGGGCAGTGAGTCCTTGGTTGGTCTAATGCAGCCCTTTGGTTATAGAGCCAAGCTCAGACACTGGTCACTGTCTCTGACCTCAGGGAGCTGCTGGTCTTAGGGGGAGGGCAGGATACTGAGGGGAGAGACCACAGAAACAGGATTTTGGGGGGTGAGCTGGGATAGGGTGGGAAGGTCAGAAACTGCATTGATGGAGGGGAAAAAGTTTCGGGTGAATGCAGAACTTCTCCCATAAAGGTGATTTTAAACTGTCACGGGGTGAGTGGGGTTGGAGGAGCCCAAAAGATGGCTTGAGTCAGGCAGTTTCAGTCAGGTTGGGAGGAGGTGTGGCCCTGAGGGTGGGATGGGTCAGGCAGTACTGGAGGTATTCCATTGACTCCTTCTACCCAAACATCCACCCCACTTCCTCAGGCCCAAGGCCACTCACCTCGGTGAATAGGTAAATGAGCCTCCCATCTCTCAGGCTGTCCACCGCGTCGTTACTGGGGGCAAATACTGTGAATGGCCCTGGGCCTTCAAGGATGGAAGGGAGACCACAGTTCTGGAATCAACAATTCAACTATTAAGCATCTGCCCTGTATGCTCAAGTCCTGTGTTCCAGGGCACCGGCCCTGACCACATGCAACTTACATTCTTCATGGCCTAAGGGAAAGTCCTGGGTTCAAATCCAGTCTCTGCCATTTACTAGCTCTACAAACTTGATTGAATAAGTCACCTCCCAGCCCCGGACCCCACTTTCCTGATCTGTGTTGGTAGAGGAAGTTTGCACGGTCAAAGATATAAAATTGGAGGGAACCTTAGAAGTTGTGGAATTCAACCCCTTATTCTACAGATGAGGAAACCGAGGCTCAGGGAATTTGTCCAGGGTTACTCAGCTAGTGACTGAGGCAGTAATTTCAACTCAGCTCTTTATGATTCCAAAGTCCACACTTCACTTTATCCACTAGTTTCCACCCAGAGGCTCCCTATGCTAATAAAATTCCAGGGCCCATTAACAAAGGAACACATATTTATTAATATGTATCAGGCTCTGTGTTTAGGGCAGGGATGGGAAACCTTTGGCCTCAAGCCCCCACGTCTCAAGTGAGGATGAAGACCTAGAGGACCACATGTGGCCTCCAAACCACAGATTCCCCACCCCTGCTTAGGGGCTTACTATAAATATAAAACAAACAGAACCTTGACAGCTGAAGAAAGCTATAGGGTAATACCTCGACGGAGTGAAGGGTTTTGTTTTTGAGATAGAGGAGACTCAAACACATTTGTGTTTCATTTGAAACAAGACCATGGAAGAGACGGGAGAGAATGGGAGCAAATCAGAGGATGGGGATGCTCAGGCATCTGAGGTCTTCCAGAATGCAGAGGATGTTGAGAGAGGAAAGGAAGGCCCCGAGGCAATGCTGTACTTTATATAGGGCTTTCCTTATACACAGTCCTGTAAGGTTGTACAGATGACCCCCATTTTACAGATGAGGAAGCTAGAGCTCAGAAAAGGAGAATAGAAGCAGTGTGGGTTAGTTTTTTAGAGAAAGAGAGAGAGAGAGAGAGAGAGAGAGAGAGAGAGAGAAGGAGGAGGGGAGAGAGGGGAGAGAGAGAGAGCTCAAGGATGGAAAAAATGTATCTTCCTCTCTTCCTTGCTAAGGGTGGGGGCTAAGAGAATGAAATATTGCTTATACTGCCAGACTCAATTGATATGGGTTAGTTTTGTTCAGCTGCTTTTCTTCCTTTCTTTTTTTAACTTCCTTATTACAAGGGAGGCTAACTGTGTAGGAGGGAGTGATATATTCTGAAATGAAGGTGATATAAAAACAAAAGATATCATTTTTTTAAAAGAGCTAGCTTAAGGCCTGAAGTCAAGAAAACTGGGCCCTAGACTCAGTTTTGCTCAGTACCTTTAGTAATCTCCTTCCCTTCCCCGGGCACAAATATCCCTGTCTGCAAAACAAAGGGGTAAAATGAAATAATCTCTGAGGGCCTTTTCAATGCTGATATTATAAGAAGTTAGCTATGGAAGGCCCAAACAGCTCAAACTCAGTTACACCCGAGTCTGAATCACAGCTCATCCATCCGTCTCGTCTCTCGCTGAGACCCTGGACAAATTGCTTCCATTCTGTGGGCCTCGGTTTCCTTCTCTGTACAAAGGGCATAAGAATCCTTGTTTTGCCTCCCTCACAGTGCTGTTTTAAGAATAATGAATTAAGATAACGGATGGAAAGAATTCTGATAAATAGGAGCTTATTAAAGGGAAGGAGGAAGAGTCTGAGACCAAGGAACCAGGGCTGGCAGCCATCTGGGGGAGCAGGAGACAAGGGGACCGTCTAGGCGGCCAAGTCAGAAAGCGGAGCTGTCTCTTCTGAGGCCCTCTATCATCTGCTCACCTCCAGGATGGTTTCAAACCGGTTGAAGACATCCATGGAAGCCAGGATCTTCCCGATGGATTTCTGCAGGGACACATTGAATGGATACTTGGGTTGGGTGGGCTTTGGAGTAGTCTGGAGAAAGAACACCTCCCCTTTTTCTGTCTTTGGCCACTCACAAAGAGAATGCTCCTCCCTGAGAGCCTGGATTAGCCCCTGGGGGATGCTGGAGACCTGAAGGCTACTGGCCAGAAGGTCTGGCCAACTTTGGAAAGGGCTGCTCAACCCTCCTCCTTCCGCTTACAGGGAAGGCTTCCCAGTCCTTCCTCACAGTCTGAGCAGCCCTGGGGAGAACATTCATTATTCCCACTCTAATTTCACTTAGCTATAGCCTAATCTCTCCTGAACCCCAGGATAGAGAGGGGCATCATCAACCCAATGTATTTAAACTTGATTGTGGGTAATAATGGAGCTAGAATCTTTGCCTAGTCAGACCCTGGGGACTCAGGTCCCTGTTCCCCCATCCAGGAGGGGAAGCTTACCCTAGTTTTCCTGCTACCCCTGACAGCCCTTAGGGCCTAAGGGGCAGGAATTTGGCATTTAAAATCAGTATTCCCTCTGCCCCTTCACTGGCCCCTTGGGACCAGAGATGCACCATTACTTGTAGGGAGGGCTATGGCTTCTTCCAAGGCCAAAGTCATTGTGAGAGCATCAAAAAGGGTCTAGTGAATGAAATAACCTCTTCGGAGGGTCTATACAAATCCATGAAGAGGGGAGAAATACCTGCCTTCCTTCAGTCCTCCTATCCTCTTTCTCCCACCTCTCTGCCCTGTGAGTCCAGAAATCTTCCCCTCATGGGGTCAGGGTCAAAAGTCACTGTTGAGCCTGGTTCCCAAGCAAACCCAGGGACTGCCTAGCAAATGGGTTAGAGTATTTGGTGGGGGTTGCTCCCTCCCCAGGGCTCCAGATGAACAATAGGTTTCATGGAGCCTGAGAAGTTAATCATGCAGGTGACTTGGGCTCTAGATTAAGATTGCCCCTTCTCCCTGCCCTGGGGTTCCAGATACACTTCTACACAAAGATGTGCACTCCCTTGGGGGCACTGTGGGCATGTGCCCAGGCATAAGGAGAGGTGGGTGATCACACAGACTACCTTTCGTAACTGCTTAGACAGCAAAAGAGAAGGAATTCCTGTCCTCTAGGGTTTGGTGAGGGGAGTGTATCCTCACCCTCACCCCTAGGAAGTCAGGCTTGGGTGTCTTAGGAAGGCTTCCTCTATTAAGGGTCCACTCTGTTCTGTCTCAGCCAACCTCAGCTAAGACCCCTGGAGCCCTGGGCCAGAGAGGGCACGTCAAGAACACACCATCACAAATCATCACAAAAAAATGCTCGCTTCTCTGCCTAGCACCTCCTTCCCCTGCCTCGGCTCTCTCAGTGGCCTCTGTCTGGTATTCAAGGCTCTTTTACAAGTAATCCCACCAGGCCTGACTCTCTCATCGGGCGAGCCACGAGACCCCTTCTCCAGGCTGCCTTCAGCACAGAAATGATCCTGGGCAGGGGCTAGAACACTCTCTTCTCCATCGCCCACCCCAGATGAATTCACTTTGAGAAGAGGACAGGCTTGGCTCACCTCTGGGTCTCCTTGGATGAAGGCTGAAGAGGGCTGTCTGCGGATATTGCTGACAAGATGGAAGATGCCGTTGGATGCAGGCAAGTTGGGCTGAAGGATGCTGTATGTCAAACCTGGTTGGTCTTTGTATTTGTATATTTTTTCAGAGCTCTACAAAAGCATCAGGCATCAAATCATTTTTCCCCTAACCAGGGCCCTGCCTGGTGACTCCTGAGCTCCTCCCTGCAGTGAGAGCCAGCCACCCAGCCTGCCTTCCAGAAGACCCCCAGGTCCCTAGATATCTTTGACCAGAGTAAGTGGTATAACTTACACACAATGCCTAGTTTCTAGCATCTGTTAGCCTAGAGACCCAAGAACCTAACAAAGACATCACAAGGGAATTTCATTCCCAAGCCCAGTCCCCATAGACTACAGCATTCAAGCCCATATTCCTCTGTCTGGCATTCAAGACCCTTGGTTATTGGGTCTATCCTGTCTACCTGACATCCATTCTCTCTGTGTCCTCCAATATGTCTCCTCCATGGCAATCTGGCCAAGCCTCTTCTCCACCTCCCCCTGCCAATACACTGGGCTGATGACTACTTCTGACACTCTGCTGGTGCCAGTTGAGGCTCAGAGTAGCTTTCTATGTTTCTATGCAATCCCTGAAGGATGCACCCAAGCCCTACCATCTCCCCAAAACCTTCCCAGGGAGCTGTCCCTCTTCCAAACATCTTCGGAAGTGCCTATAGTCAAAATCTCCAAATTTAGTCCTTAACTTTGGCCTGCTCAGGCCGCAGGGCTTTCTGAAAGCAAGACTTGGGTCTCCTTCTCCCATGTCTCCTTCAGATGGTCAGTTTCCCCAGAGTAGATCCCAGGGCCATTCCTGTTCTTTCTCTGCTCCACCTTTTCTATCCCCCATGGCATTAAGGAAAGGACTGAGCATATAGAGAGGCTCAGAGAAGATGGGAAGACTTTGTGGTCCTCTGGGGCCTCCTTACTAGATACTTGCTGCTAGTAAAGGTCAGTGACTCTCCAGCCAGTGTCCACAATGTCTTGGAGGTCAGGGGGGATGCGAGGAGATCTTTTATCAAGTGCTGTCCAGGAATGATGTGTAGTTTGCATACTGATCTTGATAACGATTCCTTCATGGAAAGCAAAAGGAGGATTTCAGGGGGGCTACTGGGAAAGAGCACTTGATGACCACAATGAGATAGCGACATACTTGAAGGCCCAGTGTCCCTGGGGTTCCATAGGAAGATTGGGGGTCAGCATGGTAGGACAGGAAAAATACTGGCTCTGGAGTTGGTGGACCTGACTCTAAATTCCACCTCTGACACTTGCTACCTGTGTGATCTTGGACAAGTCACTTAAACTCTCTGGGTCTCGGTTTTCTCATCTGTAAAATGAGGGGTTTGGACTAGATGGCCTCAAAGTCTTTTCTGGTTCGAGATCGATGATCCTATGAAGAAATTGGGGACCAGAATCCCAGTGGAACAAGGGAAGAGAGAACTATGGTTTCTGGTCCAAAAGTAGGCTTTGGGGGAGTCCCTGCAGCAGTTCCTCCTGGCTCAGATCAGAAACCACCAGAAAAGGGAAAAGGATTTTATCTGAAGGTATGGGCACCCTCTGAGGGGAAGGGGATTTCCAGGGAAAAGTTTGGCCTTCTCAGGAGGGGGTTAGGAAGAAGGGCTGAGAGATGGGGGGAGCAAAATATCTCCCCCCTCCCAGCCCTGTACTTTCCCCAGGAAGTCTATTGGTCAAGAAGGAAGGGAGAGGGTTGTTGAGCTCCTGAGATGGCACAATTCTGGGGAGGGGAATTTGCTAGGGTTCAGTGCCTTTGCTCCATGGTATATGTCAGGCAGGGGAAGACTTGCTCAGGTCCCTGGGTTGATGGGTGTAGGGATGAAGAAGTTCATACTCTGGGCCCCTCTGAGAGATAAGGGGAGGGAGCAGGTGAAACAAGGGGTCAGAAGAACCCAGGGGGCCAGTATCACTCACATTCAAACTCCCAGACAGGTACAAGGATGGGACCAGCACTGTGAAAGGCCCAGACTTGGACAGGATCTCCCCACAGCCTTTACCTGCCAAGGGGAGAGGATGACAGTAGCTCCCCCAGCCTGGGTGGGCAACCCTCTCCCCCCTAACAAGTGCTCTGCCTTGGTATCTATCCTCTGCCTGCAAGTAGGCTTCCAGCAACCTGGCTCCGCTGGCATTTCTCATACTCCTCTCCCTCTGCCTGGACCTGCTCCCTCCTCTGATGAAGCCAGAGTCCTGGCTTCAGGCCCTTCCCTCAGCAGGAGGTCCCCAGGTCAGTTTAGGAGGGGTATTACCCAGCATGGACAAGGCTGTAGTTAGCTTCCTCAGGTTCGGGCGCCGGTTGTTCAGTCTCTCCAGCTCTCTGATAAAGTGTCCATAACAGGAGTGTCCATCCCCGATCTCCCCTTCGTCACAGACACACCTGATGGGGGGTGGGGGATGGGAAATCAGCTTTAACAAAATCCTTTCCCTAGCTCTGGATCAATCTCTTTCGCATCCTCTGACCCCTTTTGTTCCTTAGTTCCCCTCTTTCTGCCTTCCTTTCTTCCTGCTTCTACCTATTCAAATTCCTCCTGCCCCCAGCCTCCAAGGCTCAGGTCAGATCTCTCCTTTTCCAGGAAACTTTCCCCAGCCTAGTCCAGAGTGGTCTTCCCTTCTCTGAGTCCCTAGAGCTCCTCACCTTTGACCTTTCTTATTGTCTAGTATTCAGGTCTTGCCTCCCTGGTTAGATTCGGGTCAAGAGACCTTAACTGAGGATTCCTTTGTGAAGAACGGTGTGCTAAGCTAAAATGAAGAAGAAAAGACAGAGACTCTGCCCTCAGGGTGCTTCTAATCTGGAGGACTATTGCAGTAGCCTCTGAACTGGTGCCCCTGCCTCATCTTTCCCTTCTCCAGCCCATCTTCCATATAGATGTCAAAGTGATTCCCTTTAAGTTCAGGTCTGACCTTGTCACTCCCCTGCTCAATGAACCCCAGTGGCAGCTCCCTATGGCCCATCGAACCAAATATAAGATCTTCTGCTTAAAAAGCAGAAGTCCTTCAGAACCTGGCCCCAACCTAGCTTTCCAGACTTATTTATGTATCACACATCTTGTCATGCTCCACAATTCAGTCAAACTGACTTTTGTGCTGTTCTTTTCACCATCTCCCTTTGAACTGACTGGAATCTTCTCTCTCCTTACCTCCACTTCTTAGAATCCCTGTTTCCTTCAAGGTTCAGCCCAAGCACCAGCTCCTAATCTACACGAAGTCTTTCCTGATCTTCTCACACCTTTCCCCAACCCCAGGCCCTTCCCTGTTGCTCCTTCCCAACACTACCTTGTATTTATTTCATAGGGCCTTAAATTTTTTTTTAAAAAATTCCAAACTTAAAAACCCCAAAAGAGCATTTCCATACACACAGAACACAAAGAAAGAGGATTCCGCATGAAACTCTGAATTTCCAATTCATACCACTTGCTTAAACAAAAGTATGTAACAAATTCTACATATCACTTTCAAAGCTGTTCTGCTCATAGGTGTCTCCTTCTGAACTCCCTCCTGTTCTCTTCTGTGTTTTTAAGAAATGTTTCAATGGCCTTCTTATTTTGGCATAACTATTACTGATCCCCCCCCCATTTAAATCTAGAGAAAGAAAGAAAGAAAAAGAAAGGAAGGAAAGAAAGAAGGAAAGAAGGAAGGAAGACCACCTTGCAACAAACAGGCATTGCCAGACAAAACAAGTAGATACAGTGGCCATATCCTGTCTCTTTCTGTTTCATGTCCATCATTTCTCTGTCAGAAGGTCTTGTTTTATTTTTACATATTCTCTCTCTCTCTACACACATACACACACACACACACACACACACATAGTGTGCGCAGATAGATATTATACACACACACCTACATATTGTCTCCCTCAGTAGAATATACATTCCTCAGGGGTTAGGAAAGCTGCATTTTAATCTTTTTTTTTAATCTAGGCACTTGAAAAACACTACTTCATTATCAAAAAACTGGAAGACACAGCAAAGAAGAGGATTGCCCTTGGGAAACCTCCAAATCTACCCAGAACAGGGCACCCGATCAATGCTTGTTGGTTCCTGATACCCATACAAGCACATCTAAACGAGCAGCTGCCTCCCCAGCCCAGGTTCAGCCGTAATTCCATTGGCTCGCTTGGCCTTGAATGACCGGCATTTCCCCATCCCTACTCCCCAATCTCCTCATCTCCCTCCACAATCACAGAGCCTCAGATTTGCAAGGACCTTCAGCCCATCCAGTCTGACCCACAAGTGAACGAGTGATATCCTTGACAAGTGAGCATCCAGCCTCTGTGTGAAGACCTCTAGTGATGGAGAGCTCTACTTGCTGAGACTGTTCCTATTTCGATGGCTCCAATTACCTTTCTTTTAATAGCCAAAATCTGCCTCTACAGCTTCTATCTATTGCTCCTAATTCTGCCTTCTGGGGCCACACAGAAGAAGCCTAATCCTCCTTTCAAGTGATGGTCAGTGTGCAAGTGTTTATTAAACACTTACTTATGTGCCAGGCATTATGCTAAGCACTGAGTAAACAAAAGAATGCCAAACAGCACAGTGCTTGTCCTGAAGAAACTCACTTTCTAATGGAGAAAACATGCAAACTACTTGGTACATCCAAGATGGATACAGCGTTGATGGAAGGTAATCTCAGAGGGGAAGGCACTAGCAGCTAAGGGCACCAGGAAAGGCCCCTGCACAAGGTAGGGCTTGAACCAAAACTTGAGGGAAGCCAGGGAGGCCAGGAGGCCGAAGTGAGGAGGGAGAGCATTGCAAACATGGGGGACTTCCAGTGCAAAGATGGGAATGGGAGATGGGATACTTGGTTTGAGGAAGGACGATAGGCCTATCCCCCTCTCTCATGCATCCCTTTACTGGCCCATTCCTCTCAAACCACAAACATGCTCTGGTCTTTCCCAATCTAAAAAACTTCCTCTTGACCCCGTCTCCCACCCCTCTCACATTTCATCCTCTTTCTCTCTTCCTCTTCTAGGAAAGGCTACATTTCCAGGAAGAACAGTCTATACTTGACTCCCTTGCTTCCTCAACACTCCCTCACTCACCCCTCAGCTCCTTTCAAATGATTTTTCATTGTGACTATTTTGCTGACATTGGTCTCTCAAAGGTCACCAGTTAGGCTTTCATTGCCGGCTCGTCTAGGCTCTTCTGATCCTAGGCTTCCTTGCCTTCTCTGCGGCATTTACTGCTCTTGACTACCCCCTTCTTCTGAATATTTTCTCTTCTCTTTGGACTGCCACGATGGTGGACACTACTGGCTCTCCCCCATCTGTCTGATCCTTCTCAATTGCTCTTTCTGGTTCATCCTACTCCTGTCTCCTATGTGTGTTGCGTGGGGGAGGGGTTTCCCCAAGGCCCTGTCCCTTACCTCTTCTCTTAGAAAGAGAACATACCTATCAGTACTGTCTATCTCATCAACTCCATTGGTTTCCATTACCACCTCAATGGAGGTGACTCCCAAATCTATCTCTGGGGGCAGCTGGGTGGCGCAGTGGATAAAGCACTGGCCCTGAAGTCAGAAGGACCTGAGTTCAAATCCGACCTCAAACCAAACACTTGACATTTACTAGCTGTGTGACCCTGAGCAAGTCGCTTAACCCCAATTGCCTAAAAAAAAAATTCCAAATTACCAAATCTATCTTTGCTCCAATCTCTCCTTAGACCCCCTGACCCACATGAATGTCTCACCCAAATCTCAAACTCAATATGTCCAAAGCAGAACTCATTGCCTTCCCCTCTTAATCTGCCCTTCTCACTTATTCTGGTGATGGTCTCCTCCTCCTCCTCTAAGCCATCCAGGCTCAAAATTATGAGATCACCCTTGACTCTTTTCTCTCCCTTCCTTACAATATCTAATCAGTCAGGAAGTCTTGGAATTCGACAATACCTCTCACACCTGTCCCCTCCTATTCGCTGAGCCTAGCTCAGACCATAATCACCTCTTCCCTGGACCACTGTTGTAAACTTCTATCTCATCTCCTTAACTTCTCTCTCTCCCCTTTCTAATCTAGCCTTAACTCAGTTACCAACATGGCCTTCCTAAGGTCTGATTGTGTGACCCCTCTGACCAAAATCTTTGGTTCCCTATTGACACTAGGATAATGATAAGAATTATAATTATAATAATTGCTAGCATTTATGCATCATCCTTGCAAACCTTTTTTTTGCACACATTATCTCATTTGATCCTTGCAACAACCCTATGGAGTAGGTGCTATTATTATCCCCATTTCATAGAGGAGAATACTGAGGCTGAGAGAACTTAAGTGATCTGCCCAGGGTCACACAGCTAGCGAGTAGCCGAGGCAGGATTCAAACCCAGATTCTTCTGACTCCAAGCCTGGCACTCTATCTGCCACACCACACTGCCTGATCTAAAATACAAACCCCTAGAGGCAGCTAGGTGGTGCAGTGGATAGAGCACCAGCCCTGAATTCAGGAAGACCTGAGTTCAAATCTGGCCTCAGACACATAACACTTACTAACTATGTGACCCTGGACAAGTCACTTAACCCCATGGCCTAGCCCAAAAAAATAAAATAAAATAAAATACAAACTCCTTAACTCCAGGCCCAACACTCTATCCACTGAGGCCTCTAGCTGCCTTGCATACTTATTTATGACGTAACATATTGCATCCATCCATCTCTGCCCCCTTCCCATTCACCAGTAATCTTTTTTTTTTCATTTTTGCATCTCCAAAACCCAGAAGGTATTCAATTGTTTGGTGCAATGAAATGAAACTGACTCAGGCATCTTAGTATGGACCCTCACATGCGCATGCCCTACCCCAAGTCCTAGGTCACAGAGCTGGAAGGGACCTGTATATAATAGAACTTTCTTCTGCCTCCTTATTTTGCAAATAAAGAAAGTGAGGCTCACAGGGGTTAGGTAACTTCCACGGGTCACTGGGACCACAAGGGGAGGGCTCGGATTTGATGCAAGGGTCTAACGCTCTGACTGGTGCTCCTCCCCCTAGGCCAGGCTGCCTCTCATTTATACTCATACAGACTCTCTGGCCTTCAGAATCTCTAGCCGTTGTACCCATTAACTGAGATGTTACCACTCACCCCTATCCATTCCCACATGCTCACACACAGAGGCATGCCTAGTCCTACAGTCCCACACGCTCACTCACACCGCCATATACTCACCTGGCCTTCCCCTGCTCATCGACCTTGCAAGTGGCTGAACTGTCACAGAAGAAATGACGGCAGGGGGCGGTGGCAGGCATGCAGCCATCTGAGATGTTGAAGCTAATCCTGATTAGGCCTGGTTTACAGGTGCAGGAGGACTGGGGCGCCAGGGGAGGAGCAGAAACCCTCCGTCGGCTGCAGCTCGGAGTGGGGCAAGGGAAGGAGCCTAGGCTCCCTCAGCCCCTTCTTCAGCTCTTCCCCACCCCCACCCCAGACAGCTCCCATAGGATTCTGGAGCCTGAATCCCAGATACTGGATGTAGGCCAGTTTGGCATCCTAGAGCCATCCCCGCATGGAGAGGAAGGAGGAGCCCCCTCCCTCCCAGCCTTACCCTCATCTAGTATCCCTGGCTGGGAGCCCATGGTCACCTTGCCTGGCTCCACGTATCGGCATTGAGTGGTGTCACTGGGGCAGCCACCATAGTTGGAAGTGCAGGGGTCTAGGGGTTGGCAGAACTTCCCATCACCATGGTAACCAGGCTTGCACTTGCATTCAAAGTCTCCATCATCCAGAGCCGAGCATGAAGCAAAAGGAGAGCAGGAAAAGGAAGAACAGGGATCTTGGGCTGAAAGATTTAAAGAAGAAGAGGGGCCATGAACATCAGGCAGGGAAGCTGGGGTTAGCCTATTCTATATACAGTGAGGGAGGCCAGCTGGGGTATTAGCAGCAGGTTCACAGGCATTTAATATACATTCAATGGATGCATGCATGCACGGGATGAATGATTGAGTCGGACAATCAATCAATTCTTAGTCATCATGTTGGCCGGTTAGAACCCTTGGTTGTCCCTACAGGATAGCATATGACACGGGGATGTGGTTTCAGGGCCCTTCCCTGAGCAGTTGCTGAATCCATGAATCCCTTTAATGAAGATGATATCTTTCATTTCCCACCAGGAAATCAGGCCAATGCCTAACTGGAGATGAATTCATAGTAAAGTGTAAATTACTGAGTGGGATCCTTTTTCAATTGAAGAGGAAAATGAGAAGAGAACAGGGTAAGAATAGAGTTTGAGAAAGGGAAGGGAGATTGCAGAAAGGAGAAGCTGAGGGCACTGAAGTCAAATTTCCCCATTTTTAACAATCTGTCTCTGTGTCTAAATGTGCATACATAGGTTAGAGTTGGGCCCCTGTTGGGGTGTAGAGAATTGGGGGGTCACTCCTTTTTTGAGCAGCGAGGGCTTTTCCTGGGTCTTCCGAGGTCTGGGGTTAGGTGGTTCTAGGGGCTCACCTTGGCATTGGCTGCCCTGGAGCCGGTAACCTGGTAGGCACTTGCAGCTGGGTACCTTAGTGTCTGCTCCCACACACTGTGAGTTCTTTGGGCAGGCCAAGGCCTTGCAGCCAGGCGCTTCTGGAAGCAGAGCAGAAGAACAGGGCAGAATAGTAGAAGAGGTAGTCAGGACCCCTGGGTCCCAGTCCTAACTCTGACCCTGACTCACTGAGTCAACTTGGACAAAACATCCCCTTCCTCTGCAAAGGGGGGGAGGGGGAGGTTGGTCTCAGTGATCTCTGACCTCCCTTCTAGCCCTAAGGTTCAGGTGGGCCTATTAGGCAGGAAAGAATTAGGCTGAGAGTGAATTACTGAGAACTAACCCACGGTCCCCATTTGCTTTTCTGTCCTCCTCCATGCCTGTGGCCACCCTCTGCCCTGAAAATGCTTCCTGAGGCCCTCCTGGCCCAGGTCACTCACCCTGGTCACACCGAGGGCCAGTGTAACCAGCAAAGCAGAGACAGCTCCCATCACCTTGGGGTCCATTCTTGCACACCCCATGGACACAGTCACACACTGTAAGGAAGAAAAGAGCGCCATCCTTAGAGCTTACCCAGCACCTTGACTGGGTATCAAGCCTGGGATCAGGCCTGGTCACTTCACACACCCCTCCTCTCCCCGTCCCAAGCCAGGGATACCTAGGAGCTCTTCACTCTGTGAAAACTAGAACACAAAACTCCATCCCCACCCCGTTCTCCAAAATTCATTTGGACCTGGTGGGGCCAAGGGGTGGCCCTAAGCAGGGAAACAGAGAAATACCTTTTCCTAAGAGCTCGTGGGTGGGTTGGAGAGGTATGAACAGGTAAAGACAGACTGCATGAGGACTGGCTGGAGGAGAAGTCTCACGGTGTTTTTCTTTCTATTTCTTATTTTCGTTCCCTTTCCCTCTGTCTTTTTATGTAGAACTCTGATTGTGTCTCTCTTTTGATGCCTGTGTCTGATGGCTTTTCCTGGTCTGTGTACTCTTCTCTGTCTCTCCACCTCTCTGTCACTCTCTGTGGGTCTCTGTTTATGTGTCTCTAACTTTGTCTGTTTCTGTCTCTCATGTCTGTCTCTCTGCCTCCCTCTCACTCTCTGTGGGTCTCTGTTTATATATCTCTAACTCTGTCTCTCTCTGTGTCTCTTTCTGTCTTTGTCTTTTTCTCTGTATCTCTGAGTATGTCTCTCTGTGTCAAATGGATTTTCTTGGTCTGCATACTTGTTTCTGTCTTTCTGTCTTTCTTTCTCCCCTCCCTGCCTCAGTCTCTGTCCCTTGGCCTGCGTCTCTATGATACCTTCTGTTCACTCTAACTCCTGCCCCCTTACCTGACTTGCAGTCAGGGCCAAATGAGTTCCCATCTTTGCACTCCTGGCAGGCAAAGCCACCAAATCCTTCCTGGGGAGAGATATAGCCCACTGGCTGGTTGAGAGGTCCTCCCTTTGCTTCCCCAAGACTCTGATGCTTCCTTCCTCTCTTGCTTCACCATGGGCCCATGCTAGGGGCTGATTAGCCGCTCCTGTCCTCCCCTCAGTGCCCACCCCACAACCTCTCACCTCACACACACACGTCCCATTCTGACCAATCCCATCCAGGCAGGTACCATGACCATTACAGGGCTTACTGGCTCCCCCAGGACACTCTGTGAAGAATCAGGAGGGTCAATAGGGCTCAGGCTCCAGCCCTAGAAGATGCCAGGCCCCCTGTCACTCTGACAGAGATGAGCCAGGGACATAGAGACACCTTTGGGCATCAGAGGGTGCCGAGAGTCCAGCCACCCCTCTCTCCCTCCTGGGGGGGGGGCGGAGTTTGAAGGTGCCTCCTACATCTGGTGGAGGTCAGGAGACCCTCACCATGAGACCCAGAGTCAGTCTTCCTGCTGGAAGAGGAGCCATTTGTAAGATGGCCTTGGCCTCATGTGGTCATGGTCCCTTTGTTGCAGGGGAACTGAGCTGGTAGGTCTGGGGCCCACCCCCATGGTAAAAAGTTTGCAATGTTCCCATTGGTCCCTGCCCCATACCGTAGCACTCAGAGCCCCAGTACCCAGGACAGCAGGCCTTCTCTT
This sequence comes from Vombatus ursinus, assembly GCF_900497805.2. Lineage (NCBI taxonomy): Eukaryota > Metazoa > Chordata > Mammalia > Diprotodontia > Vombatidae > Vombatus > Vombatus ursinus. The sequence continues at coordinate 19,881,331 of NW_020954598.1, forward strand.
CCACTTCTCTCCAGCAGGTCTGGCTGCAGCCAGACATCAAGATGTTGTTCTCTCCCAGAGTCACAGTGTAACTGAGACAAGAAAGGGGTCAGTAATGGAGATCCTGCTGTAAGGGCCCCTTTCTTGGGGCAACAAGCAGTGGAGGCCTGAACCCTTGGGCATTCAGGACCCACTTTAGAGAAGGTAGAAAGATCTGAGAGGATATGGAGGAAAGGATACTTCTCTCTGTCCAGTGGGGCTTTTTGATGTCTCCACGAAACTTATCCTGTTCATCTGAGGCTTTCAGCGTTGATTTCCCTCCCATCTTCTTGGGCAGACTCCCACCTCCAAATAATTGTTCCTTTTTCTCCACCCCACCAGTTGTGCCTTTCCCAAGTTTTTCCTTAAGACCCTCCCAACCATACACTGCTCCTAGTAATTTCCTCTCTGTCCTGCCTGGGACTTCCCAGCCGCAGGGTTTTGGGTATTTGGTGGGGAAGTAGGGGTAACAAGGATAGGCTAATACCTGCATTCCTCCATTCCTTTATCCCAACTCTTGCTCCAGCCTGGTGGGCAGACCTGATTCTTAAAAGCTGCACATGAGGTACATGGAGGATTTGTGAGGAACTTTGTCTTCATATTACAGTGTTTGGAGTGGACCTATACAGAAGGTAGAAAGTGAGGAGAGAGGGGTCTAAGAGCCCAATGCTCCCTCATCTTCCCACCTAGGATCACAGGCAGAAAAAGTCAGAGCTTTTCGGAGCTTTAGAGACCGTCTACTGAAACGATCTCATTTTACTGAGTAGGAATTGAGGCGTAAAGAGGGAAAAGGACTTGTTCAAGGTCACAGAGTGATGTCAGGGGCAGAGGTGGGCTGAAAACCCAGTTGTACCGACCCTCAATTTAGGTCTCTTTTCACTACCTCATTATGCCTTTCCCTATTCCCTGTAAGAAGCTATGCATTTGCTTCTTTAAATTCTGCTCCTAATATGTTTCCTCTTTAGACTATAATGTCATTTAAGTGACAATGGTGACAAAATTTAGAATTTAAAAATTAGAATTTAAAAAAAAACCCAGATGTTATTTAATATGATTCTATGTTACTACTTTTAACACAATTATCTTTTTATAAATATGTACGTGATTGAGTGGAACATCAATGGATTCTTTCAATTAGCCACAAATGTGACTGAAACCAGGCTGTTTAGACCAGGTAACCTAACCAAAACACCATTATTCACTTGTGATCTAATTATAAATAAAGTTCCCAAGAAGAAGCAAACAGCCTTCATAGCAGGGAAAGAATAATGAGTTTGGAGTCAGTGGATCTGGATTTGAATCCTGGGTCTGCTGCTTGTTTCCTGCGTGCCTCTTGGACAATTCACTTAACATCTCTGGGGCTAAGTTCCCTCGTATGTAGATAGACTGACTCCTTCCCCTAATTCCTCCTCCTGCCTAATAAGGGCCCTCATTTTATTGGACTAGATCAGAGGTATCAGACTTACAATACTCCAGAATGCAGCCCAAACAAGATTAACATGTAATTGGAAAATATTTAACAAAAAATAAGTAAAAAAATAAGTAAAAATACCAGTGGAACATAGATAATGTTAGTATGTGGTTTTCTAAGTCAACACGCAGCCAGTGGGGATCTTCATGGAGTTTAATTGCTCCATTTTTATTGGAGCTTGACACCATTGGCCTACATGACGTATAAGGTCTCAAGCTCTGAATCTATGAGCCATTGAACCTCTGACCTAAAATGACAACGGGACTATGAGGGTCCTTGTGTGTGTTTGTGTCTGTGTGTAGGTGCATCCACTGGAGGGTGGACCAAGGAGCCAAGTGAGAGTTCAGAGGGGCTCAGTTTGAGCTCTGACTATGCAGGCATGTGATTCTTGGTTTGTAGCCTTGTGGTGACTGATTAAGGAAGCCCCACCCTGGGGAGAGAGCTGAGTCCTCGATTTGGATAGGTCTTGTGCTAGGGAAAAGATCTCCAGGCCTATTCCTAGAAGGGATGTGGCAACAGCTGTCCTCCCCTTAACACTCCCCCCTCCCTGACTCCAGCCAACTATTGTACAAGAAAGGCTGATAGGGAAGGGGGGTGGGTAGAAGAGACTAGCCCAGGGTCAGAGCGAGTTTCTTTTACTTTAACTTTAACTCAGGAAAACTTGGGAGGCAAAGGTGGATATAAAAAGAAAATTTGGGGCCAAGAGCATGGAGCAAGATGTCCTAAGGTCACCAGCTTCCCTGCTTGGACCGTTTTGCTGCCTCAATGTATGCATTTTCCTGCCTTCAAAATATGGCCAGTGGTGTCAAACTCAAGTAGAAACTGATCCAGTGCTGGCATACTGGCTTAGAAAACCACAAAGTAACATTATCTATGTTGCATTGTATCTTTGTTTATTTTGTTAAACATTTTTCAATTTACATTATAATATGGATCAGTCCATGCTTTTAGGAGTTTGGGGGCTCCATATAACCTGCCAGCTGAGAGTCTGACACCTCTGGGACCCATCTCCATCTGTTTCAGGAAGTCTTTTTTGACTAGCTCTATCTGAATCCAGAACCATAACTAGGAATCCCAGCACTTGAGATATATTCAGTTAAGTGGTGGTAGGAGTAGTTGACAGGGATCCTTCCTAGGTCAGTGGCCTGGCATTTGTTTGGAGTAAGATCAGTTGAACAGTGAGAGAGAAGGTGAAGAGGATTCGTCGGTCCTAGGCGGGTACAGTCTCACCAGGAGAGGGGGTAGCCTGTCCCCAAGAGGGTATGACCCCAGTCCCTGTAACACAGCTGATGATGTCTGGCCCTCGATCCCTTTCTCCTAGGGGGAAGGAGAGTAGAGAGGACAGGCAGGTCCAGGGTGGTAGAGAATGACAGACCCCAGGAGAAAGGCAAGAAACTTAGGGTGGTGCTGAGTGGAGTGGGACCAGAGGACCTCAGGGTGGGGGACAGCAGACTGGAGATCCATTAAAGGAAGAAAACACTCCCCAAATTCAGGTGCTCTGGGACAAAGTCCCAGCTGCCCAGCCCTAGTAGTAGTATTCCCAGCCCATGCAACCCCTCTCTACTGAAGCCTCATTTTGATCTCTGACAGAATTCTGTGCATTTGCTTCTTGCTTCTTCCACACATTCCCCAACAGATTCCCTACTCCCCCCATCTCTAGGATGTGAGTTCCCTGAGGGCAAGGCCTCAGTCTGCTCGTCCTGGGCTGCAAGAATCTGGAGACTTAGGTGCTAGCCTTGGCTCTTCCTATGACTCGTGAGATAAGTTCCCCTTGCCCCCTCTGGCCCCAGCTTCTCTTGTCTATGTCAGTTAGGGATAACAATGCCTATGTCACATAGGGACAAACCCATTTGGCTGGCCTGCCTATCCCACAAGGGGGCTTAAGGCTTTTAGGACACAACAGATGGGAAAGCATGTTGGAGCAGAAATGGGAGATTATTATTACTGTCACGTGCTGATCTCTTAAGGAACCTCGAATTCCACCCCTAAGTCAACTATACCTGGTGCCAGGAAGCTTTGCATCTCCCTTACACTGAGCCCAGATAGGGAAACTGAGATTTGGACCTCATGTAGAGACAGAGACTCAGACATAGAGGGACAGAGGCATCCCATGGCTCAAAGGGAGACAGAGAGACAAAAAGAAACACAGAGACACAGAATCAGGGACAGAGCTGCATAGATTCAGGGGGAGAGAAACAATCTCTTGACAGGCCCACTCAACAAACTCATTCATTCATGCATCCCTTCTTTCTTTCTTTTATCCATTCATCTATTCCCTAAATATATATTCAGCACCTATGTGCAGAATACCGTACAAGGTATTAGTGGATGCATAACAAAGATATTACTTTCACAAAATTCACAATCCAGTAGGTTAAGACAAAAACAGAAACAAAAAAACAAACGATACAATGCTCCAGAGTGTGACACAGAAATGCAACTCAAATGTGACAGAGGTCAAAGGAGGAACATTGCTGCTGATAGAGGGAATTACTGAAGTCTTCCTGGAGACTCAGAGAGACACAGAGAAAGAGAAAGAGAGACAGAGACAGAGACAGAGAGAGAGAGACAGAGAGAGAGAGAGACTGAGAGAGAGAGAGAGGATGAGGACACAGACACATGCTCAGACAGAACAGTGACAAATAAGAATTTCTTAGTTCAACCCCAATCAGAAGGGCTAGGCAATGGTCCCTTGGTCACCAGTGGAGTATCTTTAGGGGCTGGGGGGAGGGGCAGGGACCAAGCAAGTCCTGAGTGCCTGAGAGAAACTGGAAGCTCAGTGACTTTGTATCCCTCATGTGGGAGCAGGCCCACAGCAGATGCTCCATCAATGCTGGAGACTCTAAGGGGATAGGAACAATGTCTACTGTAGTCATAACAGATAGTTGACAGGCCTGGGAGGGCTTCATGAAACCTGTGGGCATACTCCCATTTAGGCTAGGCAGCACTGAGGCAAAGAGAGACAAGGAGACACATAGGGAGAGAGACACACACAGAGACTGGCAGAAGAACATGGTGACACAAGGAAAGTGACAGAGGGGCAGAGGCACACATTTAGGCAGAGAAAGGGAGAGAGAGAGGGACAGGTGAAGATAGAGAGAGGGAGACAGCAATAGATGGAGATAGAGAAATAAGGACACAGAGAGACAAAGACGCAAGGGAACAGTGAGAAAAAGTGATCTGTCCATCCTCAGATTTTCCTAGACTGTTTCATCTGGCTCTCTCCCTTGCCCCAGTGATCACATCCTGTTTTAAAGCGTGCTTGTTTCTGGATCAGATCTCCCCTCTTGGAATGTAAGCTTCATGAAAGCAGAGGACGTATTGTTTTTTCACTGTTGTATCCCTGATAATGAGCACACAATAGGTGCTTAATATATGTTTATTGAATTGAATTGGAATTGAGAGAACTAGCGTCAGAGAGACAGATGGAAACACAGGTGTCAGTAGTCATGTAGTCACAGAAAGCAGCAGCCAGACGAACACTGAGATCTAATCATACCCAGAGAGACGGAGATGCCCAAAAATTCATGTATGGAGACGTGGAGAGAAGGGAAGAGAGAGACAGACAGAGACAAAGACAGAGATAGAGACAAAGAGAAACAGAAAAGGAACCAACAGTTTGGTCACTGACACAAAGACGGCGTTGGGACAGGTACTATATCCCAACCCCTCCCCCCACCCCCAACACATCCAGGCCCTTTTTGTCCCATCCCGATTCCCCTCAAACTCCCAAGGACAATTTCCAATGCCTGACATTCTCTCTAGTCTCTGTCCCATCCAGAGGACGTTGAATCCGACCCCAAATCCCTGAGACTCCATCAAGTCTACCCCCCAGTACTGGCCCCAGTCTTTATCCCAGCCTCAAACCCAACCAGACCCAACCCACCTTTTCTCCCTTCCCCTGGCCCACAGCGGCCAGCCAGAGAGCCAGGAGCCAGAGGAGACGTGGCCTGCCAGGGCCAGGCATCGCCAAACTCAGCAGCCTCAGAATGGGGGCAAGGACTGTGGGCAGTGGAACCTCCAGACACTGTCTAGGACACAGACGATCCAGAATGGGGATGGGGGAAGCTGCCTGCCTTAAAAATGACACACACACACACACACACACATACACACACACACACACACACACACACACACACTCACTCACACAAACGCCCAGCCAGTTCACCCCAAACAGGAACCCATCAGGATTTCCTCTTACATATCAGCCGCAAACAGGCGGAAGGAAAACCTCGGCCACTGACCACCAGGAACAGACTGCTCAGGCCCTTGGCAGGTCCGGAGGCTGAGCCCTTAGCAGTCAGCCTGGCCCGGCCCCCAGGATGCTGCCAAGGGGTGCAGGAGCAACAGGAAGCCCACCCCCCATTTCTCCAGCAACATGTCCTTTACCTCTGCAGTGACTGCAACAATGAGTGCCTAAAATGCCATCATTAGAGTGATCATTCATCTGGGCCATCTAGAGTCCTCTGTTAGGTACACGTCTCTGGGAGGGGACACTTTAAAGGTTTCATTGTTGTTGTTCAGTTGTTTCAGTCATGTGTAACTCTTCATGACCCATTGGGAGTTTTCTTGGAAAAGACACTAGAGTGGTTTGCCATTTCCTTCTCCAGCTCATTTTACAGATGAGAAAACTGAGGCAAACAGGGTTAAGTGACTTGCCCAGGGTCACATAGCTATGTGTCCAAGGCCAGATTTGAACACAGTTCTTCTTGACTCCAGGCCCAGTGCTCTATACTGCACCACCTTAGCTAACATTTTATTGGGGGAGGAGAGGAGTCATAGGATCTTAGCTATTTAAAAAATAGGTTTTTAATTTATATCTTTGGTTTTTATATAGCCTAGATTTCCCAATTTTCCTTCACCTCCCCCTCTCCTATCCCAGAAAGCCATCCCTCATAACCAAGAATTTAGGATACTAAATTCTAGACACTAGATACAACTAAATACTAGAATCTAATACTAAATCTAAATACTAGATACTACTACTACTACTATTACTACTACTGCTACTACTATTACTACTACTGCTACTACTACTACTACTTCTACACTATACTATACTATACTATACTATACTATACTATACTATGCCATATTGTACTACTACCTACTGCTGCTACTACCAACTAGAATTTATGTATTGATTAAAGGTTACAAAATGCTTTACAAATATCTCATTTTATTCTCACAACCCTGGGAGGTAGGTGCTATTATTATCCCCATTTTACAGTTGAGGAAACTGAGGCTAAAGGAGGGTAAGTGATGTGCCCAGGGTCATACAGCTAAGAAGTGTCAGAAGCAGATGAGCTCAGTTCTTCCTGGTGACAAGTCCAGCACTCTATCCAGACTGGACCACCTAGCTGCAGAGATTTTCAAGCTGGAAAGAATCGGACATCTCGTCCAATACCCTTATTTTACAGATAACGAAACCGAGGTAGAGCGCTTTAATAACTCACTCCAGGTTATAGGGCTGCAAAGTTTCTGGGGGTGGGATTAGAACCCAGGTCTCTGATTCCAAGGGCTGTGTTGTATCTGAATGGGGGCGGGGTGGGGAGGGTGGAGGTGGGAATTTTACAGCAAGGCAAGGAACAGAGCTCTAGGTTGCAAGGTAACCCATTGGGTTCCATTCCCAGTTCTCTCACTGACTGGCTTCTGTGAATATGATCAAGCTCCTTCCCCTCCCTACGCCTCAGTTTCCGCATCTTTAAATAGAGGATGATCTCTCAAGAGTCTTCTGATGCTGACATTCAATTCAAGTGTTAACCTTTGGTTAACAGAATCAGGATTCAAAAAAGTTTGAGATGAACCAGACTGACTGGGGAGAGCGGGGGCAGGGGTGGATATGAGGAAGTATAAGGGGGATAAATGTGAAGTTCTACATTTGGTTTTTTAAGAAATAAAAATTAAAAATAAAACCCCCGGGGGGAGGGGCTCGGTGGACTGAACATTTGTTAGGAGTCACTAGTATATGAAATCTCTTGGCTTCAGTTTTCTTCTCTCTAAATGATGGCTGTGGTCCCATCCAACTCTAAAGAGTGTGATGGTCTCATTTTAGACTGTGTCAATAGAGGTCAAGTTCACAGAATGCAGGAGGTGATGACGGTCCCATTTGTCCCATGTATTGGATGGCATATGTTGGGAAGGTTGCTAGCAAACTGGAGTATTTCCAGAAAAAGACAACCAAGATGAGAAGAAAAGTGGAAAGCCTTCTATGCAAGGCACTCTATGCAGTGATCCATGGAAGGCACTGGCGATTAGCCGAAGGGAAGATTCAGAAGGGAAGGATGATTCTCAGATCTCCTTATCCAGCCTTAATCTGTCTGCTGCACTTCCGTCCCACATCTCCACCTGCATATTGTATATCTCAAATTGGATGTCCCACAGAAAGCTTCAACGCAAACGGAAGCCATTGTCTTTCTCTCCAAACCTCCCCTCTTCCTAACTTCTTTATTACACTACCATCTTCCCAATCATCCAGGCTCATGACTTAGGTGTTATCCTCAACTTCTCCTTTTCTCTCATCCATCATATCCAATCTATTGCCAAAGCCTGTCAATTTCACCTTTGTGACATCTCTCATTCCCGCTTCTCTCCTCTGACACTGTCACCACTCTGGCATGGGCTCTCATCACCTCCCACCTGGATTAGTGATAGTCGGCTGATGGGTGTGCCTGCCTTAAGTTTCTCTCAACTCCATTCTCTCCTCCACTCAGCTGTCAAAGTGATCTTCCTAAAATGCAGGTCTGATAATGTCAGCCCCTACTCAATGAACTCTCATGGCTCCTTATCACCTTCAGGATCAACTATATTCTTTTTGGTGTTCACAGCCTTTCATAAGCTAGCCTCCTCTGTACCTTTCTAATCTTCTTATACTATACCTTCCCTCACCCCCACTCCACCCTTACCCCACCTCCCTGCCATGTCCTCTACCATCCAGTTATAATGGCTCTCTTGCCGTTTCTCTCACACAAGACACTCTGTCTCCAGACTCTGGGCATTTTCTCATTTTCTCTGGCTGTCCCCCATGTCTGGAATGCTCCTCCTCCTCATTTCTACCTCTTAGCTTCTCTTTCTTCAAGTCCCAGCTAAAATCTCACTCCCTACAGGAAGGCTTTTCAGATCCCTCTTAATTCTAGTGCTTTCTCTCTGTTGATTATTTCCAATTTATCCTACATATAGCTTATTTGAACATAGTTCTTTGCATGCTGTGTCCCAATTAGAGTAAGAGATCCTTGAGAGCTAGGACTGTCTTTTGTCTTTTTTTTCCCCCATATCCCTAGAACTTAGCACATTGCCCTTAATAAATGCTTATTTCAAATATCTGAAAAGATGTCATGGAAAGAGGGGTTGGGTTTTTTCTTCTTCTTCTTCTTCTTCTTCTTGTATAATGAGATGGCCTTCTATGAAATCTGGGGGTTGCCTATTGTTTATTCTGATTTTTGAGGTGAGGAGGTACTAGGGCACTTTCCTTGCATCTCTGGCCCACACCCTTTTCCGGTGCTATGGGACCTGATGAGGTCTTTCATGCCATTTCTTGTGTAACATCATTGCTGATATATGGTAGCCTTCTTACTCATGCAGAGCACCTTGACCTTTAGGTCACCTTTGATTGGGATTCTTACGCAATCTTGGTGTTCAGTGGTTTTAGACCATACAGCATCACTGGGAGAATTTTAGTGTTGAAAAGATGGGTTCATATGTCGGAAGGCAGCTTGGGATCATGGCAAGCACCATAGGATTTCCTAAATGCCACTCACCCCAATCTCTTCTTCCTTTTCCAAGGGTTCTTAACTTGGGATCCATGAACTTTAAAAAAAAAATGTAATAACTTCATTTCAATAGAATTGGTTTCCTTTTTACTTTGTGCATTTAAAAACATGACTCTGAGAAAAGGTCCATAGGTTTCTCCATATTACCCAAGGGTCCATGGCATGACAAATAGATGAAGAACTCCTGTTCTATTTCATTTTAAGCCCAGCTTCTCACCCAGATGAAGAACTCCTGTTCTATTTCATTTTAAGCCCAGCTTCTCACCCAGCTGGAATGACTATCCAAGACATAAGTATAGACAGTCTGACTTAATGGGTTGACATCCAATTCTGGGCAACACGTGTTTTTTACCTGTTTCATTTTTTTTTCTGTATAGATTGCAAAGCCAATATGAATCTCATTGAGGAGGCCCTGTTGTGCTCCAGAGCTTGGCGATAATGAATGCATCATCCAAAGAGAAATGTCTAGAGATGCTTGTGATTAAACCCTAGACAGTGTGTGATCTAGACCAGACAATGTAGAGCCAGTGGAAGTGGAGAAGGGATAGAGGTGGGAAGGACCCAATTGGAATGGCAGCAGTGGAAAGGGAAAAGTGATTAGGGACTGGGGACAATGGATCTCTCAGCCCTGGAAGAGGGGGGTCAAGAAGCCTAGAGAGCCTGGAGCCTCAGGTTGGGGTTCAGAGGTCAGGGAAGATTGGCAGAGTGTTGAAAACCCCAGGACCAAAGGCCAAGATGCCCTGAATGATCTCCAAAAGAAGGTGTTGTCCCAGGAGGTGATTGCTTACAGTGAAGCCCAATGCCCAAGGATCCTTTATAAGTTAGCCCCACAGGGTAGAGGGGTAAGTTCAGGCTTGATGTAAAGAAAAACCTCCCTTGGCCAGGTTATGCCTAAACTGAAGGAAATATGCATAATAAATATTTCTAAATTCTGAATACAAGTCAGTAGAATAGTGATACTTTGTAAGCTTTTCAGGATCTTATTTCTTATGTAAATACTTCATTCAAACATTTTAAAATGAGTATACTTGAGGTTGCCAAATAGAAGACTTAAAATAACAAAAATCATTGTCTCAAAGAAAAAAAAAGAAAAATCTCCCAACAACTACAGTTGTCCACGCTGGAAAGACTGCTGTAGGGGACAGTGAACTCCTCATGGATGACTGCTTGTTACCGTTATCTTACAGGATATCTGCCCACCTGCTCAAGGATGGGCTCATCTAGATAGCCCTTTGAGGTTCCTTCTACACACACACACACACACACACACAGAGTAAACCCTGCCTTCTCAATATTTTGAAAATATATTTTTTTGGCAATTGGGGTTAAGTGACTTGCCCAAGGTCACAGTTAGTTAAGTGTCAAGTGTTTGCTCTGAGGTCACATTTGAACTCAGGTCTTCCTGACTTCAGGGCTGGTACTCTATCCACTGTGCCACCTAGCTGCCTTGAAAATATATTTCAGGAGCAGGTAGGTGGCACTTTAGATAGAACTCCAGCCTTGGAGTCAGGAGGACCTGAGTTCAAAGCCGACCTCAGACACTTGACATTTACTAGCTGTGTGACCCTGGGCAAATCACTTAACCCCAATTGCCTCACCGAATAGATATATAGATATAGATATGTATATATGTATATATAAAATTGGTTTCCTTTTTAATCCTGTGTATTTTGTTTTGTACATTTAAAAATATGATTCTGAGAAGGGGTCCACAGGCTTCACCAGACTGCCAAAGGGGTCCATGACAGCAAAAACGTTCAGAACCCCTGATCTTGGGGAAAGACCACTGAAGCATTCGTTTCCTTATCTTGTAAAAGGGGGAAAATACTATTAGCTACCCCATAGGGTTGCTGTGAGGTTCAAATTAGATAATGTTTGTAAAGCGCTATATAAATGTCAACTCTGATTATTATTATTACCTCCTAAGGTAACCCATCCTGGTTTGGGGCAGTTCTATTTTTTAGGAAATTTTTCCTTTGATTAACGGATAAGCAAATCCTGGAATCTGGCACCCCTGAGGGAAAAGGGAAACTCTGAATAATTTTCCCTTTTTCATTCCTCTCTAGCAGCTAAAGAACTCCGAGCAAGCCCAGCCTCAGAGGAATCTGGTTTCCTAGACCAGAGCCTAGCGTGTTTATGCCTATGAGAATGGGGGCGGGGAGTGGGGGGGGGGTGCTCATTTTCTGTCCAGGGGTCAGAGCTCTCTCTCCAGTGTCATCCTCTGGGTCACTCGCTCAAGGCCCCTTGGATCACAGACCCCATTCCCTCCTCCACTTTCACTGCTCCAAGTCCCCAGCGTCAGCGTCCTGAGCTTAACTGCTCTTTGTCCCAAAGGCAAGAGGAATGGGGAGGGGTTCCAATCTATTTCTCACCCCCCCTTCAGTCTCCCAACTGGCCTCAGCTCATGCTGGGCCTTGGGGAAAACTCTTGGTCATCACCAGCCTCCCCCCTCCCCCACAGGGTCTGGGGTCATTTCCTGCTATTGAAATGTTCTGTTTCTGTGCAGAGGGGATGAGCTGTACAGATCTCCCCTCCTCTTCCCCAGCACAAGATGGATTTCTGCCTGGTCCCCCGTTTAGTGGTGCAGCTGGGCTAATAAGCCCCGGAGAGGCCAGCCTCAGCAGCTTGTGTCCTGATTCGTGTTCAGGATGGAATGGTTCCAGGGATTAGAGCTGGCCCATTGGGTCAAACCAGGAACCGCAAACACGACCACAGTCTCAGCAAGGTGAGACCCTGAGTTTGCTGTTCAAATGGCTTGCTATAGCAACTTAGTCAGAGAGTCAGAGCTGGGCAGGATATCAGAGGTCATCTTATTCAGCCCTGTCACTTTCCAGAGAGGAAGCTGAGGACCTCTAGAAAGAAGAGACTTGTATAAGATCACATAGGAAGTTAGTGGCAGTGCCTGAATCAGAATCCTTATTCCCTGGGCTGTTTCCACAGCAAAATGCTCTCTCTTGCTTAAAGCATGAGGGTCCTGTGCTCCAGTTCTTGGGATTATCACATTAGTCGTCCTTTTGGGGTTAAGGCCTGCTAAAATGTAAATATGGAATCAAGAAAAGTAGGGTGAGGCTTCTTCCCCCCCTCCCGGGACATTATTTCCCTATAAAGTCCCCTGTGCTTACAGGCCCTCCTTACAGCATCTGAACACATGGTACTTAGTTTTTTTCAACAGGAAGCCAACATTTTCGTTCATTTTAAAAATAAAGTTCATTCAACAAATATTTACTGGTATCTCTTACATTCAGGGGCCTATGTGGGAAGAGGAGATGAGTAATAGGGTGTCCTTTGCCCTTTGGACCCTAAGAGGTTAACAGGGAGACTAAGGCTTAATAGACAAAAATAACCACATTACAAAGTAAAATGCAGTGAACATATAGGAGAGGTACAAAGTTCTAGTTTGGGAGGTAGAGATAATTTCCTGCTTAGGGAGTGGATAGAAGATCAGGGAACACACAAAATGAACAAATGAACACACAAAGTAGAACACTACCACAAACAGAGGTAGTGTCTGATTCAGCCTTAAAGAAGGATGCAACTGGTCAGGGGTAGGTTGGGGACGGGGAACTGTTCTAGATAACGTGCTTAAAAATCATTGTAGACTCTTTGTAATATGTACCCCGGGAGACAGCCACTTTTTTTTTTTCCAAATTTTTATAGATTTTGTTTTTTACATTACCTACATTTTCCACTGTGTTCCTTTCCAACCCACCTCCCAGAACACCCTCTTATTTTTTATTTTTTAATTAATCAATTAATTAATTTTAGTTTTCAACATTCACTTTTATAAGATTTTGAGTTCTAAATTCCAACCCCTCCACTCCTCCTTCCCCAAGACAGCATGCAATCTGATATAGGCCGTATGTGTATGATCATAGTAAATATGTTTCCACATTAGTCATGTTGTGAAAGCAGAATCAGAACAAAAGGAAAAAACCAAGAGAAACAAAGAAAAAAAGAGAGAGAGAAAGAGAGAAAATTGTACACTTCAATCTGCATTCTGACGCCATAGTTCTTTCTCTGGATGTGGATCATGAGTCTTTTGGAATTGTCTTCGATCATTGCACTGCTCAGAAGAGCTAAGTCTAACAAAGTCAGTCATTGCACAATGTTGCTGTTACTGCATACAATGTCCTCCTGGTTCTGTTTACTCCACTCAGCAGCAGTTCACATAAGTGTTTCCAGGTTTTTCTGAACTCCACCTGCTCACCATTTTTATGGAAGAATAGTATTCCATTACATTCGTGTACTACAACTTGTTCAGCCATTCCCCAATTGGTGGACATTCCCTCAATTTCCAATTCTTTGCCACCACAAAAAGAGCTGCTATAAATATTTTTGTACATGTGGGTCCTTTCTCCTTTTTTATGATCTTTTTGGGATACAGACCTAGTAGTGGTATTACTGGATCAAAGGGTATGCACAGTTTTATAGCCCTTTGGGCATAGTTCCAAATTGTTTTCCAGAATGGTTGGATCAGTTCACAATTCCACCAACAATGAACTCGTGTTCCAATTTTCTCACATCTTCTCCAACATGTATCACTTTCCTGTTTTGTCATGTTAGCCAATCTGACAGGTGTGATGTGGTACCTCAGAGTTGTTTTAATTTGTATTTTTCTAATCCATAGTGATTTGGAGCATTTTTTTCACGACTATAGATAGCTTTAATTTCTTCATCTGAAAACTGCCTGTTCATATTCTTTGCCCATTTATCAATTGGGGAATGACTTGTATTCTTATAGATTTGCCTCAGTTCTCTATATATTTTAGAAATGAGGCCTTTATCAGAGACACTGGCTGTAAAAATTGTTTCCCAGCTTTCTGCTTCCCTTCTAAGTTACGTTGCATTGGTTTTGTGCAAAAACTTTTTAATTTAATGTCATCAAAATTATCCATTTTGCATTTCATAATGTTCTCTATCTCGTTTGGTCATAAACTCTTACCTTCTCCATAGATCTAACAGGTAAACTATTCCTTGCTCTCCTAATTTGCTTAGAGTTTCACCCTTTATGTCTAAATAGTGCCCATTTTGACCTTATCTTAGTATATGGTGTAAGATGTTGGTCTATGCCTAGTTTCTGCCATACTGTTTCCCAGTTTTCCCAGCATTTTTTGTCAAATAGTAAGTTCTTATTCTAAAAGCTGGAATCTTTGGGTTTACCAAACAGTAGATTACTATAGTCATTGACTACTGTGTCTTGTGTACTTAACCTATTCCACTAACCACTCTATTTCTTAGCCAGTACCAAGTAGTTTTGATGATTGCTGCATAGTTTTAGATCTGGTACAGCTAGGCCACCTTTTTTTGCATTTCTTTTCATTAATTCTCTTGATATTCTGGACCCTTTGTTCTTCCAGATGAATTTTGTTATCTTTTCTAGCTCTATAAAATCATTTTTTGGTAGTTTGACTGGTATGGCACTGAATAAGTAAATTAATTTAGGTAGAATTTTTTTTTATTATATTAGCTTGGTCTACCCATGAGCAACTGATATTTTTCCAATTATTTAGCTCTGACTTCATTTATGTGGAAAGCATTTTGTAATTGTGTTCACATAGTTCCTGGGTTTGTCTTGGCAGATAGACTCCCAAACAGTTCATGTTGTCTACAGTTACTTTAAATGGAATTTCTCTATTTCTTGCTGCTGGGCTTTTGTTAGTAATACATAGAAATGCCGATGATTTATGTGGGTTTATTTTATATCCTGCAACTTTGCTGAAGTTATTATTTCATGCAGTTTTTTAGCTGATTCCCTAGGATTCTCTAAGTGTACTATCATATCATCTGCAAATAACGGTAAGTTTTGTTTCTTCATTGTGTATTCTAATGGCTTCAATTTCTTTTTCTTCTCTTATAGCTAAATCTAACATTTCTAGTACGACATTGAACAACAATGGTGATAATGGACTTCCTTGTTTCACTCTTGATCTTATTGGAAATGCTTCTAGCTTATCCCCATTACTTATCATGCTTCCTTGATGGTTTCAGATAGATGTAACTTATCATCTTAAGGACAACTCCACTGATTCCTAAGGTCTCCAGTGTTTTTAACAGGAATGGTGTTTTGTCAAAAGATTTTTCTGCATCTATTTAGACAATCATCTGCATCTATTGAGATAATCATATCATATAATCATATTTTTTTTTTAAAAAAAAGGAAGAAAAAGTAAAACTAATCAACATATGAGAAAAGCTGATGTTATATGCAGTGTTCCACACCCATGGTCCCAATTTTTGCAAAGAACGGAAGGAGGAATTTTCTTGTATCTTTCCTTTGGGGCCAAGCTTGGTCATTATAATTTCATAGTACTTAAATATTCTCTCGTTTCATCCTCACAATCACCCTGGGAGGCAGGTGCTATGTAACAGTTGAGGAAACTAAGGCAGAGGCAAGTAACTTGCCCAGAGTCACACAGCCAGGAAGTGTCTGAAGCTGGATTTGCATGAAGGTCTTACTGACTCCAGGTCCAGTCTTCTATCCACTATATTACCTATTATTAGAGAATTAATATTTCTCTACACAATTAATATTCCCCAAATGGTAGGCTTATATTTTGCTTCCAGGTTCTTACTACCCACCAGAAACGCTACTATATTTGGTTGCATATGGGGACCTTCTGTCACTGACCTCCTTGGGGGTATGCGCCCAGCAGTAGAAGCAATGGATGAAAGTGGATGGATATTTGAATCACTCTCCTTAACTCAAAGATGCTTTCCAGAATGACCTGGTAAGTCACAGTTACACTGAAATGCATCAACGTGCCCATCTTTCCACCTCTGGGATTAAACTCTCATCAACAGCGTGGCACAGAATCAGACAGCATAGGAGCACAGATGTAGAGTCTGAAGGGAACAAAGCCATCTCTGCCATCCTCTCATTTTTCTAAGGAGGAACCTGAGAGCTTGAAGGACTTTCTATGGTCACAAAGGTAGTGAGTAGCAGACAGCAGAGGAACAGGACTGGATTAAGTTTCTTCTTGCTCAAAGCATATATATAGAAGTCCTTCCATCTTAGGAGAGCCTTGCCTCAATCTCGAGGGAAGGCCCCAGGTCAGGCCAAGTCAGACTGGAGGATGGGTAGGCTCTTAGTTTTATGCCTCTGTGAAAAGTGGTCATGATTTGGCTAATAAAGCACTGACCCTTTGTAAACCTACGTGGAAGTTCACCTCATTGTGGCATGGAGGCAACAGCCCTGGACTCTCAGAGGCTATGATGATGGAGCTCAGGCTCACACAGATTACATGACTTGAGATGCTCTGACTCTTAAGTCTGGCTAAGCTGGAAAGGCTTCAAGTAGGGAGCCATGGAAGGTGTCATCAGAATGGCATGGCTGGAGTCAGTGGCATGAGTAAGATGGAGTTTTTCATTTGAGGCAACTTAACGAAACAATTCCTAGGGCAGGGTGTCATGGACACCTCCTCAGAATAATATTTTAAGATTAATACTATGCAGAGAATTGCAAAGGAAACAAATTGTATTGAAATACAAATTGTTCATGGACCCAAAGTTAAGAGCTCCTGTGCTAGGGGATGGAAGAGGGCTTATGAACTGCCTCAGGGGAGGTATGCCTGCACTAATGAAGTCATGAATCCCTTAAGTACTCCCAAGTACAGTTAGTTTTCACTTTACATAAATTTGCATTATGTAAATTTGACCTCACATAAAAAATTCTGAAAGAAATCCACATTCCCAAAAAACACTACACCATACCATACTGTGCTTTCTCTTTTTGCTCCTGCCCTTCTGCCTGGGGCTCTGTGGCTTCCCACCCCACTACAAAACAAACAAACAAACAAACAAAAAAAAAACCCCTAAAAAAAAACCTTAAAAAAACAAAGCCCAAGTGAAAACAGAAAAACAGACACTTGGAGAGACCATTACCATTACTAGATCAGGAGCATGGCTTGAGACCTCCAGTGCCAAGAGGAGACCTTTGTCTGTCCTGGCCCCCTCCCTCCCCCACATCTATGGGCCAAATTCACATTATGTAAAAATCACTTTAAGTAGAGGCCTAAGGGATGATCCACTTCTGGACAGTGAGAACTGCCTGTATTTTAAATGAAGAGATGGAGTTTTGCAGTTTTACAATGAGGCCATTGAGAAGAGGGGCTATTCTTAAGCTTCTCTAGTCCATTCCAGTCCCCTTTCTAGACTGTTCTAGGTGACTAGTTATTTGGACACAATTTCTGAGGAGACTGGCCTGCCCTACCCAGAAGATCAGGAGGAACATAAATACCAAAGGAGGTTCATTTAGAGCCACTGTTCTCCCCAGTGAGATACGCTGGACTCTCCCTGAGGCTCTGTGACCCAAGAAAACAAGACTGTGTCAAATTCCACTTTATTGGTATTGTGCAAGGAGGCGATGGGAGTAACACTTGGTGCTTGGAGGGTGGAGGGCCCAGGTCTCACATGCAGCCAGTCATGACCTCCACTTGTTATCCATGTTCCTGCTGGCAGTGGGAGCGTACCACCCCTCCACCAAAGTGACATCCCCACACTTGGGGCACCTTAATGTGAATTTTGTTATGAGGTTCATGATTAGCAGCAAAATAAAAACCAATTTTGACACTCCATAAAAAGACAAATGTAAAAGTGTCTGTAAATCATATTAACTTAAACGTTTAGCAGCACACCCAATAAAATACAGCTCACATACCCAACACTACACTTCTTGACATCACAAGCGCTTCTCTCACCATTATTTACAGTGTAATAGTTTGGGTTGATTGATATATACAGGAAACAAATGTGGAAATAGAGACAGCCCTAGACAGCACTATGTCATAGTGTTTTGACTCCTTTCAAACCATACAGTTTCCCAGGATGCAGAGCATGATAAAATGTTTACATATTCAGCATAAAAATCTCTAGAATGGGTTAACAAAAAAGAGCCAAGCCCCCACCCCAGTGAAAGCCTGAGAAGATGGGAGCTCAGTGTTCCAGGGAGGCCAAAGGCTGGACAAGCCTGCGCTGGAATGGCTAGTCTGTTATCCTGTGAGTTCAAGGGGCAACTCCCGTCCACACAGTATTTCCCACTGTCTGGCGAGCATTGAGATGAGCTTCTCTCGGCTCTCAGCACTTGGGATAAAGATGTACCACTGCACTTCTCTGCCCCCATCACGTCCCCCGGGTTTGGGGGCTCCCTGGGCAGCAACCAGAGTGTCTCCAAAGTGATCCAGGGTCAGGTTCTGCATTAAATCTTGGTTTTGTACATCATCAAACACGAAGGTGAGGGCCTGAGGGTACATCTGGTAGCCCATGAGTACCCGGTCCAGGTCCCGGATCCTCCGGCCATCAGCAAACCGGTACTTATCTTTCTTTGGTGGCTCCTTGGCAAACTCAGGCAGTGGGTAACTGACATGGTCCTCATCAAAAAGGAATAAACCCGAACTGGTCAGAATTAGTGTCTTTGGCTGGAGTGAACTGCTGGCCGAAGCAGTGCCTTCCACAGGATTCACTTGGAATGCCAAAACATAGAGGAGGACATTCAGAGCTGGGCCATCTGCCAAGTGGTCCATCTTCTCGGCCACAATGAAAGCCAAGTCTCCAATCTCCTCCTCATTAGGGTAAATAAATTTTACTCTGCTAGAGTGGATCAGTTCATAGTTGTCCATCTTTCCTGCAAAGACAAATGGCACACTGCAACCCCATGATTCTTGATTGTGGCTTAGCGGAAAGAACATCGAACTTGGGAGTCAGGAGGCCTGGGCTCCTGTCCTAGATCTGATGGGGAGCAAGCCAGCTTCTCTGAACTTCAATTTCCCATCTATAAAACGAACTAACCCGACCCTACTCCACAGGACTGATCAGTAATCATCATTACTAATGACTCCTAAGGCAGAGCGACCCACAGCCCTTGGAATGGCTTAGAGTACCTAAGGCTTTAGTCATTAATTCATTTAATCAGCATTTACTGAACTCCTATCACACAGGGAGCACTGAAAGAGATACAATAGCCGAACCTCTGAAATCTTAGAATATAGCAGAAAATCAAACTTGACAACAGCAGGAGCTCAAGTAACTGTTGGTTAATGGTAATTAAGAACCAGGTTCAAATTCTGCCTCTTACACTTGCTATGTGACCATGGGTAAGTCACTTAACATCTCTGAGTTTCTGAGAAAGTAGATTTTGGGAGGAACATAACTGTTTCGTCCTCTTTCATCTTTGACAGTCTCTTGTGTGTGTGTGAGTGTGTGAGTGAGTGAGTGAGTGAGAGAGAGACAGAGAGAGGCCCATCACCTACTGATGGCATGAGTCACACTCTTGAGTGGATACATAAATTGCAGTTTACCTATTTGCGCTGGTTTATTTGTGTGGTGGCTAACAAGGACCCTGAAAATTCTTGCAACATAAGTTATAGATGGGATACAATCTGCATTGGTGGAGAAAAGTTTCCACAATGACAAAAGTTACAAATTCTTGACATACCAAGATAGCATATATCGAGGAGACCAAAGGCTAGAGAGATGAGGGAGGACTGGAGGAATCAGGGAAAGCTTGTGGCATGTGAGCTGGATGTGAGAAGAGATTCAACATACAGAGGCTGACTGGGAAGTTCTACAGAGCAGGACAACAGCTAACTTCGCAGCTATCAGTCCTAGTTTGCAGATGGGGAAACAGACTCATTGAAATTAAATAACTTCCCCATGGTCACACAGCTTGTAAGAATCAGAGGCAGGATCCAAACTCATGTCTCTGCCAACTCATGTCTGTTCTTCTTTTCCAATATATCATGCATGTGCCAAACGGGGAAGTGAGGAAGATAGCCCACCAAGCTAACTTCCTCAAGGAAAAGAGGAGCTAGGAGTTTTTCTTTACCTGTATTTTTGTTTCCAAATTCAGAGTAGAAATCCTTGTCGACTGGTTCTGGGGAAGGTGTGCGGGCCAGTAAGGAGAGGACGGCCATGAGGTGTTGAAGGAAAGCATGAGTGGAGTAACTGTCTCGAGTCAGACAAGTTACAATGTGATCAGCAGAAGAGCCTAAGGAAAAAAGTCCATGCTACTCGACTTGGAAATGCCCACCCCTATTCCCCTGCCCAAAGGCCCTGAGCTCTTTGCTGCGCAGCATGTTTAGGAGGAGCCTTTGGGGATCAAACAACAGGATGAGATATCCTGCACAAGTCGGATATGAAGCGGCCAGACTGGCAGCAGTTTTGAAGGCAGGAAAGGCTGACACACATTTTTTGGAATGGGTTAGGGAGGCCTAGAAAAAAAGCTGAGCTTTCTCTCTTTAAAATATATTTAGGAAGTGTGAGCCAGAAACATCCTGCATGCTACTGAGAGGGAACTCCGAGGTTCATTCCGTCTGTCTGTTTATTATTCTGTTTACTTGGTTCCTTGCTGACAGGTCGCTGGTGAAATTCTTGACTTTTGACTATGGTCAAAAGGGCAGATTCAGCAACCTCTGTTGTTTCCAAAAGTTCATGGTCATTTCCTCCCTCCCCAGTTACTTGGCTGAGAGTATCCATATGTGCACAAAGAAAAAATGCACATGTAATAATGAGGCTATATATAAGAAACCAGAATTGAATAGACCTATTTGTTTGTTAGAAATAAACACAGAAGAAATGTCACTCACCAGTAACCCGAAAATACTGATCAAAGAGTCCTACGTTAACTGACTGTAGGTCATTGAGCTTTAAAACAAAGCACTGGGACAGATGGAAAGGGCTATTGTCATAATCAGAGTTCCTCTGATTCCAGAAATCTGTGCATAAAAAGAAAAAAAATTACAAAGATTAGTCATTCTTGGAGAAGGAGATAGTAAAGACCTTTTTCAAACTCACCTCCCGATCAGTCTGTGTGCTTTGGATAACAACACACTTCTCTTTCGGAAAAGCCATGTCCAAGAGCAAAGCACATTTTCAGTGCCTTACAAACTGCACAGAAGGGAACACAACCAAGCCCCTAGGAACTGGAATAAAGTCTTTTTGCTAAAAACCAAATGAACTCTTGCTTGATAATGGCTGGTGCACCTTGGAAAATCAGCCCAAGGACAACCAGAGGCAGCAGTCAGTCTACCTCTGTGTTCAGCAGTAGCGCGTATGACCTCCGTCCCAGGAGGCTTTGAGTCCAACTCTAAAAAGCCAGTGCCCCCAAAGAGCAAGGTCGGGATCAAGCACCCAGGCAGAATGAAGGCATCAATTGGTCTAATCTTTCAGAGGAAAAGAAACTTTCATACCAAGTTTTCCAGGTCAGAGCGGCCCAGTCAATGGCTGGAAGTCACCAATCAATCCAAAAACATAATCAACCAAATAGTGCAATAAGTAAAAAGGCTTTTAGACCAAGTGATCAGGGTCAATAATCCAATTTATTCTATAAACATAATATTGCTGCATCATATACTGTTCTAGGCATGTGAAAAGCAAATAAGGTTGGGTTTCAGTTAAAGATCATCATATCTGGAGAGAGCTAGGCTAGGACTTTTCAAGTGTGGAGGGTTAAATGAAATGAAAGAAAAGGGAAATAGGCACCCCGTGGATTCCCAGTATCTCCATCTCTGCAGTGATGACATCTAAATGGCCCCTCATCATTTCTTACCTAGCAAAGGCTCACAATGGTGCCGGATGGAGTCATCCAGCAGAAAGTACACAGCTTTGGTTGTCAGTAACACGCAGGCAGTGACTTCCACATCAGGGGTTTTGTAGAATAAAACTGATGACCACATGAGGTGTCTCAGCTCTTCATTTTCAACCTAAAAAGAAAAAAGTCTTGTGGATCTGCACTCACTGCAGGTGCTCCTAATTTTCCATCTCTTTTCCTGACAGCATTCCACCTCTACCCCTAACCCTCCAGTGCTACTGAGAGGCCTTACCTGAAAATAGAACTAATGGGACACAATTAAGGGAGCCAAGGTTGGTATTCTTATTTAAAAAGATTAGTTATCCCAGTCATATTTTTTCATGTGGATGGTAAATGATGTCCCAAAATAACTTCCTACTAGCCAGCCTCAACTGTCTGAAATTCTACCATTAGAAAGATATTCTTTTAGGTCTTTGGGGGATGGGAATGGGGGAAGGAATCAGGAGGAGGTAAAGTAGTACTTTATAAAAAAAAACAAACATCTCTGAAGGGGCAATATATTAAACTATTATCAATCATCAATACCTTGGCATGGTATTGCCAATTCTTGGCAAGAATGAATCAATTTCTTGGGTGAAAATTTTAGAAGAATGGGGTTCTAGGAAGGGGATGCCAGAGAGGTGTATAGAGTGACAGTACTGGGTGCCTAGAGTGATACCTGAAAGGGCTCTAATGACTGCAAAGAGTAGCTGCAGCTTTGATTAAAAAAAAAAAAAAAAAAAAGACAATGACGACAAAGCTCTTCATCTCAGCCTTTACCAACAACTTCTGAAATGTGACTCAAAGAAAATCATTCAAGTCCTAGCCTGGCCCTAAGCCTTGGAAAACAAGGATAAAAGGCAACCACAACAAAAAGCCAAAGACCAATAACTGGGGCACAATACCTCAGCCACATTGTTATGGAAAAATTCAACGATGGCACTTCCCCTTAATCCAGCGACATACTGAAGAGATGAGGAAACTGGCAGGTAAAAAGGAATGTGGTTGTCTTCAGTCATTTTCTGCATCAGAAATTCACTCGGGTACAGGGAGGACAGAGTCAAATGAGGCTTGGAAAAGCTACAAAGATTCAAAAAAAGTCACATTAGATGAAAGTGAGTACCAAATAATGAAGCATATTCAAAACAGAGGAATTTTTCAGTGGACCAGACCCCAGTTTTCTGTGTAAGAACCCTAGGCCAGCTTCCCACGGAAATCAAGGTTTAAGGATAGATAGTAAGAGTGGGTAAGTGCCTAAAGGGGATTCTATTCACAAAAAGGCAAAGGCCACAACACAATGAAAGTGAATAAAATGAGCCATGGACCATCAGACAAAAATGTTTCCAGCTGACATCCTTAGAGTGGTAAAAACCAACTTTAAAAACATCAGGAATGGGGCAGCTAGGTGGCGCAGTGGATAGAAGTCAGGAGGACCTGAGTTCAAATCCGGCCTCAGAGCAAACACTTGACACTTACTAGCTGTGTGACCCTGCGAAAGTCACTTAACCCCCACTGTCTTAAAAAAAAAAAAATCAGGAATGCAGTGTCAAGGGGTTCTAAGCTAAACTGCACCTCTGACCTCCGAACACTTCAGAGGAATGAAGTGTGAGGACAAAAATCCTTGCTTGTCTGGGCCTCCTCAGGCAGCGGGATCCACAAGACCAGCTGAGAGTCATCAAATGACTCTTCTTTAAGATCCTACGGTCCTCTTCTTTGTAGCTCATTCAGTATCTTTAAAATGCATATTAACTAGCCTCCCGAGGTTCTTATAAAACTTTTAAATCTCAGTTGTTCACTTTTTTTCAATCATGTACCACTCTTTGTAATACCATTTGGGGTTTTCTTGGCAGAGATACTGGGATGGTTTACTATTTCCTACTCCAGCTCATTTTACAGATGAGGAAACTGAAGCAAACAGGGTTATGTGACTTGCCCAGGGTCATTCAGCTAGTATCTGAGGCTGGATTTGTGAACTCAGGAAGATGAGACTTCCTGACTTCAGGCCTGGCACTTTATCCACCGTGCCCCCCAAATCAATCATCTTAGTTTACACCAATTGTTCTCACATTCTTTCCAGTATGTGATGGGCAAAAATAATTTGCAATTAGCAGAGAAAACAAACTGTAGCACATATCCACAGGCTACCAAGTCAATGAAGAAGATAGATCTCCCAACCAAGGAAAATGAGGAAGTATAACGAGTCAACACTCTCTTACAAATTGGTAGAGAAGGGGTACGATACCAAATAGTGAAGCATACAGGGTGATTAAATGGCAAGTGAGGGGGATACAGGCAGTTAAGTGGACAAGAACAAAGAAAATTTCTTGGAAAATGTAGGACTTTACCTTCCCTGAAGGATATATAGGATTTTTTTTTTTGAGAGGCAACTGGGGTTAAGTGACTTGACCATGGTCACACAGCTAGTACAGGTCAAATGTCTGGTGTCTGACTCAGGTCCTCCTGACTCCAAGGTCGGTGCTCTATGTACTATGCCACCTAGCTGCCCCTATGATGTATAGATTTTTTTTTGTTTTTGTTTTTGGTAAGCAATGGGGTCACATAGCTAGTACGGGTAAAGTGTCTGAGTCTTGAGGCCACATCTGAACTCAGGTCCTCCTGGCTCCAGGGCCAGTGCTCTGTCCACTGCGCCACCTAGCTACCCAGGTAATATAGGGTTTTTAAATAGGCTTGTAGGATTTTTATGAGGAAGGAGGAGGAGAAGGAGAAGGCATTTCAGGTGGAAGAATGGATCTGAAAAAGTATAACATTGGGAATTAGTATTTTACATAGATAGCCATGGGAAGCGCAGTAGAAGCTAAGGCTGAGAAGTCAGTTATGACTAGACTAAAAAGTAAACAGGAGTTTGAATGTCAGACTGAAGAAGTTAGACTATATTAAAGGCAACAATCCCTGAAGGTTCTTTTCAAGAAGGGATGTGTACTTCTGGATGACTAATCTGGTCTCTTTATGGAAGATGGACCAGAAAGGGAAGACCAGTGAGGAAGCTGAAGCAATAATCTAGGCAAGAGGAAATGAGAGCTTGGACTCTGGAGCTAGTAACACAAAATGGAAAGAAAAAGATAAATCCCAAAGACAACTTGAAGGAAGAATTAAGAAATCTGGTAACTTGACATGAGGGATGAAGGAAAGGGAGAAGTTAAAAAGGAGTTCAGATTTTAGGCCTAGATGACAACTTAAATGGCAAGACTGAAAGTCAGGAGAAACTGTTGTAATCTAGATTTTACCAACAGCTGTGGGACCCTGGACAAGTCCTTTCTCTACCCTGGGCCTAGATTTTCTAAGACTCCTTTCAACCTGTGTAGCCATCCTCCAACAAAGGCTCCTCCTCCCCCCCAAAAAAATTACTCTAAAAGAGTCCTTAAATAAGACCCTTTCCAGGCTTTCCCAGAGAAAGGGGAGGGGAGGAGGAAAAAGAAAAGAAAGGGACATTTGAGATTATTCCATTGCAGCAATGTACATTCACTTCTCAATTGGCTACATTCCAATGGTATCAATCATGGCAGATGCACGATTCTGTCATAGTCACCAATCATTAGTTCTGAATAGATGCCTACCTCGGGACAGTGTGTCACAGGGAATGATACAGAGTTAGACTGACCTGGGTACAAATAACAGTTACTCTGCTTTCTCTATGATCTCTGTGGACCTCAGTTTCCTTGCCTGTAAGATGAGAGTTGGACTAGATCACCTGAAATTCTGTTCAGATCTTAATTTGAATTATTCTAGACTATAAGCTGCTGGAAAGAAATTACTGGGATTTTTACTTCCTCTATATCCACAGCAGCCAGCCTAGAGCTCTGCATACAGGTGTCTGATAAATGGCTGTTGCTATATCAAGCACAGTCTCTAGATTTAGGCCAAGAAACTCAATACAAGAGGCCGGATTCTGACCAAAGAACACTTTCTCTCCAAGACTTTGCCTACTAGCTTCGGGGAAGGCTTGGTTTGAAACACACTGGTTGCGTAATCCCACCACTTCTCTGTGCTTTCCCATCACCTGACATCTCAGTCATGGATAATTAAAGCTGGAGGAGACTTGAGCCTATGTCCAGCACAAGTCCGGTCACCAGCCTTCTCTTGTTCTTTGAGGGATGGCCAATGACCAGCCCTTCACAGTGGGTACTTTGAAAACCTCATAGCGCCCTGAACACTACTCACATGAGCGTTTTGGTAAAAATGGTCATGGCTTCTATCTTTGTACAAAGGGATCTTTTATGTAAGTTCTAGAGTAACTTGGGCCTTACTATGATTAGCATCATGCTGAGAGTTCAGAACAGAGGCAGAAATCTGAGTGAGATAGAAAGAAAAGGACAATCAGCAAGTTCACAGACTATGAGCTCTGTTTGTACTTCTGTCAATTCAGTTTTGGGGTAATACCTCCTATCTTTAAATTGGCCAATATCACTGAAAGCGATAGAACTCAATGCTAGTAGGGTTTGGGAGAAACAACATACATTTATTGCTGGTGGCGTTGCAAACTTATAGAATCTTTTTGGAGTACAACCTGATAGCACCCACATAAGTATAAGTTATTTAAAAAAACCACACCCTCTGACAAAATAATTCCAGAATAGGAATTATATTCTGAAAATTCTGTCAAGGACAAACAAACAAAAAAGGAGCTAGCTGTTCCAAGATTTTTGTAGCAAGATTATTTTCACAAATAAATAAATTTTAAAAACAAACTGGAAGGAAACTCTTGGAATGAATAAAGGGCAGTTGCAAAATCAATCATGGTACACTCATGTAAAGGAACACAACATGAGGGAGAGTGACAAATCTGAGGAAGAGAGACCAGCAAAAACCATTATTTATAGAATACTTAGCAGTGGGGGGTGGTGGGGGGATGGTGAGAGAAAAGTGTAACTGAAAGAATGAAGCATATGCTACAGACTATCAAGAAAAATACGTAAGAATGAAGAGGCAAAGGAACCTAAGGATGACTTAGAGGGACAGACTGAAAGAATGGCCTGATGAACTGAAATACAAAGTTTTAGTGTTTATATTGATGCTCCCTGTTATATTTCTAATAAAACCTCTTTTAAAAATGATGCTAATTGCTGTGTGACCCTGGGCAAGTCATTTAACCCCGATCCCTCACCAAAAAGGAAAAAAAATGATGCTAATGATATGTGTTGAGCCAGAGTCCTTCGTGTCAAATGAATGACTAAAATTCAAACTAATTTGAGAAAATTCACACACATCTATCATCATTTGCTGGTGAACACTAATAATAAGGGGAAAAATTACAATTTGTGAATTTCTAAACCATACTCTGTCACATACACACACTCCATTTATAACTTAAGCCAGTTTATACACTGGAAAAAGAATGAAACCACTATCTATGGGACCATCTAACAATCACTCTCACAACCCTGGTGGTTGGGGATGAGCTATAAAACTGTACAACAAAGAGTAACACCGATGGGCTTGCAGTGGGTCAAGTAAGGTGTAAATGCTGAACTATGCATCATCTATCGAGTTCTGGAAGTCATTACCTTGCTGCCTGCAGATTATTGGAGTCCAAGAAGTGGTTTCTTGCCATTTCCAAATTTTTGGAAGCTTTGAAGATAACTATAGTCTTCACATCCTGTAGGAAAGTCCTCAAGAGGTTGTAGATTCTCAAAAAATGGAATTTTTCATGAGGTAGGACAAATACTGCAGTGACAAATCTGTATCCAACCAGCAGTTCAAGCACATGGCCATCAGAGAAAGAGCCTTGAGGCTGAGTGGAATGGCGGGTTGGGTGCAACAGAACCGAAGCCAGAGGAATCCGGCTCAGTTTGAAGATCTTTCTGGTGTCACTGGAGTATCTTCCTTTTTCTGGCAAAGCACTGAAATCTGCCTTTACTATGTTCAAGTGTTGAGGTGTTAGAAATACCCAGCAGGGATGAAGTGCAGACTGCCCTGGTTCAGATGACTCGCAAAATGGAGACCGCAGGCCGTGCTGAGCCCATTCTGTCTCTCCCTCAGAGTGGCCCAAGGTCGGCCAAATGTCACTTTTATCACCATAAACAAGATATGCAGGAAAACAACCCTTTATCTCACTGTCATCTGAAGAAATGTGGTAAAATCCCATAAGCTGGTAAATAAATTCCTGCAAGCTTGCCTTGCCACAATATAGCACAGAGCTACCTACCACAGGTGTATGCTGTGGAGAACAGCAGGTGTGTAAACAAGAAAGAAACTCTTGGAGATGTGAGGCATCTGAAATCAGACACAAGCAGTGTCCACCGGTTCTCACCTTTAGCACTAAGCACACTTCTGGCATGAGAAAGCCAAATTCTGTAAGGTCCCCATATGGAAAGCACAACACTAGCTTCAAGGCAGAAAGGATGTGGTGACTGTTTCCTTTGGATGCCTCATGAGGAATCTCGAATACAGCGACTACACTGTCAGTCAGAACTAAACAGGCTGCAAATTGCCGGATTCCTTTGTGAACCTGAATGGAAAAGCTCCAGAGGACTTTGAGTATTTGCAGGTGCTCAGTCGATGGGCCTCCATCAGGGGCAGTGCTCCACTCCAGAGCTGGCTCTCCCTTAGGAAGTCCCATTTCAAAATAGCCACCCTCTGTATCAATGTCTCTGGAGTCACTCCCAGGGCCCCTTCTGCTGGCTGCTTCAGTCCAGGAAAGCGGCTGTCTCTGCACTACCTGCCTTATCACAGCAGAAAGGTGCTGGATGAAATCCTCGTTGGTGGTTGTGTAGGCTATGCAAGTGAATGGCAAAATGATGATGTTACCTGGCTCAGGCAGCACAGCACCTTCATCCTCTGAGTGGCCCAAACTTTAAAAGGAAAAAACTCTCAGTTAAGAGCAGCATATTTGAAAATGGAGACATCCCTGAACAGCTGGGGACCCCAAAAAATCCATGGCCCCAGTTATCTAACAGTTTTTCAAACCATCCCAAACTATCCAAAGCATGTTTCCACGACAACAAAGGAGTCATTCTTCTGAAGTAGTAGGGATGATAGATTAAAGGCCATGACCTTCAATTAAGTTTGCTATCCCCAATGGACACTAGCCAATATAGCTATTACCTTAACCAATCCTACAATGCCTGCCTCCATTCAAGACTTTTTGACATAAGCCTTTAAGGAAATTTATCACAATCTGTTAAGATGTACAGTTCAAAGACGGAAAGATAAAAAGCACTAAAAACTATAAACAAATTTAGCAAGTGAAAACTAGCATTTCAATGACCACTGTTCAAAAGAATGGAGACCTCTAGAAAAAAAAAGAGCTAATGACAGATTAAAAGAACCAACACAAGCTGCCCATCCATTTGGGATCCACTATGGTTCTAGTGTGGCAAACATCCTACACATTGTTTTAGGAAATTCATTTTAAGGATGAAATCTTTAAACAGCATTGCCACAGAGGGGGCACTGGTTTATGGCTTTCTATACTCTGACATGCCACTTTAAGATTGCTGCTAGTCAGATTTCAGCTGGCAAACTTCAGAAAAGGCATAGTCACTTTCAATTGGATTTACTTAAAGGGAAAACTGAAAATTCCCTGGGAATCATACTTTTTATTTGTTAAAAAAACAAACAAATACGACTGGCTGTTGGTGCTTAGGTACCCAGCAGTACCCAATCAAGACCACCCAAACGGAAGCCAGAGTTTATTAGCCACCCCTCACCATGTGGGATTGTCAGTCTCAGAGTTTTTCCTTGAGTCCATTATAGAAGCTGCCTGAAAAGAGAAGGAAGGTGGGTGTCAACAACATACTAAAAGCAATCTCTCTTCAGTCAATTCTGTTATCTTTGGGTCTAAGGCTCCAGCACTGCTCAAGGTTTTCTCTGAATCACTATGACTGCATGCATACATCTGTTATACTCAGTACCCCCATCTTATCTCTCTTTTGTTTGAGACCCTTCAGAGAGCAAGGTCTAGTCTAGAAATCTGGCATAGCTCCAGCCTAAAGTGATCAGAGAAATATCTGGTGACAAAGAAGATACACATACATCCCACAGAACTGCTTTTGATAAATCTTAAGCAAAAGATGAATCACAGAGTAAAGGACATATAAGGAGTATCAACGGCATGGACAGAAAAGAACAGTATTTTGCTACCATCTCTTTTTTTTCCTGAACAGAGGAACCCACATCAGCAGCAAAGCAGAAGTGTAATGTTACACAATAATTATGCCGTGCTATGACTCTAACACTTGAGGCAACACAGCCAGAGATAGAAACACCACTATGTGTCCAACCGTAAGCAGAGATGTCTTGTTTCTGGTCCTGGCAGGCTACACTCTGGAAACATTCTACAAAGGACACTTCTGAGAATATTTTCCCCATGATATGATTCCATTAATGCTAATTTCTAGCTGAGTCAATGGAAACTTCCTCATCTAACATTAACTCTTAAGGATAGAAGTTATAAGTGAGACCCTTATATTAAGACTGAAACACCAACAATTTATTAGTCTTCAAGTACTTACCACAGAAACCTGAATGAGAAAGAATGTCAGACTCAAAGAGACAATGGAAATGGTTAAGAGGTTACCTGGAGATCAGCTGGAAGCTAAGCCAGTTTCTGCTTCCAAAATTATCTCATATTTTAAAAATGATTTCACTTACACAAATAACAAACATCACAAAAGACACAGTTACCTGTCCTTTATGTGTAGACACTGAAGGTTCTGAGTAGCGCTGGGTAAGCAAGTGATCATTAGGAGTCACACTAGCAGGTGGTGAGAAGTTGCTCATTAGGGCTGCTTTTCTATATATTATTTCTAGAGTTAACACAAAAGGTGATTAATTATCATTAGAATAAATTAAAAACCATTATCCAATTATTTATCTAGTAATACAGAGGACATAATTCTAACACCAAAGGAAACATCTGTTAGCAACAGGTCATTAAAACCCATTAGAAGAGATTTTGTACCATTAACAGATCTAATCATTCTCGTGCCCAATCAGCATTGTCTTCATATTTAAGATGAATTTAATGACAAGTTTAATGGTGATATTCTTAAAACAGTGTGCAGAATCCTGGACCAAGTGGACACTGCCTTCCCTGCCCCTGCCCCAATCCCCTTCACTAAATGACAGAGCAGTGCTTATCTGAAAAAAGGACAAGAGTGTATATGACTGTCATAGTCCTCAATGGCTGGAAGAGCTCCAGAGCCACAGAGGGATCCTGCCACTTGGGGTCTGTTTTCTTCACAACATTTTGTACTAGTCTTTCCAGTAGCTGCAGCAGCTTCCTAGTGACATTTACTTTTGATTTATGTATCATGGAAACAGATGGTGTTTTCAAAAACCACAGAGGCTCATTTATAAAAGGAGCACAACCGGAAATTTTATTTTATTCCTGGCATTTTCTAGATTAGCTGAGAGTGAAGTAAAGATACCTAGCATGCTTCTAAGTATAGCAAGTTATAAGAACTTAACAAAAATGGTCAATTTCAATTACCCACAACATTTAAACACCAGAATACTCACGTCTTCTTAGAAAGTGCACCTGGAAAGTAAGGTAACCTCCTTTCAGAGAGCATTTCCCATGAGCTGCCTCCTGATACCTAATACCTGATCTTCACATCCCATATTATCTATTAAAAAATCCTACATTAGTCAAGTTACACATCAAGATAAATCACTTGGAATATGTTATCCTATTAGGGCACATTTTCCTTAACCAAATGAGGGCTGAGCTAGTCATTGATCTTTGTCTATACCTGGTTTTCAAGTTCTGAAACAAAAAAGGTTATAAATATAGAAAAAGAAAAGCCGTAAGCCTCCATTTATAGAAGGCCCCCGTAACATTGCTATTTTTCAGTTCTTTCCACTATTTTGATTATCCACAGAACATGGGAACAGTTCCCTAGAGAATGCATGTCAAAGAGTTACACAAATTTCCACCCTCTCCATGCACAGGCTTAATCAACAATTTGCAGTATTTTAGAAATAATGGCAGGTCCAACCTCCAAAGCCACTATTATGGAGTTCTTTGGCTTCTCATAATGCACTCAATACCAAGAGTTCTCAGGAGCAGGCACAGAAAGATATAATTACATATAGGACATAAAGACATGTACATCAGTGGATTATAATAAACAACTTTTTACAACTACTGTGGGATGTTAAGATCAAACATTAGACACCCCTAGACCCATGGGAAAAGTTTGAAAGTTCTATTATCTAGCTCTACTTAAAAAAAGAAGAAAGAAAAATAACCATTCTGGTGTTAGTATTGTGTTCATTAATTTAAACCAGCAACTCATTTTTGTAAAGTTCTCGAAACTTGCTGTTTTTAGGTGCTATTCATAAATGGAAAAAAAAAATGACTTTTAATGCAGGGTCAGCTAAAACCAGTGATGGGTTGGAACTGTGCCCTGAACACACGCAAATTTAGACACTCATACTTCAGTAAGAAAAAGAGGTCAGCATTTTCTTGGGATTGAAGCACAGTTCAGAGATTGGGTAAAGCAGATAAGGATAACTGACTTTTTGTTATCTATACAAACAACATATTGGGAATGATAACTCATGAAAAAAACTTCAACTGAGAAAACCTTATGAAATTTCTGAGAGCAAGGAAAGTCAATGTATTTTCCCTCTACTATTTAGAGATCACAAAGAGAGTGAGAGATGGTTAGAGCTAACAGTCGACTCTCTGCCAGAGCCGGGACGAGTGTTCCTGACCCCCACGTCCCCAAGCTGGCAAGTTGCCACCCAGTGAGCAATCAGACTTGGCTAACAAGTTCATTCGGTGGAGTTCTTGTTCAACATCTGGTTCTGTTCCATGACAAGCCAAATTCTGACCCATCCACAGACTGATTAACAATGACATAAGGAGAAATAGACTGCTTTCTTTCCTGTTTATAAGAGAGCTTCTCTCTGGAACTAATTTCCCTCATGGTTTTTTCCCACTGGAATCTTCCCACTGTTGTGTTGCTAATCCAGTAGAAATTCTCATGGAATCTACTCAATTTACTCAACTCTAGAATGTATTTCAAGTCTGAGTCATGAAAAATATTTCAAAAACTCCATAGAATGTTCTATGGCACCATAAACTTGACAAGGGCAGCTGGAGAGCTGGCCTCAGATTTGGGACCACATGGGTTTAAGCCCCCCTCCTCCCCATAAACTGGCTGCCTAAGCAACACTGGGCAAGTCACCTAGGGACCCTACTGCAGGCAACACTCTAAAGAGATGAGCTACAGAGGAGGTTATTTCTTTGTAAAGGCAGAAAAAGTTCATTACTGAAACCTCCCTAAAAAGATGAAACCCCAAGTTAAAAAAAAAAAAAAAACAAAACACCTCCACAATTTACAAAGTGCTTTCGCTTGCATCATCTCATTTCATTCTCAGACGGGCCCCTAACTTGGGGTAATCCCATGATTATCCCATTTTTCCAATTCTCAGAAGTGAAATGATTTATCCAGGGTTACATAGTAGGGTCAGCGCTCTTTCTCCATGACACCACATTGTTTTATTGTTGTTGGGTTGGTTTTTTTTTTTCGGTTTAGTGTTTTGTTTTGGTTTTTTTTTTGGCTAGGCAATGGGGTTAAGTGACTTGCCCAAGGTCACACGGCTAGTTAAGTGTCAAGTGCCTGAGGCCGGATTTGACCTCAGGTCCTCCTGATTCCAGGGCCAGCTGCCCCACACCACACTGTTTTAACAAAACTAAAGGATGATCACTAGTTTAGAGGGACAAATGCAGAAGTTTAAAACTGCAATGGAAAGTTTGTCTTTGTCTACAATTATATATATAGTCAGAATTCTCAACCAGGTAAATTAATGAACAAATGATTAGTATTTTGGCTGACTCAATTATTATTACAGATTAATTCTTAGTTCTATAATGCAGAGGTATCAAACCCTCAGCCTGGGCAAAACTCCCCAGTGTGGCCTAAACCAGATTAGTATGTACTTGGAGAAATGTTTAACAAAATCAATACAAATACAATACACCTCAGATAATGTTAATTTGTGGCTTTCTAAGCCAGTGTGTGGCCAGCAGGGATCTCTTTCTATTTGGGTTTGACACCCCAGGAGCAGAGGACAGCTTCAGGTCCCAAAGTGATGTTTCCCGGTGTTTCAGAGATATCTGTAGCTGAGTGATCAGAACTTCTCCATTGAGCAGGCCTCTAGGATCTCAGCTAGAAGGGGGGATTGATTTGAGGACATAAATGCTCTGTATTCTCTCCCATTGTGCTCCTTACTCTCCTGGAAGGGGTTCTGAAATGACTGTGGAATGGCAGGTACTAATGAGGACATTTAGTTCACTTAGGTTTTCTTCATCTTACTGACTCTCATTCCCTTCCATTAGGGCAGAACCTTCACAGACACTAATACACCAGCTTTTGCCTTATCTTGCTAGGGATTATCAACTTTTTGGCCATCTCCTCACCATGCTTCCTACCCACTAACCATCATTCCCCAACCCTACCCCACTCCTCCCAGCAACCTTGAATCCCACCCCCAAGTTACCCAGTTTGGACAGGTGAGTCTCCACCCTACCTTGTAAGAAGCCAGGACTCCACACCACTGCCCAGTCATCTCCACAACACGCTGCTGCTCCCTTTTCATGTGTTTTTCCCCATTAGAATGTAAGCTACCAGAAGGCAGGGACTGTTGTGTCTGCTTATATTTACCTCCTCAGTGCTTAGCACAGTGCCTGGTTATACAGTAAGTGCTTAATAACTGCTTGCCCTATCTATCTATCTATCCATCTCTCCAATACAGCCCTGCTCGTTAGCACGATGCATACATGATTACCTTGGCTGGGGCCGAGAGGCCGAGGCAGAGAGGGAGAAGAGGGACGAACAGGGAGAGGAGAAGAGTTTGCTTTGGAGCTGGCAGCAGTGAGCCGGGAATCCTCACTGATCTAATAAAGAAAGCACGTAGGGGTTAAAGACAAGGAGAAGCCGCCTAGCACCACCAAGAACTGCGCGCACACAGTAACAACCTCAGTGGAGGTATCTTATCCACAATCCATCTTCCCTCTATTCACAGACCAAACAACATTTGTAAGCTAGCTGTGCAGGTCAATTCCAAAGTCTTTTCTCCCATCTGGTAATTTCACGAGGGAAGGAGGGAAAAGAAAGACTGGGAAGAACACACATAAAACAAGCAAACAGAATGGGGAAGGAGGTAACTGCACGAAACGCCCAGCATCTTTCAAGCCCTTTCTGAGCACGTAAAAGGAATGGAACAGACATGAGGAGAGTCATTCATTTCATTTTTTACGAAACTAATTACTTGTCCTTGGCCATGTAAGTAGCACTAAGATACTATAACATACCAGGTCCACATAATATTCTTGGGCCCCCTTCATGCCCACACCACCACCCCTCCAAGAATGCCCCCAAAATAAAACTCACCTTTTTATCAGAATTATTCAGTTTGTACTTAGCTTCCTTTGCTTTCTGAATTGCTTTCAACACCTCTACAGTATCAAGCTCCTTCTCTGTAGTAATGATATTATCCAAACAGACCTAAATGAGATCCATGGGAAAAATAATTTTATGAAAGTCTTCAGGGCTGTCTCATGCATGTACTGTGCTAGTAAGATTTAATAAGTCTTTAATCAACCTCTACAGCATGTTTGGCTCCACAAGGAATACCAAAGAAGACCCTCCCTGGCCCTTTATCTACCAAACTAGATGGTCATACTTTAAACAAGAAAATAAGACAGCACTGACAATAATATCATTAATATATTATTACCACCCACACTTCACTCAAATGTTTCTGCTGATTCTCATGAAATCAACTCTTCCAGATAACCTTGTTTTGACCTAGGTCATGTAGACTCCATCTGGGGGGAGTGGGAGGGCCCAGGTCAGGCCCATGATGGCTCCTCTTGAGGCTTTGATCCTGACTCTCCCCTATCTTCATTGTGACCCCTCCCAGACAGGAGCTGTATCCTCCTTTTGACTTACAATTGTAACTCCAAGGCTTGGTACAGTGAGAGCTTAGACTTCACACACAGACACACGTTTACGATGGGGGGTGGGGAGGGCAGGGAGACCAATTCGGCAAGAGGGGATGGGGGCCCATAAATTACTAAGGAGAGGGAGCAGAATGGAAAGATTAATTCAATCAACATTTATTAGGTACCTGGTGTATACACAACAAAAAATAAATGTTTGGCACTGGGGAAGACACACTTCACACTTCTATAGGACGTATAGACTATAAGTGTCTGTATAAACGCAATGGACAACTGAAATCCAAATAGTGTGTGACATGCAAAGATAACTGGAGTAACCTGGGAAGGCTTCCTAGAAGATGCGGCCCATAACATTGGCTTTCTATAAAGGATTCAATGTGTTACGGTGAGTGAACACATAGAGAAAGGAAGGCAGAGAAAGTTTTAGTTAGAGAAAGTAGGACAAAGGCACCGCAGATGCACGCCACAGCAGTGAACTGGAAACAATTGTAGATGCCCAAGCCCTGGGGCATAGCTACAGTTGGGGCACAGAAATGTAATGGAATGTTTCTGAGTTGTCAGAAATGATGACTACTGGAAGAATGGACAACCACATATGATCTGATGCAAAAGGAAGTGAACACCACCACACAATGCCATGTAATCCTAACAACCCAAGCAGGCCCCACAGAAGAGAGAGGAGAAGGTGACACCCTCTGCTTCTTGGCAGACGTGGAGAATCAGGGCTATGAAATGATGCATACGAAGTCAGATTTTTTTGATATGTCGGTTAGTTTGCTGAACTGTTTTATCCTCTTCCCTCTTTTATTCTTTGTCATAAGAGATTACTCTTGGAAGGGAAAGGAAAGAGAGATACACTGGCAAATGTAGGTGGTGCAGAAACAAAGGGGATCAATAATGATTTTTTTTAAAGGCACAAAGGTGGGAAATAAGGGGTATGTACAGAGAGTGACGAGTAATCCTCATTTGGCAGAGACATGGAAAAGAGTACGAAGATGGCTAAGGATATGTTAGGCTGAGGATAAAGAACTTTATACTCAGCAGACAACAGGTAGACACAGAATGGTTTTCAACAGTGACATGACCACACCCATGCATACACAGATGCATAAAATATTTAGGAAGAAGAATCTAAAAGGTTTGGTGACAAACCTGGAGACAGGATGCCTATAGACACCTATTCCTAAGAGAATGGTGGTGGTATTGATGGAGAGAGGGAAAGATGGAAAGGGACTGGAGTAAAGATAGAAACTGGGTTTTTATGCTGAGTTTGAAATGACAGGATAGCCAAATGAAAATAAGAATATAATCTAAAATTTATGAGCAAAAAGTCATTTGGGATTTTTTTTAAAAGCATAAATGAGCTCATTAAATCATCTTTGCTTATTATCTGTTGTCACACTTTATCATTATTTTAAACATTTATTTTTTCCAGCCCTGTCAACAGTAAGTCATCAATGGAAAAAAGTTTCAAAATTGCCTGTCTCAATTTTGGGTTCTTATCTTGAGGGCTCATATGTAAGCCCCAGAGGTCCCTTTCAGATCTGGTATTGCTGGCAAAAAGCAGGCTGAAGAATGCTTCTCAAAGACACATTTCAACTGTTTTCCTAACACAGCTATCAGCTTAGGCAAGTAGAAGACACCAGAAGAAGATAGCTGACTTCTCAAAACTAAAAGTCAGGCTCCCTCTTTGAACTGGGAAAAGACCATCCAAAAGCCAAAAGGATTTTTTTGATTTCCCAAAGGCAGGAACTGATCATTTCTCATTAGCGCTGTGCTCTCTCTCCTCTCCTGCAATTATCATATTCTATCTTCCCTGTTAGTTGTAAGTTCAGGGACGGCAGGGGCAACATGTTTGAATCCCTATTTCTCCTAGTTCAGAGAACTTGGTATAGATACTCAAAATGGATATTAATTGAAAACATGAACATGTAGCAAAATATGGCCCAGCAACTCCCCTGGGCTCTAAGAATCCAAGAATTTGGAGCAGCTCAACCCCCTACACGACTCAGTGTTTTCCAAGGGTGGCTTACCTCAGAGGCCCTTTCCCCAAACTGAGCTAGTACTTTGGTCCTATAATCAGGGATGATGCTCAGAGGATTGCTGGATAATACCACTTCTTCTAAGCAAGGCAGGCTTCCTATATTTTTTATCTCCTCGATCTGAAAGAGGAAAGTGGTTCCCAAATTTAACACAGCAAATGCCACTTCAGTAGACTTAAAGATAGTTAAATTGTTGTTTCTTTTTTTTAAACAAAAGGCAACCTTTTTAAATTCCCCAACACTACTACCAAATATCACACGAGCATTGCAACTACTTTAAAAGAAGTTATCACCTGTTCAATGTTATTGTTACTGAGATCCAAGTTGACTAGAGAATATAGTTTGTTCAATCCACTCAGACTTTCCAGGAGGTTCCCTGCTAAATTCAGAGTCTTGATGTTCCCTAGTTTGGTATGAACGCCCTCTAATGACGTGAGTTTGTTGTATGACAGATCCAAATGAATGAGATTGTACAGGTGCTACAGGTCATGAGAACAGAACAGAGGAATGAGAGCTACATCAATTCAACATGAGTGAAGGTTACATTAAAATAAAATACAAAATAAAGTCATCTTCATAATTAAGGAAACCACCTATTTAAAAATGCTTGTAAAGTAGTAATCCTTTTGATTGATAGGTACTTAAGTGAATTTTTTTAAAAATGATTTTATTTATTTATTTGGCTAGGCAATAGGATTAAGTGACCTGCCCAGAGTCACACAGCTAGTAAGCGTTACGTGTCTGAGGCCATATTTGAACTCAGGTCTTCCTGAATCCAGGGCCAGTGCTCTATCCATTGCGCCACCTAGCTACCCCTTAAGTGAATATTTTTTTAAAAATCAATGTTTTACATTAATTACAACAGCACTCACATATGTATGTGGCATATCATTTATTCAAACTATAGAAAATATTTATTCAGATGTGTATTCTCCTTTCAATTCCTAGATTCCTAGAAATAAGCAAGTGCCCCCACCCCAGATATCTGTGGCGCAGACTAGGAACCACTGGCCCAGACCAAAGTGGTGCTCTGAGCCAAGAGCTCTGAGTTCTTGCCATGCCAGGGTAAACAATTACTACAGGTATTAAATTAGTTTTATACAGGGCTCCCATAAAGTACTTTCACATTCATCACTTCATTTGATCTTCATCCTTGATCCTTACAACCTAGAGGAAAGAACACTGCAAGCTTTAAAGAACTGTAGTACACCTTAATTATTCTTAGACGCTTGAGAGTTTCAATGCTTAAACTTTGCTTTTTGAAACATAAATTAAAAAGGATCTCCTATAAAAGGAATTATTTCTTCAAAGAAATTACCTGGAGATTTTCTACTACCATCACTCCATTGTGACTCAGATCTAAGAATTCAATCTTTGGAATAAGTTTCTGAGGAAGAAAAAAAAATATCACTAGTAATAATCTCATGATAATTGCTCATATTTGCATAGCAACTTATAGTTTGTAAAGTACTTTCATATAAATTATCTGTTATTAATTTTATCTTTGATACTGCCTATGATCCTTAGGAGTTCAAAGAGAAATAAGACTTCTGTTCGCTTTAATAATTCTTAGGCCTCTGAGGATTTCGACATTACCACAAGAGAACAAACCCTCTGCTTTTCTTCTAACGTATGCACATGGTTGCTACTTCCCCTCATAAAGTGTTGAGGAAGAACGATCCTGTTTATAATTGCTTCTTTACCTTTCCAGCCTGATTAAGCAAAGAGAAGATACAGATGAAGACTGGTCACTTCAAGAATCCAACAGAGTTCTATAAGGATAAGCATGATGACTGAGTTCCAAATCATGCTAATATGTCTCCAGAAGCTACAGGCTTCTCAATTCTAATTCTTCATTACTAAAACTAAACCTGGTTCCAAATCACTGATGCTAGGGATCAACACCCCTATGTAATTAACCTTCATAGTTGGAAACATAGAATGCTGGAACTGGAAAGAACTTCTAAGGATCACTTAATTCAAGACTCATTTACAGATGGGGAAACCAAGGCTCAGATTTAGGGGAAAGAATTTTTTATTATAGATACAATAGGTTCTACAGATCTGAGGTTTATAATCAATTGAATACCAAATGAACTTCCCTCCTCTACCCTCAATCTAATCCTTGGACTCTTAAGGTAGAACTTTACCATATGGGCTATTTCTACAGTGAAAAGCACTGGGCCCTGTACACAGTAGGTATTGATAAAATACTGGTTCTTTTCATGAAAACTACAACTCTAAGTTTCACCTTACATGCAAATTGACATGGTCAACAAAAGATGGGAAGAACCATTTTTAGAAGGGCTGTAGGAAGATAGACATAGTGATTCTCTGTTGATAGAACTAGGAAGAAGTGCCCCCAAATGTTCTGATTTTCAACTTGTAATCATGTCAAATAACTCAACTGTCCACATTCTTTGACCTAGTGGATCCCACTATTGGGCAAATACCCAGGGAGGTCAAAGACAGAAGCAAAGGTCCAGTATATACCAAAGAACTCATAGTTTGCTCTTTGTGCTAGCAATAAAGGTGAAAACAAAGTGCATGTCCATTGATTGGGGAACTGCAGGAGGATCCCCGAAATCTGTATATGAATGTAACGGATGATATTATGCAATAAGAAGTGAAGAATAAGAAATTTAAAGAAAGATGTATATGCAATGATGCAGAGCAAAAAAAAAAAAAGCAGAACCAAGTTAACAATATACATGACTGTAACACTACAAATGAAAAATCACTAAAGAGAAGTTAAACCCTGAGTAAATAAAAAAACCAATGAGGGTCCCAGAGAACAGACAATGAAACATAACTTCCCCTTTATGGTAGAGGTATGGGGGCCTACTAAGACAGCATATTATAAACACTGTCATCTATAGTCACTGTATTGAAAAGGTTCTATCTGCAAGGGTGTGTACAAAATGCTTGAAATGTAAAGGCAAAAGCACAAAAAAAGGATATTTTTTAAAATTAGTTTATTTCATTCTAAAATACATTCTCACTTATACAAACAACACATGAAGTCTTAAGATCTGGTTAGCCTATGTGCTTTATAATTTTGGCAAACCAGAGAAATTCCCAAAGACTCAACCTTTTAAAAATTCATCCATTTATTTAACAAACATTTACTGATTCCCTAACTCTGTGCAACGCCCACTCTTGAGAACTTAAATGGAAATTTCAAAATTCTTACCACAGAATCATCAATTTGTGAGATGCCATTGTGACTCATATCTAGAGTGGTTAATGCTCTCCATGTTGGAATAACTGCAGTTACAGGGCAATCGGGATGCGCACCCTCTGGCTCCCACTCATCAAATTCTGATGCTTCGGGAACAATGATTTCCTGTGTAAAAACAGTTTTATATCTATAAATGTGTATTGAATGCTTTCTTTTAAAAAACTCTTCATTTTGACAATCACTGAAAAGTCTTAAAGACTTCTATTTAAAAAAAGACTTCTATAAATTCTAACTCATAGAACCTCCCAATTAAACAAAGTTTCAAATTATTTGCATCAATGCCATCTTGATAAATTGAGAAGCTTTTAAAAAACTGTGAAGTTTAACAAGTGTGGTATTTTTAAATACATTAGACTGTCCCATCTTGCTTTATTTTGTGTTTCTTTTTCTGTCTCAAATCTCAAATCACTACAAAAAAAATTTTGAACCCCATTGCTATGTATCAACAGCTTCCTCTGGCTCAAATTGACTAAAGTTTACTATATATGTGACTAGTGGCATCAGGACCCTTTAGAGCAGCATGAACTTTTAGCAGCTACAGTGGGTAGATAACATACCTTTCATCAAAAATCCTCTATCACTATTATAGGATAAAAGTTTTGTGTACACATCACCAACCCCCCACTATACTTCAGAAGTCAAACAAAGGCTAATTTGGAGACAAGGTGATAGTATTAGCTTTATTCAGATTCTAAAACCAATAGAACAAAGGAATAAAATCTTTAATGCGCAATAGCAAAGTCACTAAATCTTTTCTAATGCCTACAGAAAACAAAGCAAGACTTCTTTTGTAATGATTTGAGATTTGAGACAGAAAGGAAAAAAGCAAAATAAAGCAAGATGGAACAGTCTAACAGGTGCCCAACTTAGACTCAAAACTTTACAGCTGGAAGGGACCTTGGAAACCAGTCTAATCTTGGAAATCTAATCTAAGGGTTCTTAACCTGAGATCTATAACCTTGGTTGCTTTTTTTTTTAATATTTTGAAAACTCTATTTTAATAACTGGCTTCCTTTTTAATCCTACGTGTATACATTTAAAACTCTGATTTTGAGAAGGGGTCCCTAGGTTTCACCAGACTGCCAAAGGGGTTCATGACACAGAACCTCTGACCTAGTCTAACTCTTCCTTACTATAGATTGCATAACGAGTGAGACTTGCCTAAATCACACAGCTAGACTTGGTTAGAACCTAGGTCTCCTTACAAAGTTTTCTTCTGCCTACTACATAAAGGCAGTCTTTTCAGTACATAACTCCAATGAAAGATTTTTCACACATGCCCCGAATCTGTACAGCACAGACACACTTTTTTTTATACCTGGAGAAAGACTTGTAAATAAGCCAATTCAAAGTTAAAAAAAAAAAATAGAAACCTTTTAAATTCACTTAAAATACTTGTCCTGCTAAGCCAGAACAGAGTCCCCTTAAGAGCCAACATCCTTTGCATTTGTCTAGTATTTGATCCTTTTTCAAGTTTCCCCATCCATGACCTCATTTGTGCCACCTTCAGACTCCCTTAAAACCCGAGAATGAGAAATGAACATTGTAATTTAAGCCTGTATTTAAGCTAATGACAACATTTATAATCCAATTTGCTTAAAGACTATCTCATTATGCTAGAAAAAGTCCTAGTAGTATTTACTTTTAATAATCTGGTTCAAGCTAAAGCTACGTAATTACCAAATACCACCATATTTTTCACTTTTAAAAGAAAAACTACACAATTTCATTAAGTATCTTATTAATACTACTCACTGATTTAAGTTCTAGAGAGAAATAATTTAAGTTAGATAGACCAATATGACCATTATAACCTAGAATTTGGGAGCTAAGGAAGACCTTTAGTAATCAACCAGCTGAAGCTAGTTGTGACTTGCCCAAGATCATATTACTAATTATTAGCAAGACTGGACTAGAATTTGAGTCTTAAAATTCTCAGTGTAGTTCTCTTTCCACTTACACTAAATGTACAGATCAGAGACAGGGAAAGGGCACTTACTTCAATCACCAATAAAAGAGCTGTAAATAACAACTGCTCGATCAGAGACAGGGAAAGGGCACTTACTTCAACCACCAATAAAACAAAGCTGTAAACAACAACTGCCTGGACCATGACCTTAAACTTTCTCATGCAGCACAAGCTGAATTTAACTTTGAATAAACAGACCAGAAATTCCTTTGGTGATTTTTCAGGACAGGAAAGGGCATAAACTTACTTTCATTGAGGTTGCTGAGAAACGGACACTCAATGTGGCTAAGGTGTGTTTGGATGAAATCAGCCCTTTGATATGCTTTGCATCACAGTGACTTATCTGTTTAAAAAGACAACATTATTCATAAGTTCAATTTCCCTTACAATAAACAGTGCTAGGAACTGGAAGGCAGGAAGCCAAATTAAAACCTGAGTCACCCCTGCAGAGACTTTAGCACCAATGAATTTTTTCTAAAACCTCAATGATGTCCTTCCCATTCTCATATTTAATAGTAAGGTAGGGGCACCTGTGTCACAGGGGTTGACAAAGTACCAGCAACCACGAGAAACATGACTTGAGTGCAAAACCCCTTTTAATCATACTAATGACTGAAAGAACACCTGGATTCATGGAGTATGCCCTTGAGTGATGATAGAAGAGGGAAGAGAACTCTGTAGCAGAGCCACACTCTGTTCAAACTTGCCCATCTGAAATTCATAACAACCTTCATTTTGGCAAACCTAGGTCAGACCACCCTGTTTCCACCTAAGTATGAGCTCCTGGCAACACATTCGGGGCTGAAAGAACTATATCTCACAACAGATAAACCATTCTTACAGGTCTCTGAAACAAACTAATTTTTGGTCCTTGGTTAGTCTGTTATTTCTTTGTAAATATAATTTTCTAAACTAGAACATAAAGGAGTTCACACATTTACATAGTTTTTACAAAGGACTTTCTTAGACAAATAAGTATTA
Organism: Vombatus ursinus; assembly: GCF_900497805.2. Lineage (NCBI taxonomy): Eukaryota > Metazoa > Chordata > Mammalia > Diprotodontia > Vombatidae > Vombatus > Vombatus ursinus. The sequence goes on from NW_020954598.1 coordinate 19,925,323, forward strand.
AAAACTATGTAATTCAATATTAACATGAAGTACTTCCAATAAGCATCAACTCTCAAACCATAAATGTGAACAATTCAAAATGGTAGACAATCCCTACCCCAACAAAAATTTCACACAAAATAATCAGGATAAGCTGTGAAAACCTGACTTAGGGAAGGCTGAAAGTCCTTCAGCTTTTCTTTAAAAACAAAAACCTTATTTCAATTAACAAGCATTTTTCTCTCCGACCTCCTCCTAATTGAAGAAAAAAAAATCCAAAAGACAAAATACTTGTAATAAGTATGCATAGTTCATCAAAACAGGAATCCCTGTATTAGCTGTATCCTAAAAAATGTATATGTCACTGGGCAAAATGACTCTATCACCTGTCAGGAGATGGGTCCACCATCTGTCCTCAGGAATCATAGCTGTTTGTCCCTTGAGTTTTTCAATCTTCATGCTCAAGGTATAAAAAAAAAAGTTCATAAATCACCTCATAGGCAAAGCACCAGCATGAGCTAAGCGCTTGTCTCCTTTAAACTTGCTGAATTTCAGGTTCACTTTCCCTGTGTTAACTGAGATAAACATTTTGCTTTCAAGAACCTCTCTGCTAGGGTAAAGGGAACAGTAGAAAAAATGCTACATACCTAACAAAATGTATGTGTCACCTGAAAGCAAGAAATACCTTTTGAGTATGGTCTGCTACTTGATGTAAAAAACTAGGATGTGTCAAAGACAATCTAAATAAAAATAATTTCTTCACAATTCTGAGAATCTCATAAACTATATCTACTGAAACCTTACCTCTATCTGATGAAGAGACTTAAATATTGACAAATCAAAAGGCAAGAGATGCTCCTGAATGTTGCTGGTCCCAAAAGGTCCTCCTGTGCCAGATACCTTAGAATTAAGAATTTCATTAGGCATGAAGCTTTATAGGACTCCCCCACAAATGTTCATGTCATCAGTGTTTATGTTAGCTGACAAATGGCATAGAACTGAATCATGCTTTCCCAAACAAAGCTAACACCAGCTTTATTTGAGCTCTGCTGTGAAGTGTTTATTTTGCAATAAAGAACTGGACAGGTCTGTGTGTTTTAATAAAAACGAAATAAACCAATTGAGCTAAGGAAGGCTGGAGAAGGTCAACTGTGAGCTCCAGCTGCCACCTGGTGCTGAGCAGGGGCAGTACACAAGCATCTCAGCACATCCTGTTTTTTTAAAACCCAGTAGAAAGTTTATCAGCTTGGACAAAAAGGAAACATTCAAGGACGCTGAAAAATTCATCTTCCATGGACAATCTCCACCCCACCACAAAAGAATAAGAACAACTTCTTACCTATTTAAATAGTCATAGCATTACCCAACTCCCCTGAAATACATAAACCACTTACAAAAAGGTCACAAGGAGATGGGCCATAAGAGGGGCTTAATTACCTTCAGGTATCTGAGTCTACATGTAAAGTCCAGAATGTGACCCAGGTCAGTCTGCGCATCTCCATTAGCACAGGTGGGTTTCCCTTGCCGAAGCTGCTGAGTGATCGCATATAACTGCAATGGCCTAATAGCAAAAACCTCTCCAGCCACTAAGAGCTGTTCACCTGAAAACCAACAACAAGGATGTTAGTTCACCTGGTTGCTCTGTTCCCTACTGGAAGCTCAGCAAGTTGCTGTCAAAAGATGCCTTCTAAGACAAGCACAGTAAGGCCCAGGAAGTCCTACAATCCATGAAGGAATTCTGTTTTGTTGCTCGTACGCCGCCTGGAAGAGGGCTGTAGGTGGTGCAGTGGATAAAGTGCTGGCCCTGGAGTCAGAAGGACTGGAGTTCAAATCTGGCCTCAGACACTTACTAGCTGTGTGACTCTGAGCAAATCACTTAACCCTGTTTGCCTCAGTTTCCTCACCTGTAAAGTGAGAAAAGGAAATGCAAACCACTCCAGTTTCTCTGCCAAGTAAACCCCAAATGGGGTCATGAATGAGTCAAACAGACTGAAATAAATGAACACCACCACCACCCCCATCAAAGGATACACACATCAACAGCACAAATTAAACCTGGAAGCACACACAAAACTCTGGTAAAGGGAGGACAGATAGTAAAAGGTCCTGGACCTTTGATGTCACTGACAGGGGGATTCCAGGATGAAAAAACTCCTTCTACCCCTATGTAAGCTAGCTCTTTCTCTATACTTTCGTCTTTGATTTTTAATGCCATTTAGCCCATTGTTCTCAGAGAGTTGCCCATGGTCACACAGGCCAGTCTGTGTTGGTCAGGACTTAAACCTGGGTCCTTTTGACTCCAAATCCAGCTCTTCATTCACTATACTATGCTGTCTCTCAAAGAAGGGGTAATAATAGCTCCTAAAAAGTGAAAATTTAAGAATGGTTCTCACAGAAGTTGAGTACAGATAAAACACACAAATTATGTCCAGATATTTTGGGGAAATGATTCGTTTCAGGGAGATCGAATCTCATCAGGGTCCTTATTAGTTGGCATGTATGTCTTTATTCACTAACCACTAATTAATTAGGGGCTGAGCAGGATCTATTTTACAAAAACTTGCTCGTATACTACTGAGGTAAAAGAAAAGTAACCCAGGAGAAAAGAAAAGTGACTAATGCACTATGAGTGCCAATCAAAACATTTTTCAGTCCTTCCTTACCTTTGTGAAAGAGCTCCTCGGCTAGGGCAGCAGTAATGCCATTTATTTCCTGCAAAAAAAAGGGGGGGGAGGCAGTGGTAAGAGGGAGGACTCCATCACATTAAAAACAGACTTAGCTAACCCAGCTTCAAACATTCCCAAACTGGCAGATGAATGAATACTTGCAGACTCCCTCAGTTGTTGAAATTCTGACACTTTAGAAAATTAAGCAAAGTTAAGGCAAACGCTTTAAAGGTATAAATACTTACGAAGGTTAAGACAGATTGTGGTATGTAAACCTGCAAAATTTGCTTAAAAGACAATGAGTAAAAATGTAATCCTCTAAGGGCAAAAATTCAGCAACCACAGCCTTCAAGTAACTCCAGAGGCTACCTTACTCTAAGAAAGCAGGCCCAGGAAGGAAGCTGTTACCTACTATTGCAAAATACAATGCTCATGAAGGTTAGGGGGAGGGGGCTGAGGAACAGAGGCACCAACAGGGTAGATTTTTGTTTGTTTTGTAAGGAAATACGCATATCTCTCCAATAATAACAGCTGGACCCTTTAAAGGTTATACACATTCTCATTTAATCCTCCCTGTAAGATGGGTAATACTGATAGTATTATCCCCATTTTACAGATAAGGAAACTGAGGCTCAGAGAAATTTAACTGACTTGTCCATTGTGACACATTTAGTAATTATCAGAGACTTTTTCCTTCCTTTAAGCCCAGCACTTCATCATACTCAAACTAATGCACTAAGTGGAAAACCACTGCTCCCCACATCTGACCAGAACAAGCCTAAAAAGTTCAAACACTTTCTTGAAGGGTTGGTCTTGTCAGCATTCCTGATATTTATTTTTCCCAATTTGGAAATCATTGTTAATAATGTTTCTAAAGGGGTGGAGAGCAAAAAAATTTTCCTTCCAGAGCTGGGCCTCTTCTATTTATATTGACTTTTGAAATGATGGAGAGGTATAGTAAAAGGAAATGTGTCCAATATAACACACCAGGCTTTGGCCTGCCTAGATCCTTCAACTTTAGAATCATTGGGTTGTCAGGGCTCCTCAGGGGTCATTAATGTCAAATAATTCTGAGACATGGCTGTCAGTCCTATTTACACATATTTCCAAAAAGAGAATGGTTTCTTCATAACTTGTACTTTTTCAATCATCTGGTTTTGTTTTAATATTTCTTGCTGTCTCACAAAATTATTGCCGTTTGATCCATTCTAATTTTCGTGAAGACGATACCTTAGGTAAGTTTCCCACCACCTTTCCCATTCTTTCTCTCATTTCATTTAATATTACTCATTGTATCTTGTTTCACTTCTCCCAGGTGCTCCTGTAGTCCTTGTGGCCAAGCCATTCTTCTAAGGCTCTACTTCAGCTTCAGTTAGAGTTAATTCTTTTCTGCTGGGTTTATCTCTTGAGCTTTTCTCAATCAGCTATTTCTTCATCAGGCCCGGTGCAGTTTTCACTCACAGCTCCAATATCAGCATCTTGACTGAATCATTGTTCCCTCCCATACCTGTGGAAAAGGTGGGCCCCACCTTGCAGGTTCCTGGATACAGTCTCCTAGGGATTCAACTTGGGTTTTGATGGTTCCCTCCACCTTCTCTGGCTTATGGCCCCTTAGAGACCCTGAAAGTTGCTGGCAATGCTCTTGTGCCATCAGGGACTGGATGGAGCTTATTGCTATTTCTATCTGGTTTTCTTCATCACTGTTCCTTCTAGTACATTTTTATAACTTTACTGGGGTGTTTGGAGGGAGATCCTACCCCATGTCACCTTAGTCAGAAATCTGATTTCTGATAACTTGTGGATTTTTGTTAGAACCTTCACTGAATGGAAGCTTACCCTAAGGTTTAATGTATTAAAATCTCTTTCAACAATTAATCAATCCTACTTTCCACAGTAGACGTAGAGCTGCTAGCCATATCATAAGACTTTGGAAGTGAAAAGAACCTTAGACATTATCTAATGTCACTCCTTCATTTTACATATAAAGGGCCCAGAGAGGCCACTGTAATTTGTCAAGGAAGTAAAAAGAACACATGGATTATAGATTTAGAGCTTTAAGGGAGGTCGGCTAGTTTTCTACTTCCAGTTTTACAAATGAGGAAGTTGCAGTTCAACAAACTCAAGTGACTTGCCCAAATCTCCACATGTCGCGGAGCAGATTTGAACCCAGGTCTTCTGATTCCAAGACACTTGGCGCTTTCCCTTGGATCCCCATGATGACTCAAGTTAATGGCAGAGCCATCATCTTCCCTAAAAGAATTGTGCATATGAAGAGAAGCAGAGACAGAAAAGCTTCCAATGAGAAACTGTCAGGACATTTACTACACTAAAAATTCTTTCCAAGATAGTTACTTCTGAACAGTCTCACAACTAGCAAATAGCTGTAGTCCTCAAAAAATGTAGGAGTCAGAAGGGAAATGCAAAGAGGAATCAATAAAATAAACATTCTAGTCACATACTGGGAAGACAGCACTAGGAAAAAAATTTTTTTAAGATAAGAGGGTATTATTTCTGAACAAAGAACTTTTGCTTCTGATAAGACAAAGTGAACTTTAGGAAGAAATAATGAAATGTTCCATTGCCCAGAAAAGCTTATATGACCCTAAAGGTTTTAACGTTTTACTTCAAATAATTCAAGTTTTATATTTAATCTTAGTAATCATAACCAAGATAATACCTTTCCTTTAGTCAAAAAAGCAAGCATGATAGACCCTACTACCTGGGCAAAAGCTTCATCATTTTCTACATTTAGAGCACTATTGTTCAAGAGCAGTTTAGAAACAACAAACCTGGGTGGGTTTTTTGGTTTTGTTTTAAGCTGATTATTTTTACAGGAAATGTTTGCCTGTAAAGATAATTTTTTTTCAGCTCAAAACTTAGATTCTGATGGTGTCTGGAGCTTCAGGTGTGGACATTCCCTTCTTAAGAGCAGTGGCCTGGGTGGCCCTAAAATAACAACATAAACAAAAGTAACAATAGCTAGCACTGACACACATAGTTAACTGTAAAGTTTGCAAAATGATTTACATATATTATCTAATTTGATTCTTACAATAGCTCTGTGAAATAGGTGCTATCTTTATGCCCATTTTATAGATAAGGAAAACTGAGGCTGAGTGCAATTAAATGACTTGCCCAGGGTAACACAACATTTTTAAAAGGCAAGACTCCTGAGGCCAAGCCCCCTAACCACCACACCATGCTTGTCTCTCAATACATTCATGATTTAGATGTGTGGCAAGTTATTCCATCAGCAAGAGATCAAATTTTGTAGACTTCCAGCAGTTTAAAAAAAAAAAAGACTTCAATTTTTTTATTGGGAGAACATACATTAACAGGTACAAAGTTCTCATTTACTCATCACTTAAACCTGTATTAATCAACCATCAGCCATACCAGAAAAATTCATCCCAACTCGTATCTCCAGTCTTCTTACCACCATCCTCTCCAATCCCACCCCACCCATGTCCCACTTCACCTCCAATCACTCCCCTTCAGCAACACTCTAGGCTTTTTAAAACTTTCAGTCACTCAGCAACCCCTGCTCTGAAGTTCACGGCATCCAAATTTTCCAACCAACTCAGATTATACTGGCAGCCATGTTCTAATACCCAGGCCATCCTCCCTGGATTTCTCCCAGAGTTCAGCATCTGGCTCAAGGATTTCCACATCCACACTGACCCTCCCTCCAGCTCTCTAACCTCGCAGACCCTCAGTCTCCTTACATTCCAAGCACTCTTTTACTCCCCCTTGGCCCCACACAGGGACCCCATGGATTGATCACACTCACAACATTTTACTTCCCTAAGTAAAAATGGACATTCCTTTACCTGACCTCCTTCACCCCTCTTAACACTCAAGATTTGCCCTCCTGGACACCTCCACCCTCAGCACTTTCATGACCTCTGCTTAGACTTACCTCTGTTCTCTCCAATCTTGACTCCAGAGTCAGAGATCACCTTTCTAACTGTGCTCTACTCTCAAATCCCTTTCGCCCTCACTCCATCATCCCTCATGCTTTGCCAAGTCTCAGTCTCAACTACTCCCACCATTCACCTCTGCTCATCGAAATCACGTGCCGCTGAACAATGGCACAAGTTATACAATTATAATGATCAGGAACAAAGATCATATCATCCACCTTCAAGTGGGCCTTCACTGCAGCAAGAAAATCCTCGTATTCTTCCCTGATTCCCTGTCTCACTCCCCACAAACTTTTCCAAACCTGTTCTCTCAAGTTTCTCATTCCTTCCACCTCCTGGTGAGCCGAGGGCTTTGCCTCTTCATTTATGGAGAAAATTGGTGTGATTTGATTGAGGATTTTCTTTTCCCCTCTCATCTCAAAATCTCGACATTACCCTCCCACCGTCTCCTTACCAAGGCCAACTCCTCTACATGTACCCTTGATCTCATCCCTCCTTTCTTTTCAGCAGATGACAATCTCAAGCACCCCTTCTCTCTATAATCTTCAATTTCTCCCTATTACCTTCAACCTTGTTCAAGTCTCTTCCATTGTTTAAAAACAAAACCACCACCAAAAAAACCCCTACACTAGACCCTACTATCTGCTCGAACTATTGGTCTCTATTTTGCTTAGCAAAATTTCAAGGAATCTATGCTTGCTGCCCCCCCCCCACCCCCGGCTTCTGACTTATCACTTGACTCAAACTGCTTTCTCCAAAGTTACCAATGACCTCTTAATTGACAAATATTTTCTCAGTTCTCATACTTTTGATACTGTTAATCACCCTCCTCCTGCTGCATACTCTCTCTGTTCTTCAAATTTTCATCTCACCACTCCCCTTTTTATCCATGACTGCTCATTCTCAATATACTGGCTTTTCATTCCTATCATGCTCCCCAAATAGGGGTGTTTTCTTTTCTCTCTACACAACTTCATCAAATCTCATGGTTTTCCCCACTAAATTAGAGATTTATTACTTGAGTATGACATACAATCAGGTGAATACACAGAATAGGAGGAATGAGGGCATTCCAAACATTGTTTCTGCCCTGATATTTTAGAACCAGAAGGCAAAATAGAAATTGAAAGAATCCACCGATCTCCTCCTGAAAGAGATCCTCAAAGGAAAACTCCTAGGAATATTGAAGCCAAATTCCAGAGTTCCCAGGTCAAGGAGAAAATATTACAAGCAGCCAGAAAGAAACAATTCAAGTATTGTGGAAACACAATCAGGATAACACAAGATTTAGCTGCTTCTACATTAAGGGACCGCAGGGCATGGAATATAATATTCCAGAGGGCAAAGGAGATAGGATTACAACCAAGAATCACCTACCCAGCAAAACTGAGTATAATCCTGCAGGGGAAAAAATGGTCATTCAGTGAAACAGAGGACTTTCAAGCATTCCTGATGAAAAGACCAGAAATGAATAGAAAATTTGACTTTCCAATATAAGACTCAAGTGGAACACGAAGAGGTAAACAGGAAAGAGAAATCGTAAGTGACTTATTAAGGTTGAACTGTTTACATTCCTGCATGGAAAGATGATATTTGTAACTCAGGAGACCTTGTCAGTATTAGGGTAGTTGGAGGGAAAAAATTTTAGGTATGTATATATATACAGATAGATGGATAGATAGATAGATAGAGGGCACAGAGTGAGTTGAAGATGAAGGGGTCATATCTGGAGAATAAAATTAAGGGGCGAGAGAGGATTATATTAGGAGAGGGAGAAAGGGAAAGGTAGAATGGGGTAAATTATCTCACAAAAAAAACAGAAAAGAAAAGGGTCTTACAGTGGAGGGGAACCGGGGAAAGGTGAGAGGAAATGAGTGAATCTTTTTCTCATAGGATTTCACTTAAGGAGGGTATAACATACACACTCAATTAGGTATGGAAATCTGTCTTACCCTACAGGAAAATAGGAGGGGAAGGGGACAAGAGAGTAGGGGGATGATAGAGAAGAGGGCAGATTGGGAAAGGGGGTAATCACAAGCAAATGCTTCTGAGGGTCAAAAGAAAGAATAGAATAAATGGGGGAGCAGGATAGGATTAAGGGAAATAGAGTTAGTGTTTCACAGCATGTCTACTATGGAAGTGTTTTGCATAACTGCACATGTATAGCCTATATTGAGTTGCTTGCCTTTTCAATGAGGTTGGGTGGGGAGGGAGGGAGAAAATCTGGAACCCAAAGTTTAAAAAATACATGTTTAAAAAAAATGTTTTCACATGCAACTGGGAAATAAGAAATACAGGAAATGGGGTACAGAAATCCATCATGCCCTACAGAAAAATAGAAGGAGAAGGGGGAGGAGAGATAGCAGGGAAACCAGACTAGGGGAAGGGGTATTCAGAATGCATGCCATCTTGGGGTGGGGGGCGGGGCAAGATGGGGTGCAAATTTGAAACTCAAAATCTTGTGGAAGTAAATGTTGAAAACTAAAAATAAAAAAAAAGAAAAGAAAAGAAAAAAAGAAGACATTCAAATGGAGGAGACATGTAAATAGTAGGGCACATATAAGATACAGACAGAATAGACGGGAGATAATGTGCAAAGGCACGCTCTTTGTGAGCACCAAGGGTTTCATTTGTTGTGCTTAACCCAGGGCCTGGCACCAAGGAGACAATACCTGATGACTGATTTGGGGATCAGTAAAGACAGATGTGAAAAGAAGTAAATTTCATTATCTGCTGCATAGTAAGGAAAGAGTTGTGGTTTGCTTCTGTTATCAGCATTATCAAGATTAATCTGCTCAGGGCCAGTGCAGTCACTTGGCTGCATGACTTTTTCACATTAGGGGTTACCAAACATGCTGGATCAAGTTTTCCTCCTCACAATTGTGTAGTTCTATCAACCAGAAGACAACATTCTAGTTAATTTCTATGCTGGCACTCACTGGCCAGGTTAAGTAAACCTCTCCAAAGAACTGATTCTTAATATAAAATACTTAACAAGTATTAAAAACAAGTTTGAAGTTCTAGTTTAAATAGGCTCCCAAAGAAATCAGACCAAGGAAAATGATCAATATGAACAAAAATATTTATAGCAGTTCTTGCTGTAGTCACAAATAACTGAAAATGATTGAATGCCCATGTATTGGGAGTATGGCTAAACAAATAATGGTATACGAATATAATGGAATACTATTGTACCATAAAAAATGATGAAATGGTAAATTTCAGAGAAACTTGAGAAGAACTGTTACTGTAGAACCAGGAAGACAATCTATATAATAACTTTATAAAGAAACAAATCAGTAAGAATTAGGGAACTTTGATCAATGCAATTACCAAACACTTTTCGAGAGGACTAATTATGAAGCTTACTTAACCTACTTCTTGACAATTAATGGTCTCAAGATATGGATGGAGATATTCATTTACAGATACAGCCAATTTAGGAATTTGTTCTGTTTGATCATGTACATTTATCATGAGAGTTTTCTTTTCCCTTTTTCTCCTGCAACAGAAGAAGCAGAGTGGGATGGGAGGGCAATGAGGATTAGGGTAACCCCCGCAAAAAAAGAGGGTCACTGAGGGATTTTTTGAAGTCATTCTGCAGATTCGTGGCACAGTGGACACAGTCCTGAACTGGGAAGTCAGAAGTCCTATTCAGATCCTGCACCTCAACCACTTACTTGCTGAGTGACCTTGGGCAAGTCCTTGAAAATGTTAACCTCAGTTTCTTGTAAAATTAGGATAATAGCACCTACCTCACAGGGTCACCGTGAGGCTCAAATGAGATCACATGTCAAGTGCTTTGCAAACGTTAAAAGCACTACATGGGGGCAGTTAGGTGGCACAGTGGATAGAGCACCGGCCCTGGAGTCAGGGGGACCTGAGTTCAAATCCCACCTCAGACTCTAGACACTTACTAGCTCTGTGACCCTGGGCAAGTCACTTAACCCCATTGCCTAGCCAGAAACAAAACAAAACAAAACAAAAAAAAGCACTACATGAATGTTCTTAAAAAACATATATATATATATGTTAAAGAACAGAAGGAAGGCCAGAAAGATTACTCAAGGAGGACAATTTTAAAAGTAGCATTATACACTTATATACTTCAAAAGAAAAACAGGCCACACGTAAAGATTTTGGTTTCACAATCTTATTTTTTTGTTCTATTATGTATATACACATGCTTATTCTATTTCAAAGTTCAAAATTTAAAAAAAAAAACAAAAACTTTTTTTTTAAATGTTTGGGGACATATAGTCAGATCTCCCATAGGGTCCCATTCCAATGCCTCACTGTGGCATGGAATGAAACCTGAGATCTCAAAAGTGGTGTCAATGCAGCCTGACCATGGAGTTTCATTCAAAGAGTGAAGTGTTAATAGGAAACCTTTGCATTCATAGAACCATGTTTCACACAGATAGCTTCTAAGGCGTTTTCAATCCATTTTAAGCAGCAGATGGCCCAGATCAAGTTAATAATCACTCTTCTCAGACGGACCTTGCAGTGAGAAAAGCAAGTGAAGGAGAGATCTCAAAAGATCAAGGAGGGTACTAAACATGTTATCCAATACTACAAAGTCACAGGCTTTCCTAAATTTTGTTCCATCCATTATTTTAATATAGCCTTCAATCAATCAACAAGCATTTATTTAGTGCTTACTATTTGTCGGGCACTATATACTAAGTGCTGAAGTTAAAACAAAAAACCAACTATTTTTGTTTATTATATTGCTTTTTAATTATCCTCAATTTAATAACTTAAGTTTGTCCCCTAAAGTACCAGCTCAATTTTTATGTCATACTAACCAAAGAATGTCAAGCACTTTCATAAGGGAATTATAATCCTCACCCTTCTTCAAAGCAGAAGTCTGAAAATTTCACAACAGGAAACTAGTTAACCACAGGCTCTGAGTAATAAGTGTGTTGTACTGCTCCCAAGCTCGCTCACTCTTGCGCGCGCTCTCTCTCTCTCTCTCTCTATATATATATATTTCAACTGCTGACTGCTGTCATCTTTCAAATATTAAAAATTAAAAATATAAAAAACTCAAATGAGTTTTGTCAGCAAAAGAATATTAGCAAATTTCCTACTGTTTCCAAGTACAATAGTCTTTATTTATAACTAAGAGAGTGTACTAAGTTATTTTTAAAATAACTCATAATTCTAAATCACTATTGACTGGGGAAATGCAAATTAAAACAACTCTGAGATACCATCTCACATCTATCAAATTGGCTATTATAGAAAAGGAAAATGACAAATGCTGGAAAGGATGTGGAGAAAGTGGGACACTAATAATACACTGCTGATGGAGTTGTGAACTGGTTCATCCGTTCTGGAGAACAATTTGGAACTATGCCCAACGGGCTATCAAACTCTGCATACCTTTTGACCCAACAATACCACTACTAGGTTTGTATCCCAAAGAGATCAAAGAAAAAGGAAAAGGACCCATTTGTACAAAAACATATATAGCAGCTCTTTCTCTGATGGCAAAGAACTTGAAATTGAGGGGATGCTCATCTATTGGGGAATGGTTAAACAAGGTGTGGTATATGATTGTGATAGAATACTACTGTGCTTTGAGAAATGATAAGCAGGATGGTTTCAGAAAAACCCGAAAATAATTTATATGACCCAATACAAAGTGAAGTGAGCAGAAGCAGGAGAACATTGGACACAGTAACAGTAATATTGCAACAATAATCAACTGTGAATGATTCAGCTATTTTCAGCAATACAAAGATCCAAGACAATTCTGAAGGACTCATGATGAAAAATGTTATCTACCTCCAGAAAAAGAACTGATGGAGTCTGAATGCAGATCCAAGCATACTATTTTTTAACTTGATTTTTCTTGAACTGTTTGTTTTTTTTTCTGGTCTGAGTTTTCTTTCCCAACAGGACTAATATGGAAATGTTTTGCATGACTGCACACATATAATCTATATCAAAATGCTTGCCTTTTCAGGGCGGGGGAGGGAAAGAGAAATAATTTGGAACTCAAAAAATTTTTTAAATGAATATAAAAATTGTTTTTTACCTGTGGTTGGAAAAATATATAAAATTTTAAAACAAAACAAAAAACCTCATAAGCATGAGAGGTATGTGGTGGTTGCTTAAGATTCTGAAACACTTGATTCACTGAAATGACAACTGGCTTTTTTTTCCAAATAGTGAACCATGAGAAGCAATGGCTATTGCTTCTTAACATAAAGCCTATGTAACCCTAGAAGAACTTTAGATTTAAGTAGCTCTGTGAAAACCACTCCATCTGTAAAGAATGTTCTTGTTCTTCCCCCACCATCTCACCAGCTCTGAGTTTGACAATAATCCCTCAATTCTAACTACTAAGCATGAAACAACGACTGAATCATCATGCAGCCAAGACCATCTGGGAGCTCTCTGACCCACAGAGTCTGGCAATCAATACCACAACAATGAATCATTAATATTTTAAATGAGCTATCAGTCCCATTAAAAGGATCACTTAAATTTTTAGGTTAACAAAACCAAGTGAGCTATTTAAAAGAAGGTTCAAAAACACATCTCTGCTCCTTTCAGAAGTCCTCTTGTTGGATATCTGCACTTATTTTCAATTACACAGAATGCTTTGTGGTCGGGGGAAATCCTAAGGGTGGTTTTGATAAATCTGTTTAATTTGAAACAATTAAGATAAACAAACCTCTGCTGCCCATAATCAAAAATCAGACTTAAATTAATGTTGCTCAATCATTCTAATCCAGACAGGTTAAGCCAACATATCTTTCCACAGCATATGAAATTTGGCATATACCTCTTTGCCAACTTGAGTGAAACAAGTAAATAAGAACAGAATTTAAGTGTTAGAAGGGATCTCAAAGATCATCTTTGATCCCACACTGTTCACACATAATGCTTTTCTCTCTCATCCATAAGCCCACAGGAAAGAAACTTACGTATAAGTGAAAATGTAAAAAGTGTGACAACACTTTAGGTGCAGCAACAGGGAACTTTGTAAGAAGAGTTTGCAGGTAGACTTCCAAATCTTTCTGTCTTTTCTCCACCAAACTTTTGGAATTTTTTCCAATTATCTTTTTAGGAGGAAGTAGGTTCTTATCAATCTTCTTTTCAGCAATAAGCTATAAGAAAACACACCCAGATTAACATCAAATAGTTTTGGTTTTCCCAAAAAGGAAGCCAAAAGCTTGAAGCACAGCAATTACCCAATCTTTCAAGGTCTCTCATTCATACTATGGGATAGAATGACTGGACTATGGCTCTAGGAATCAGAGCACCTAAATCTGTTTCTATAAACCCTATCAGTAAAAACACCAGCACATTTCAGGGTGGGAACACCATCGAGAAGCCTTCAGGTACAGTCACAAAAGCAACATCATGAAACCTCCCCCAACCCCCACAAGAACTTCCTCAATTGAGGCACTGGTGTTTCCTTTAAAACATTTAGATGGAAAGTAACCCAGTTGAAGGGATTTTTCTAAAAGAAAACTAGAGCAAGAACCAACAACTCCTACCACTGGGCTGGGCAAAAGTAGATAATAAAGTATAAAGAAGACTGATTAGCTAAGATACATACATCAGAACAAAAAATTCAAATCCCCCAAATGACTTCTGTCCAGCCCATCTTAATGACACAGCTCATACTTGGGAGGGAGTTGGCAGGGGTTAAGTATCTAGTGAAGAACTCAAAATAAGAGTCACTATATACTCTAGATGAACTGCATAAAATTTCAAAGCACTAAAGCATGATGTTTTTAAGTTCTGGGATCAACATTTAGGGAGCCAGCTAATTGTAGCCTTTTTTTTTTTTTTTTTTTTTTAGTAATATTAATGCAAATTGCGTTCTTCAGTTAAAAAAAAAAGAGGGAGAAATAAGTTCTAGACTTTTTAAGATGCTTTTCCCCTCACAAAACAGCACAATGAAAAATCTGCTCAAATAGTGTACAATTCAAGAACACAAAGCTACCACCTTCTAGAGATGCTACCTTTTCATGTAGATCATGGAAGTCACTGTAACGATGTTTGACTGTCCATTGATGGTTGCCAACAGTAACCTGGATAATATAGACCTAAAAAGGAAATCAACAGCAACATGAAGGAGAGATCCCTCTGACAAGTCCAGGTCAGAGCAACAGGTATAACGTTCAATAATCCCTCCTAGAGATGACAATTCCACAGAAAAGACTGACAAGACCAAGCCAGGACTAAGTGACTTATATCCCAGGCACACCTACCTAGATCTCTGGATCATTACATGGCTTCTGCACAGCCTACTTTTCTACCTCTTTCCATTATTGAATTCCAAATTACTTATACACACCACGTATATATGTATACATACATAGACATACACGTGCATGAACACATTTATATGTGTATATACATATAAGTATATTAATGTACACATACAACATATATATAACATGATAAAGACATACATTTTATTAATTCTATTTTTCTAAAATAGACATGAAAATGAGGCCTATTTTACAGGAAAGGGGAGGGAGGTTTGGTCAGGGAAAACTAGGGAGTTGAACAATATTTCATTCTCCATTATGAGAAAGGACCCTGACCAGCCGAACTTTATTCTCAAGACTTCACCATCATGGCCTCAAGGTGACTACTTCCCCATTCCTTTTCAGCTCTTCTTTATGTGTAGTCTTACCCATTAGAGTATAAGCTCCTTGAGTGGAGAGACTGCTTGTTTTTGCTTAATCTGTATCTCTAGCTCTTAGCACAGTGACTAACACATAGTACTTAATAAATAATTGTCAACTTGATTCCACAACTCACAACTGAATATTGTACATATGCCCTGGGTAGTTCCCTAGCCCCTGAAATCAAGTATCACATTTAGAGGCTTTCATGTCAATCAGACCTATATGGAAGCACTCTGACTCAAACCAATTCATCTTATACATAAGGAAGCATAACCTTCCTAAAGCCCAGCTCTGATCATGTCACATCACTATCTAGCCAAAACTTCAATGGCCCTCTTCTACTTGCGCTATAAAGTCCAAGTTCTAAGTCTGGCATTAAAGGCTCTCTATACTCTTCCCTCAACCTATCTTTCTAGTCTTATCACTTATCTCTTTTAAAAAGTAGCAATTGTGCCTTTTAATTTTATACTGGTCATTTGCCTACCATAGAATTTCAAAGCACAATACTGATTTCATTGCATTCTTTAAGACTATCTCCCTGGTACCACTCTGCATCTATCAGATTGGCTAACATGACAGAAAAGGAAAATGACAAATGCTGGAAAGGATGTGGAAAAACTGGAACACTAACGCAGTGTTGGTGGAGTTGTAAACTGGTCCATCCATTCTGGAGAAAAATTTGGAACTATACCTAAAGGGCTATCAAACTCTGCATACCCTTTGACCCAACAATACACCACTACTAGGTCTGTACCCCAAAGACATCAAAGAAAAAGGAAAGGGACCTATTTGCAGAAAAACATTTATAGCAGCTCTTTCTGTGGTGGTAAAGAACTGGAAATTGAGGGAATGGCTAAACAAATTGTGATGGAATACTACTGTGCTATAAAAAAATGACAAGCAGGACAGTTTCAGAAAAACTTGGCAAGACTTATATGAACAGATGCAAAGTGAAGTGAGCAGAACAGGAGAACACTGAACACAGTAATTGCAATTCTGCAACAATGACCAACTGTGAGACTTAACTACTCTGATCAACACAATGATTCAAGACAATTCTGAAGGACTCATGAAGAATGATGGCTGCCACCGTAACTCCAGAGAGGGAACTGATGAACTCTGAGGGCAGACTGAAACTTACTTTTTTCTCACTTCCTTTGCTTTTTTTGCTTTTCTTATTACATTTCATATGGAAATGTTCTGCATGATTTCACATGTATAACTGATATCATATTGCTTGCCTTCTCAATGGGTGGGGAAGAGAAAGAGGAGAGAATTCAGAACTCAAAATTTGGAAAAAAAAAAAGAATGCTAAGAATAAATAAGTTTACTTTAAAAATAACACTTCTTGTCAAAAGGAAGTGGGCCCGGTCAATATTTTATCTCAACTGGAATGTCACATTTCTTCATACTGGCTTTGCTTCTTGAGGCAATTAGGTCCCTTCCAACTTTAAAGGCAGGGAAGTAGCTTGGTGTAGTGGAAAAAATACTAGACTCAAAAGTTAGGTGGGATCTAAACTCAAATTCTGTCTTCCACACTAGCTGTGCGGTCATGGAAAGTCACTCAATCTCTAAGCCTCAAGTCCCTCTCCTATGTGAAAAAGACATAAGACCCGCAGTAGTTTTCGAAGTATTTTTCAAAGGTTGTTTGTTGTCAGGCCCAAATGAGAATTTTGCAAAGTGCTTTGTAAGCCTTAAAGTTCCGTGTAAATATTAGCTATTACGATTATTCAAGTTCAATGTGATACTCTTAGAGATCTAATTCAAACTTACCATTTAGAAGCAGCTAGTGGAACAGGAGAGAGAGAGCTGGGCCTGAAGTCAAGACCTGAGCTCCAATTTTAGCCTTAGACACTGCTAAGCTGTATGACCCTGGCTAAGTCACTTAAATTCTACCTGCCTCAACTTCTTCAACTGGAAAACGGGGATAATAACAGCATCTACTAGTTGGGGTTGTTGGGAAGACCAAATGTGATATCTGTAAAGTATTTAGCACAGTCCCTGGCACATAGTAGGACCTCAATAAATTCCTCCCTGCTTCACAGGGTTGGGAAGATCAGATAAGATAACATAGGTAAAGTGTTTTAAAATCAGACCCATGAAGAAACTGAAACCTAGAGAAGAGGCTGTCACACAGCAAGTGTATTCTTGCATCAGAGCAAATCTGGAAAAATAGTGTTTTTCTTTTAATGGTGGGACTGGAATCAACATAAAATAAAATCTACCTTGTCTCGTGGAGCCAACAGTGTTATGAATGTTAGCTATTATTATTATTACACGTTAAGATCTGTAACTTTTACTGATATAAGGACATTATAGGTAAAGTAATATTTAAATGATTTTCTGCAGACATAAGAGAGTTCATGCCAGAACTCTGTTGGTCAGTGGCAGGTGAAGTAAGGGTGGCAAAGGCATGTAATTACTTAACATATTCTTCCCTGAGAGGATCAAGGTCTAACATTCTGCTTTCAGTAACAGTGTGGCAAGCTTAATACGTAAGCTCAACACAAACGCCAAAGCTCTGGTTTAAGTGTCAGGCCTCTTTAGAAAAGTCCCTACACAGGGATTAAGTCAGGTTGCAACTGATTTAGCAGAATACATGAGGCAGACTATTTTGTATGGTTCAATCCATACCCACTGTAACCATCATGCTCCACATTCTCCGGCAATCAGGCAAGAAGCTTGATCTATACTGATGTCTAACGTCTAAGGTCTCTGCTGCAGAGACTTAACCGAAGTGGTCTATGAACATTACTGGATAAAACCAAGACCTCTTGGGAAGGTTTTCTGAGTAAAACTGAGTCATGATGCCTTCAAAGTGATTTAAGAGAGAGCTATCAAACATGAGAAATTACCCTCCATACACAATCAGGTCAAATTTCTAGCCTGGCTCTGGAGTAAAAAGCCTGAGTTCAAATCCTGTCTCAGTCACATACCCTGTGTAACCACAAGAAGGTTAATAGTCCCTCTTAACCTCTCTGCACCCGTTTCCTCAACTGTAAAAGGAGGTTGGTCTAGATAGACTCTAGGGGCATTCCACGTCCAAAACAATGACCCAATGATTTATCTTACAAACAGAATAGCAAATTAAACATCTCAGAGATTACTTTAGAATGTGAGCTCCTTGAGGAAAGGGGCAGATTTTGCCTTTGTATCCCTCACCCTTTACAGCACGGTACTAAATGCTTGTTGATTGCTGTTTCATGATTCATCGAGGAGCCAGCAAAGAAGCAGATTAGCTCAAATCTTTAAGCTTTAATAACTCTGCCGGCTCTACCAGGTGGCTTTCCTAATCAGTTAAGATTACTTAAATTTAAATTCTTACATCAGTGAAAATGAGCTGCTACCACACCTCAAAAAACCACATCAGAGCCTTTCAGATCTCTTCCTCGGTTTAAAAGAAAACCAGTTTAAAGCAACTAGGGAGGAAGGAGGGGCCAGCAATGAATGCCCCTCGGGATAAAACATTCCCAAAGGTTTTGAACAGGAGGCTAGGGGTTGTAGAGTTTAAAGAATAAGACTTAGAGAAAAATCTGTTTATACCCTAAGCTCCACTTGCTTGTCCCCTCCAACATCCAATGAGTCAGGAAACCAACCCCAAATCATTAGGCCCAGACAAATTTCTAGGCTGTGGAAAACCCCATCTCCGAGGGTTTCCCACTCACAGTTGCTTGGGGGGGGGGGGAACGACACCTTGCTCTATTGCTGAAGAATTTTCCCTTACAGCCTAAATGCCTTTCCTCGGTTGATACCCCACTCTATCCCGCCTAGATCTTATCTGTGCATACTTGCTTTCGTCTCGTTTCTCTGCCCCCACCCTCCTCCCCATTAGACAGTGGGCTCCAGGAAAGCAGGGATCCTCTTCTGTCTTTCTGGCATCCTCCGGGTCTCAGTACCAGGTACACAGCAGGCGCTTAATAAATGCTTGACACCTCGATGCGGGGCGGGGGACCACTCTCTCCCGCACCCTTCCCCCACCCTCTGACTCACCCCCCCAGGCAGAGTCTTTAATCATTTTCCCCACAGCACGACTGAAAAGAACAAGATTAACATCCCCCCTTCTCCCTCCCCAGCCCCCCCCCCCAGACGCGCACGCGTGTTCCAGGGGTTGCTCGCAGTCCAACGGCCCCGGCCTCCTCTCAGGGTCCGTCGGTGTCCCCTGCCCACCCCCGCTGCTAAGGCCCCGCTAGCCATTGGCTCCGAAGACGGGGAGCTGCCCTCTGGCTTTCGTCTTTCTCGACAGCCGCCTGACCTTCAGGCTGACCGGGTGGTCAGCCCTCTGCCCCCTCCTCCGCGGCTCCTCACCGTGTAGTTCTCCACCAGCTCGGAGCCCGGGATCCGCGCCTGCTTGGCTGGCTCGGCCTCCTCCTCCTCGGGCCCGAAGCCCCTGCCGGCCGCCGCCATGGCCCGCGGAGCTCGCCCGCGGAGCGGTCACTGACGCCGCCCTCTCCCAGCAACCCTGCCGCAGCCCCCGGTCCGGCCCCCGCCGCAGCCCCGGAGTACGCGGAGACCGCCGCCGCCACCCTGGGCCTGCAACCCAGCTCCGGCCGCGGCTTCCACCGCCATATTTGTTTGTAGCCGGCTCACGGGGGAGGCCCCGCCCAACTTTATTGACAGCAACTGGACGCGCACACGAAGAGGGGCGGGGCCGTGGGGTAGCCCTTCCCCTCCCCCCGCCCCGCATGCGCACAGTGGCTCTGTCTGGAATTACTGAAAGGTGGATTGTCAGACTCTAAGCAATTAGCAAATTAAAAGGTTTTTCAGTTACCATCTAGACCCCATTTCTCCTTTTCTCATCCTGCCTCCCAGAGAAGCCACCGACTTATTTATTATTGGCTTTAATTCATGCCTTCCAAACCAAAAATTTCAGCGCATTTTTCAGTTGGGGAAACTGAGGCATAATGAGAGGAAGCGACTTAGAATCGCAGTAAGTCTGGCAGGGGCTGTGGAGCCTAAGAGTTTCCCAGGTGCTGGTCTTCCAAAGCGCACTGGGGGAAGTTTTTAAGGGGTAATAAAACTGACCACTAAAGCAACTTTGTAATACCTCTAAACCTAAAAAACCGATTTTGTTTTATCTTCCTTACTCATAATAACTCATTTTTTCTATAGAACTTTCAGGTTTTAAAGGCTTTCCTCCCTATAATAACCCAGTGAGAAAAATAGGGCAAGTAGATTTGTTCCCACTTGACACATGAGGGAACAGAGGCTAAGAGCGGGGTTGTGATATGTCCAAGTAATGAATTGGTTAAGTGTCAGAGCTTGGATTTGAATTCATTTCTCCCAATTCCCAAGTCTGCCATTCTTCTCGCTATAACAGGCCATTGCTTTATTGTATCTTGTTCTTCTCAGCCCAGGTCTTCTTCATTCTCAGCTCCTAGAATCATAGAATCAGAGAGCTATAAGGGGCCTCCATACACAGTATCCCTGGCCAAGTGGTCATCCAGCCTTTGCCCCTCAGATTGTAAGCTCCTTGAAGGGAGTAACTGTCTTCTGCTTCTTTTAGTATCCCCAGTGCCAGTGTTTGGCACATTTTGTTGTTGAGTGGTTTTGATGGGGATGGGATCTGGACTCCCAAAAGGAAAAGCCTTGGACCACGTGGCCACATCTCTGGCATTTTCCTGACGCTATAATACTTTCGCTGTGGCTATGCCCAATCTCCCAGTGCTGTTCTGTTACCTCCCAATTGCCCCTGGCCGCTTCCCACCCTTAATCCTGTCTAGACTCTATTCTCCCTCAGTCACCTGGTCCAGGTCCCTGGCATTCTGTTACCTCGAAGTCACCCCAGCTTACCACTCCCATCCAGATCCTCCTTAGACCTCTAGTCACCCCAAACTACTTGGTCACTCCTAGATCCCTCCCACAGTCTTTCTGTATATAAGGTCCATTTTGTCTCTATTAAGGTGCTCAGATTCTTAAAATCTGACCCACTTGCATTAGTGATACAAATGCTTAGATTCCTTGAGAGTCTGGCCGATGTGTTGGATCTTTAATAAACCTTGTCTTTGACTGAAAGAAGGCTTGGATCAAATTCATTCAAGAAGGACCCATGTATCATGATTTTGGGGTCCCAGCAACCCTAAACCTTAACAGTTTCAGTCATGTCCAACTCTTTGTGACTTCATTTGGGGTTTTCTTGGCAAAGATATTTCCTACATAAGCACTTACTATGTGCCAAGCAGGGCGGCTAGGTGGTGCAGTGGATAGATTGCTGAGCCTGGAGTCAGGGAGACATCTTTGTGAGTTCAAGTCCAGCCTCAGACACTTAGTAGCTGTGTGAAGCTGGACAAATCACTCAACCCTGTTAGCCTTAGTTTCCTCATCAGTAAAATAAACTGTAGAAGGAAATGGCAAACCACTCTGATGGGGTTGGGATCTGGGCCCCAGAAGGGAAAAACCCTGGACTTTCCCACTTGGCCAAATCTCTGGCGTTCGCCTGAGGCTGTAATGCCATCAACTGGCCTTTCATTGTGGCTACACCCAATTTCCCCTCCATTGTTTTACAAAACTCCCTATGGCCCCTGGCCATTTCCCACATTTAATCCTAGCTAGGCTTCATTGTCCAGGTCCCAGGAGTCCTGTTCACCCCAGTTTACTAGCCACTCCCATCCAGATCCTCTTTAGACCCCTCCTCCAGTCACCCCAAACTACTTGGCCACTCCTAGATCCCTCGCACAGTCTTTCTGTATATAAGGGCCATCTTGTCACCATTAAGGTGCTCAGATTCCTAAAATCTAGCCACTGCTTAGATTCTTATAATCTAGCTAATGAGGTCTAGAGGTTAGGGGTCCTGGAATCCCAAAATCACGACACACGGGCAACCCAAGCCTTCTTTCAGCCAAAAACACAGTTTATTGAAGATTTGCCATAATAGCCAGACTCTTAAGGAATCCGAGCATCTGTGGGCCATTGGCTGGATTGTGAAAATCTGCACCATGGCTCGATTTTAGGAATCAGAACAGTGACTAGGTTATAAGAATCCTAGCATCTTAATGGAGACAAGATGGACCTTATATACAGAAAGCCTGTGGGAGGTGTGTGGTACAGCGACTCTGACACAATTAAATTCAGAGACTTCTCAAGGTGGAAGCAAAAAGTTACTCTTTATTACAATCTCGGGAGAAGGGGCATCTACTCCTCCAGTACACTACCAGCAGGAGAGAGGTGAGGCACAAAGGACAAAGCAAGGCTATATATCTTAACGCAAACAAGAAACTCCCACCCCTCGACTATTCCTTACTCCCATTGGCTGAGAGGCGGGCTTACATTCTAGGCGCGAAAATCTTTCCCATTCCCAAAGAACAAGGAAACAGGGTATAACCAATCCAAACATATATGTCCTTATTTAGTATACCTAATGCTGATGTGGCAGTGACAATCAGGAGAGGGTTTAGGGCCGAATTAAACTTATGGCCTGTTGGCTCTCTCAGAGCCTATCTCTAGTTTCGAGACAGTCTTTTCATCACCACCCTGAGAAGTCTTCACAGAGGTTATATCTCATTCAGAGGGATCTAGGAGTGACCAAGTAGTTTGGGGTGACTAGAGGAGGGGATCTGGTTGGGAGGAGAAATGGCCAGGGGCCATAGGGAGGTAAGATAATGGAGGGGAGATTGGGTGTAGCCACAATGAAAGGCTAGTTGATGGGATTATAGCCTCATGTGAAAGCCAGAGATTTGCCCATGTGGGAAAGTCCAGGGTTTTTCCTTTCTGGGGCCCAGATCCCAACCCCATCCTAGCCACTGCTCAGATTCTTAAAATCTAGCCAATAGCTTACTGATGTTCAGACTCCTTAAGAGTCTGCCCAATATGATGGTATAAAAAATATATATATATATAAATATATATAATGATAAACCTTGTCTTTGAGTGAAAGAAGGCTTGGGTTGAATTCTTTTGGACAGGACCCGTTTTGTGATTTTGGCGTCCCAGTACCCCTGAACCTCTAAACCACATCAGCTCCAGTATTCTTGCCAAGAAAACCCCAAATGGGGCAACAGGGTTAGACACAACTAAAAAACGCCTGAACTTCTTGACTCCAGGTCCAGCACTCTACCCGTTATGGCACACTGCCTGTGGTTAATCAAGAGACAGTGCGATACTGTGGAAAGAGTATTGACTCGAAAGTCAGAAGGCACTGGGATCAAATGTTGCCTCTGATGTTTGTGCTACCCCTGTGACCTTGGGCAAATTGCTTAACCTCCCTATGTGTCAGTTTCCTCTCCTGTAAAATGGTGGAGTTGGATTAGATTAGATGGCGTTGGAAGCCCCTTCCAGCTCTGGGTATGATCCTGGGATCCTATGATGTGACCGATCCTAAAGCCAGTAAGTGGCAGATGTAAGACTTGTACCCAGGTCTCCTGATTCCAGGAGCAAGGCATGCTCGCCACTCATTATGTCCCACCTCAAATTTTTACATACTACACAGGACCTGGGCCAGTCATTTAAGGTCTCAAAGCTTCAGTTTCCTCCTTTGTAAAGTGGGGGTGATGACAGTGCCCCTGTGTGTGTGTGTGTGTGTGTGTGTGTGTGTGTGTGTACATTTATCAAACTTTAAAACACTATAGAAATATCAGTTATTATTATTATAACATGTTCATTCCTCCACTTTCAGGCCTTTTAGGGGCAGATAATATAGGTTCCAGCATTGCCTCTTTGAAATGCAAACTTGGTGTGATCTCAGCCTTCTTTCTGGAAGGTGTCTGAATCCTGCTAAAGACACCCTCATGCCTGAATTCAGGGTTTAAGGTGGGGGTCTGAACCTTAAATGCTGTCTCCTCAGAGCTGAGTCAGAATTAACTCCAATTGATTCCCTCTGATATTACCTCTTGTTTACACCATATACACACACATCTTGAATGTATAACTCTTTGCCTCGGGCCTCCCCTATTCCTATGGGCGCCCCTTGAGAACAAAGAATGAATTTTTGTCTTACTTTGTGTTCTCAATGCTTAGCCTGCCACATAATAAGCACTTAATAAATACTTGTTGACTGACTGACTGACGTAAATAGAGAAAATTCAGATAACTAGTATTCTAAAATTCAGATGACAATCCTAAAAAGTAATTGTAGTTAATAGTTCAAAACTCATAGCATGACTGTCAAAAAAAGACAAAGTGAAAGTTTAGACTTCTTAACCTGGCATTTAAGGCCCTTCCAGCCCCCACTGGTCCCACCAGATCTCCTTAGCCTTATCTCCTGTTACCTGCTCCCTTACACTGTACTCCTCACTGACTTCTTTGTCTCTCTAACTGGGATCCATATGGAATGTCTTTTGAACTAGTCAATTCTTACTCATCCTTCAAAACCCAGCTCAAGTACTTCCTTCTCCATGAAGGCTTCTTCCCTGAAGGCTGGTAGTGATCTCTCCTTTAAATCCTTAGACAAGTATGTCTGTACTTCTATTATTCATAATGATCTTTCCTTTAAATCCTTAGACAAGTATGTCTGTACTTCTATTACTCAACTATCACACCTGCCTCATATTATAGTTATCCCTTGACAAATCTAGCCACCCCACTAGAGACTGGGCCTGTTCCTTCTCTTTTTTCTTCACACCTGTAAGCTCCTTGAGAGAAAGTCCTAAGCCTGTGAAAGAAAGAAAGAAAACAAGAAAGAAAAAGAAAGAAAGGAAGGAAGGGAGGAAGGAAGAAAAGGAAGAAAGAAAAAAATTATTGATGCCCTTTGTATTTCTGTCACAGTTACTTTCCCATATTTTTTCCCTTATGACAAAAGGAAGATGATTAAGCAAAAAATCATGTACAGAAATTGTATCCCACAGTATGTGCACTATTCTGTCCTGGTAGTCCCACATCTTCCCAACGTGATAGAACAAGTATGTTTTAATACCTTACTCAGGGTCTCAATTGGTTTTTCAGTTATTCAGAGTTTGCTTCAGATTGTTAAATTTTCAGTGTTGTGCATTGACACCTCAGATATAGGCAAACACCATAAATCAGGACTTAATTTATTGTTTTGTTGATTATCTAGACTTTAAAATGAGTTAATAATATCGATTAGGGGCAGAGCCAAGATGGCAGATTAGAGGCAGCCATCTAGCTGAACTCTCTCAGCATTCCCCTCCAAACAACTTTAGTGCCTTAAATTAAGTTTTGGAGCAGCAGAGCCAACCAAAGGTCAGGGTGAGCATTTTTTCTGGCCTAAGAAAACCTAAGAGGTCGGCAGGAGAGCTCTGGGTGACTCCTGGGTGGAAGCCTGTCCCAAACACAGGCACAAGGGGGCAGCACCAGCAGTAGCTTCAGGTCAACCCAGAGATGGCAAGGGGGTTGAAGGGGGTCAGAGAGAGATTCTAAGAGACCTGTTGCCGGCACTAGGCACAGTTGGCACTGATTGGCAACTTTATTACCTGTTTACAATTCTGGGTCACAGTTCTAGGGCAGAGAGGCGCATTGGTGGTTTTTCAAAAGGGAGCCCTTGTTGCAGTTCTAAGACAGGAACATAGGCTTGCAGCTGCAGGGGAACTGATCACATTTCCAAGGCAGAGAAGAGCACTAGGGCTTACAGAGGAGCAGGGGCCCTTCCTAGGTAAAGACCAGAGCTCAGAGCAGGAGAACAGTGACCACACCTCTTCCTGGATCACACCATCTTGGAAGCCCCAAAAACTTGCAGATCCCTTGAAATAACTCTGAAAACAGCACAAAAAAGCCTGAAGCTTGGCATAGGGTCTCCCCACCACAATGTGAACAGAGCCCAATTTTAACAAAGTTCAAAGCCAAGAAATAGGCTGGGAAAATGAGCAAACAGAAAAAAAGAACTTGACCATGAAAAGCTACTATGGTGGCAGAGAAAGCCAAGACACAAACTCAGAAGAAGATGATAACACAAACACTTCTACAAGGAAGCCTCAAAGAAAAATGCTAATTGGACACAAGCCCAGCAAAAATTCCTGGAAGAGTTAAAGAAAGAGAGAAGATTGGAAGAGGAAAAAATGGGAAAAGAAATGAGTGGGATGCAAGAAAATTATGAAAAGAGAATGGCTTGGTAAAGGAGACACAAAAATTCATTGAAGAAAAGAACTCCTTAAAGAGCAGAATTGGCCAAATGGAAAAAGAGATACAAGAGGTCACTGAAAAGAGTAATTCCTTAAAAATTAGAATTGGGCCCCTTTGACACAGCAATACCACTTCTAGGTCTGTATCCCAAAGAGATCCTAGAAACAGGAAAAGGACCCACATGTACAAAAGTATTTATAGCAGTTCTTTTTGTGGTGGCAAAGAATTGGAAATTGAGGGGATGCCCATCAATTGGGGAATAGCTGATAAGTTGTGGTATATGAATGTAATGGAATACTATTGTGCTATGAGAAATGATGAGACTTCAGAAAAACCTGGAAAGACCTATGTGAACTGGATGCTGAGTGAAGTGAGAAGAACCAGGAGAATATTGTATACAGTAACAACCACACTGTTCAATGACTAACTTTGATAGACTTAGCCCTTCTCAGCAATGCAAGGATCTAAGACAACTCCAAAAGACTCACAATGGAAAAAGCTATCCACATCCAGAGAAAGAACTATGGAATCTAAATGCAGAAGAAAGCATACTATTTGCTCTACTTTTCTTTTGTTGTTTTGTTTTGATTCTTCTTTCTCATGCTTCCTCCCATTGGTTCTAATTCTTCTTTACATCATGACTAATGTGCAAATATGCTTAATATGAATATATACGTAGAGCCTATATCAGATTGCATGCCATCTTGGGGAGGGGGGAGGGGAGGGAAGGGGAGAAAATTTAAAACTCAAAATCTTACGGAAGTGAATGTTGAAAGCTAAAAATTAATAAATAAATTGTTTTAAAAAAAATTAGAATTGGGCAAGTGGACTCTCATGACTCCATGAGACATCAAGAAAAAATAAAACAAGGTCAAAAGAATAAAAAAATATAGAAGAAAATGTGAAATACCTCATTGGAAAAAACAACTGACCTGGAAAATAGATTGAGGAGAGATTGTTTAAGAATTATTAGACTACCAAAACAGCCATGATAAAAAAAAAAA
>NW_020954598.1:19987564-20056734 GCF_900497805.2 Vombatus ursinus
AAAAAAAAAATGGTACAACTCTTGTGAGAGAGACTGGGAGAAGGATAGAATTTGTACCAATAATCCCTAGAAGTGGGAATAGAGGGTTTATCCCATTCATCCTGATCAGTATCACCCCAGAATCTAAGAAATCTAATAATTCTAAATCACCATGCAAATAATTTCAAAAGAGTTGCTCCTTCACTTTAATCAGAGCTCTCTCAATGCAATATACATGCCTATACTACCTCCTAATTTCTTGCACTACCCTCTAGAAAAACTGAGACCTCTGCTCTTGTACTAGGTATCTGTCTAAAGAGTTCCTGTTACCTGTCTGGGATATGTATTCCCATTCTTAACATTTCTTTAGGAAATTCCTCTCGATTATTACATTGAGGACATTTGAAGAAATGCTTTGCTGATGAATGGGCATATTTCTGTAAAAGAAACAGGGGTAAAGACTCATGAACACCTTCCATACATATACATACCCTAGACCCACCACCTTAGAACAATGATAGAGAGCCAACTGAAAGACCTAGTCTAGGGACTTGGTGAAGCTGGTCACAAATGGGGAGGATCTTAGCTATGATCTACTCCTAAGAGAAGAATTTAGGTGGGGTAAAGCCCAACTCTCTGACCTAGAAACAAGGATGCCCAAGTAATGCCCTAGCTAATATCAGCTTTCATCCCTAATCCTGGAGGCCTGTGCAGTTGTGGTCCTTACTGGGACTAACAACTTGTACAGATACTATAGTTCCTGTCCTTTTTTATCTCTGGAGGCTAAGCTGGTTCTGGAGCTAACCTGTGGATCTTTTTGGTTAAGCATTTCCCTTAAATTTTTGGCATGGTCCAGGAAACAGTTCAGCTATGTGTAGGTCTTAGAGACCAAGGTCTGAAGTTCCTAAGACTGCTCCCTGGCCTGACCATACTCCTATCTACACTGCTAGGTCTGGGCCAAAACCACACAGGCCTCCAGAGTTGGGGAGAAGGCTGATGTTTACCTGGGCATTCACTTGGATGCTTTTGCTTCCAGGTCAGACAGTGGTACAGGCCTCAGGGGGAGCCTGAGACGGGTAAACCTCCCCACCTGTATGCACTTTCGGTGGTACATCATACGACTACAGCATGGACTCTGAATGTTATCATCATTCCCTCCAGATAAGCTTTCACAACACAAGATGCAGTCCTCCTCTGCCCGTTTCTCTGGTTGAATGTCCTGTGTTGGGCGATGTTTTTCACAAAATGATCTGTAACAGAGGAACCAAACTAGGTTTCTAACAATAAGAGTATGGGATAGGGCTATGCTAGGTGTTTCTAAGCACACTCTATAAAAGTCTTAAATTTTTTTGTTTTTGTTTTATGTGTCTCACTTTTTAAGTTTGTATTTTTTAAAGTAAAATTTGGTAAATTTTTAAGTTGAGCAAAACCAATTCCTGCATTGGCCGTGTCAAACCAACAAAGCATGTCTCACTCTGTACTGAGTCCATCAGCTCTCTATCTGGAGGTGGGTAGTATGTTTTAACCCAAGTTCTCTGGAATTGCAGTTGTTCACTGTGTTGATCAGAATTCCCAAGTCTTTCAAGGTTGTTTGTCTTTACAATATTGTTATTGTTAAATTGTTCTCCTAGTTCTGTTCATTTCACTCTATGTCAAGTCATGCAAGTCTTCTGAAGTTTATCTAAAACTATCTCCTTTATAATTTCTTATAGCACAACAGTATTTCATCACATTCATATACCATAACTTGTTCAGCCATTCCCCACTGATAGGCGCCCCTTCAGTTTCTGACTGCTTTCCACCAAAAAAAGAACTGCTATGAATATTTTCGTACATGTGGGTCCTTTTCTTCTTTTTTTAAAAATTTCTTTGGATATAGGTCTATAAGTGGCATTCTTTTTTTTTTTAAGGCAATTGGGGTTAAGTGACTTGCCCAGGGTCACACAGCTAGTGTCAAGTGTTTGGTCTGAGGTCAGATTTGAACTCCGGTACTCCTGACTTCAGGACTGGTGCTCTATCCACTGCGCCACCTAGCTGCCCCTATTGGTGGCATTCTTGAGACAAAGGGTATGCACAGTTTAATAGTTTTTTGGACATAGATCCAAATTGCTTTCTGAATGAATAGATCAATTCATAGCCCCTCCAGCATTTGTCATTATCCTTTTTTGTCAACTTTGCCAATGTGATGGGTATTTTAAATTTGTATTTCTCTAATTAGATTTTGTGATTTAGAGCACTTTTTTCACATAGCTACTGATAACTTGTAGTTCTCTGAAAACTGCTTATTCATATCCTTTGACCATTTATTATTTGGAGAATGACTCACTCTTATAAATTTAATTCATATATATCTTATAATATCATATATATCATATATATTTTAATATCATATATACCTTACATATCTTAGAAATGAGATCTTTATCAGAGAAACTTGCTGCAAGGATTTTTTTTTCCCATTTCCCTACTTTTAAATTTTAAAAAAATTTTAAATTTGACTGAATTTGTTTTGCTTGTGCAAAAAAACTCTTAAAATTTTATGCAATCAGAATTGTCCACTTTACTTTCTGTGATGTTCTCTATCTCCTGTTTGATTGTGAACTCTTTCATAGTCATAGATCTGACAGGTAATTTCTTCCTTGCTCCTCTAATTTGTTTATAATATTAACCTTTATTCTAAAGTATGTACACAATGGAGCTTACCTTGGTACACAGTGCAAGAAGTTGGTCTACACTTAAGTTTCTGACAGATCGCTTTCTAGTTTTCCCAACAGTTTTGGTCAAATACTGAATGTGTGACCCAATACCTGGGATCTTTGGGTTTATCAGACATTTGGCTACTATGTTTGTTTGCTTATGCATATTATGTACCTAATCTGTTCCAATGATCAACCCCTCTTTTTAAATCCATATCAAATAGTTTTGACAATTTTGGCTATGTTAGTATATTATGAGATCTGGTATTCTTAGGTTCCCTTCTTTCCCATTTTATTTCATTAATCCTTGAGATTCTTGACTTTTTTATTCTTCCAGATAAACTTTCCTAGTTCTATAAAGTAATCCTTTCACAGCTTGATTGGTATGGCACTGAATAATTAAATTAATATTGCCATTTTTATTACAGTTATTCAGCCTACTCAAGAGCAATTAATATTTCTCTAATTACTTAGATCTGTCTTTATTTGCATAATCAGTGCTTTGTAATTGTGCTCATATAGTTCCTGTGTGTGTCTGGGAAAGCAGATGGAATTTCTCTTTCTTTTTTTTCCTGCTAGGTTTTTTGGTAACAGGCAGAAATGCTGATGATTCATGTGGATTTATTCTACATTCTGCAACTTTGCTAAAGTTGTTTCCATTACTTTTGTACTTGGCTTTCTAGGGTTCTCTAAGTAAACCATCATATTTCATCACCAAAAAGCAGTAATTTTGTTTCCTCCTTGTCTATGTTTATTCTCTCAATTACTTACTTTTTAAAGATTATTTAAATTTTAGTTTCTTTAATTTGGTGAATAAAAATGTCTTCTATGATTTATTCAATAACTATTCCCCTTAAACAAATAAAATTCCCTGGTACACATCCTAATAAAATATGTTTTACATACCTATTTTGCTCACATACAATTGGTAATGTTTCCTATAGATTGCACCTTAAAAGGAGTGACACACAGTTCAAATATGGCCTTTGGTGGATTGCTAAAAACGGTTAAAAATGGTGTGGTCACTGAAAATAAAAGGTTATACTCCTATATCAGATTGCTTGCTATCTTGGAGAGGAGGGAGAAAAATTTGGAACTCAAAATTTTATGAAAATGAATGTTGAAAACTATCTTTACATGTAATTGGAAAAAATAAAATACTCTCAAGGAGAATTTTTTTAAAAATGTTTATACTATGAAAAAATTAGAAGAGCACAGCTTTTGTAGGAGGAGGGATAAATTAACTGAACAAAGCCTTTTAATTTCATGAAATTAAAAAGCTTTTGCACAAATAGTAATAATAACTAGCATTTATATAGTGCTTTAAGTTTTACAAAGCACTTTTAAAATACTATTTTATCCTCACAACAACCTGGGAGATAGGTGCTATTATTCCTATTTTATAGATGAAGAAACTGAGGTAGGCAGACATTAAGTGACTTGCTCAGGGTCATCCAGCCAAATCCAGTTAAATGTCTGAGGCCATATCTGGACTCAGGAGTCTTCTTGATTCCACTCCCTTCCCTCACAACTGCCTTGGGCAAAATCAGTGTAGCTAAATTAAGAAAGAAAAGCGTCTACTGGGAAGAAAATCTTTGCATCAAATCTCTCTGATAAGGGTATGATATGCAAAGCATATAGAGAATTAACAGAAACATCAAGACTAAAAGCCAAAGATAAGAAGTTAAAAGAAGAACTGCAAACTAACCACCATGTTCAAGACAGTTCCAAATTACTAATAATCAGAGAAATGAAAATCGAAAAAAGTCTGAGGTTTTATCTCCCACTTAGCAAGTTGGCAAAGGTGACAAAAGATGGAAATAGTCAAAGTTGGAGGTACTATAAGAAGACAGGCACACTAACACACTGTTGATACAGCTGTCAATTGGTCTAATTATTTTGGAAAGCAATTTAGAATTAAGAGGTAAGCTTAAAAGTGACTAAAATGTTCAAAATAAAAATTTTTTAAAAATGTTCATGTTCTCTGATTCAGAGATTCTACTATGAGGTACATGCTCCTGAAAAGGCCAAATACAAAAAGATCTTACACACACCAAAATATTCAAAGCATTTTTTTTTGCAGTAGCAAAGAACTGGAAACAAAGTCGATGTCCATTGACTGGGGAATGGCCGAACAAAGTGTGGTACATGAATATAATGGAATATCTGCACTGAGGGGAGAGGCAAATATAAAGAATTTCAGAAAAATATGAAAAATCTCATACGGACTGCAGAATGAAGCAGAACCAAGAAAACAATATAGATGCTGACTATAATAATGTAAAAAACTAAGAACAACAAAATGAAACTAAAAGCTGTGTAATCATACTGTCCATACTGGACCCAGAGAGGAGTTGAGAAAAGGCATCTTCCACCTTCCTTTGCAGAGGTAGGTAGGATGCTATAAGTGTGGAATATACACTAACAGATGTGGTTGATGTATTTGGAAATCCTTTGCTATAAGGGATGACATTTTGGATAAGGGATAGGGGGAGGATACATTCAGAAATGAAAATGGTATAAAAACCAAGTATACCAATAAAAACGTTTTTTAAAAAAAATGTCTTATTTATTCTTACTAGCATTTTATTGACATGCAAAGCCAAATTAGCCAGGTCCTATATTTCCCCATTTCTGAAGGCACCAACTTGGTTTTAAACAGTCATCAAGAATGCCAGATGTTCATAACTAAAGGCTGGGGAGAGAAGCAAACATATAACCCTTGCAAAGTTTCCAAGTTACTTAAAACATGACACTGTATGTATGTAGTATGTCCTTAGGAACATATTTCCAAAAAGCTTCGGGCTAAGCCCTAAGTTTTCCAGAGAACTCAAAGCACAGTGACATCCTTGATCCTGTCTGGATTTATCAGCACAAGATAGTCACACTGAATCTTTTTTTTTTTTTCAGCCAAAGACAAGGTTTATTAAAGATCCACCATATTGGCCAGTCTCTTAAGGAAGCTGAGCACCTGTGACCTATTGGCTAGATTATAAAAATCCCAGCATCTTAATGGAGATGAGATGTACCTTATATACAGAAAGACTGTGGAAGGGATCTAGGAGTGACCAAGTAGTCTATGAGGTAATAGAACTCCAGGGACCTGGACCATGTGGCCAAGGGAGAATGGAGCCTAGATAGGATTAAGGGCACACGGACTCTTTTTTTTTTCCTTTTTTTTTTTTTTGTAGGCAATCGGGGTTAAGCGACTTGCCCAGGGTCACACAGCTAGTAAGTATCAAATGTTTGGTCTGAGGCCAGATTTGAACTCAGGTCCTCCTGACTTCTGGGCTGGTGCTCTATCCACTGCGCCACCTAGCTGCCCCCACACTGACTCTTACATAGCAAAGAGGGGTACCATATTTCAGAGTCCTCGTTCCTTTTCTGATTAAGGCTAACATCTTGAGAACAAGCTAACTAAGGAGGTACAAGTTCTGTTAGTAATTAGAGTTAAAAGAAGTCTAGAATTGTACCTTACCACCTTCAAAGGGATCTGTTTTAATTGTACCTGCTAAACATGCTGAGGACCCTGAAGCCTGAGTGGACGTCTCAGTGGAGTCAGCATGTGGCCTTTCGAGTTCATGTATATAATGTCACCAAGAATGGTACCATCTGTGTCTGCTTGACTTTGAGTAACAGCCACATTTGAGGTATGATATGAAGTCTTGGTGCCCAGAGAAAGCACAAGGTAATGAATATCGCTGCAGAGCCATCTCATACTAAGTACTCCAGAGCCTAGGAAATTTGTTAATCTACAACACAGCCCCAAAGAATGGTTGGGGCCCATTCAAAATGATATATTACCCACAGGGGAATTAGTTGGACTCCCTGGAAACCAGGAAGAGAGAAGAAATGGAGAACAGACCAAGAGAAGTCCTAGCATGGCCCATCTGCGAACTGCAAATGAATAGTTGGAGCCAGACGATGGTCTACGGAAAGGTTTCAAATAACAATTTGAATGATGAGGATGCTATAGGTTGGTACCTTCTCAAGGGATAGAAAACCATGGGCCATCTTACCACCTGTGCCTGCGCTGAGATAAGAAAGAAGGGATGGATTCAGTGGCTGCCCGTTTTCTACCTAATACTCCAGCTGTGAAAGCTCCAAGGAAAAGAAGCCACATATAGAGTCTGACTCATTAGGTGCTAGAGTTAGCAGTGGGCAACTACAGATTGGTTGAGACATAGGAGGTCAGTGGGTCTGAGGATACAAAGGTTGCAGAATGGACAGTGAGTCACCTTAGGAGTGGCTGGACTGACCAGTGGTCTGGCTGATATATGATGTCCCATGGATAATGAGAAAGGAGGTTATCCATGTTTATCTGTAGTCAGACAATGATCATTCATGGAGTGAATGCGTTGTATAGTTTGTATGTGACTTCAACATATGATATCGTATAGTATAATAACCTGATATGTAATACTATGGGATATGTATTTCGTGACCTATTTGGCCTACTGTATACAGCTTTGCTACATGTTTCTGCATGTAACCTATTTCTCTGGTGTAATGGATACAACACTAATGTGGAGGTCTTGACAATTATTTGTGACTGCTACATGCCAATTAGCGAGCCTATGGAGAAATCTGAAGGGACTGCAAAGGTGTTCTACGAATATGTCACTCCATTTCCCACAAGGCTTGAAGCCAAGAGAGCACCTCCCAGAGGGTGGGCTTTCCAAGGGTCTAATGTGGTGACATCAGCAGGTAAGGACTTATTGGCTGGGAGCTCATTCTGTAGTTTGAATCATCATCACCCCCAAACAACAACGCTGAACCAAACTAAAGGATGGATTCAAACTAGGCCCATTGACAACCTGCTTTCAATTTCATCTCAGCTAAAGCAAACTCTAAATGGGCAGCTTCAACTTTGCTTTCCAAATACTCACTTGTACTCTCCAAAAAACTGTGAGATGCAGCCTCTCTCTCGGCCACAGGGTAAATGGAAGTTTCTTCGGCACCTTTCCTTCTGGCAGAAGATGGCAGCTCCCTTTTTCTTGCACACAAAGCAGGTCTGTAATTGAAACCCCAGACAGTGCTCACAGCCCCAGAAAGGAGAAACCATAGCCCCCAGCACATCTGCGAAAAATGGCAGTGCCCTGGTTGATAGGGGTAGGGGGCCCCTATGAAACCTCCAGGGCTTGTCTGCTCCCTCCTCAATTAGGACCTCCAGCCCACCAGAATCTGGAGCAGATGGGGAAGGCACTGTGCTCAATAAGCTCTCAGAACCCAACAGGGGGAAAGGAAAGGGACAGAAAAGGGGGCAGAGGCCCGTATTTTCAGGGTTTCTAGCCTTCCTAGCAGCTCGGCTTGTCTCCTTTTTGATGTCCTCAGGTAAGAATCCATGGAAGCCATCACTAGCCCGGCCCCGCTGAGGCAGCCCACTGGACAGGATCTGAAAGGCAGTAGAACAGATAGACTACAATCATCAATGAAGAGCAAGACAGCAGGATGTAGTGGTGAGGTTTTTTATTATTATTGTATATAATGGTGTATAATAATGCACACACACACATATCTCTCACTTAAAGGTTTATAAAGCACTGTTCTCAAAATAATCCTGCGAGAGGGCAGTACCAGTACGGGTATTACAATACCCATTTCAAGAATCTCATAATTAATAAAATGTCACATAGGACTCAAACTCAAATCTTCTGATTCCAAGGCCAGTAGACTTTCCACCACTACTTAAACTGAGGAAGCAAGGGGAAAAAAAATATAATGGGATCGAGCACATGAGACAGGGTGAACAAAATGAGGAATAACGTACAGAAGCCACTGGGAATTTAAAGGAGGGAAGGGGATATACTCACAAGACAGAAATAATGGATACGGAGGTTATCTCTTTGCAGAAACTCCCCTAACTTTTCAGGATCTCCTGGTTCTTGGAGGCACATTCGGCAAACTAGAAGACATCAGGCAAGAAGAATTAGCCTAGGATGTATATTTGACTCAAGGGAAGAGCTGTAATTTTAGCACAAAGTAGGTGGGATTTTGCTCCATACGGGGAGCACAAAAGTTAACACATGCATTTGTCCTTGATGGTACATGTTTTTAACACATGTGCAATTTCTTTTTTAAAATGAAATGTTATTGATGCAATTTTTTTTAACACAATGACGACTACTCCAAAAACCTCCACAACTTTGGACTTAGAATTCTAATGGTATAGGGAAGTACCAATAAAAAAAAAATCTTCTAATAATACAGACAGCAGCATTTTTATATGGATTGAAGATCTGTAACTTACAGAGAATTGCCTGAGGAGATGAGCAACTTTCCCAGGTACATATATCTAGTATGTATCAGATGCAGAATTTGAACCTGGATCATCCTGACTCAGACATGAGCTCTCTAACCACTCATGCACACAGCCCTCCAAGCATATTACTTTTCACTCCAGACCTGTGATTTCGCTGGCATATAGGGCACTCCAGGTGAAGAAACTCCCTCTACCTATGCAGAATAGCCAGTTTTGGGCAATTTCTGACAGCTGTCAGTCTTCTCTTACAACTATTTTAAGCAGTTAAGCAACACCTGGCCCCGTGAGGCCACTCTCAGGTTAAGAGCACTACAATTATTCTTAATAGAAAGGCAATGTAACAATAATGCACTCTTTCTGCACAGAGAAACAACTTAGTTTGTGCTTAATTAGCAAGAATAATTAAACTAGGAAGTTACCAAATAACCTCCTGCTGAATAACACTCGCAGTAAGACACTGTTTTAATACAAACCTGGGATTTCAATGGTGAGGAAATTCTTGTTACATTCTTCACCAACGTAACCTGACAACTCCTTAGCAATTTAAGAGTCTTTAGAGATCTGCCTGTTCATCCAGCATCAGAGGCAAAGTTTGAACCCAGCCCTCTATCCACTCTACCACCCTGACTCTCCTGCCCAATGGGATTCTACTAGTTTGAGTACATGCCCTAAGGAATTTTAGAAGCATCTCTCACTTTTCCATGGCTTGCGGAAAAAATGGTTGGCAACACAACAGAGGTATTGCTATATCTGGATTCTGTACAATCTTCGAATAATGTTGGAAGAGTATGAGAAAAGACCTATCAAAGGTTAGACTGGCTGGAAGATATGTAATTATGTATGAATAAATGAATGAAAAAGCATTTATTAAGTCTATGCGCTAGGTACTGTGCTAAATGCTAGAGATACAAATATAAACAAGACAATTGCTGCCTTCAAGTAGTTTACATCATTTTTAAAAAAAAAATTTATTCTGGACTTAAACACCAAAAAGAATATTTCCATACACACAGAACACAAAAAGATTCTGTATGAAACTATGAATTTCCATTATACATTGCTTGCTTTTTAAAATAAGTATACAATAAATGCTACATGTTTCTTTCAAAACTGTCCTATTTAACCTTCTGAACTTCTATCCTCTTCTGTACATTTTAAAATATGTTGCAATGGTTCTTTTTTGGGGGGAGGGGAGGAGCAGTATCACTACTGCTTTCTACCCCTCAATAGGGAGAAAGGAAAAAAAAATCTTTGTAACAAATAAGCATAATCAAGCAAAATGAATCCATACAGTGGTCATGTCCAAAAATATGTGTCCTCATCTTACATACATTACATCTCTCAGGAGATGGGTAACATGCTTCATTGTAAATCCTCTAGAGACATGGTTGGTCAATGCTTTGGAGTTCGTAAACCTTTCAAAGTTGTTCGGTGTATAAATTATTTCCTGGCTCTGAGCACTTCACTCTGCATCAGTTTGTACTATTCAAGATTCTCTGAAAGCATCTCTTTTGTCATTTCTTATGAAATAATAATATTCCATTACATTCATAGACCACAATCTGTTCAGCTATTCCCCGTTTGTCTAAGGGGGACAATCTAAGGCACCCCCTCAGATTCTAGGTTTTTTTTCTCCTTTTAGGATTAGGAAGCTTATTTTGCTTGTAATTATTCCCCAATATTATCCTCTCTTTTAATCAACTCCAACCCTCCATGCTTGTTTCCTTGCTGAGACATATTTTTACACCAAACTATATGTATGTGAATACATTCAACCTTCCTTTGTCCATATCAGATAAGAATGAGGTTCATCTAATATGTATCCCACCCACTCTTTCCTCCATATTTGTATAGTCTTCTTCTCATGTACCCTAATTATTAGAAATAGCAAATTCTACCCCCACTTCCTCCTTTTAACACTAGTCGAAACCCTTAAGTAGATATAGGGATGCTGGGTTGCCTGTCTCTGTCCAGGCAGTCATAATGGCTATAAATCTATCTTACATTCTAATTGGAGAAGACAATATATGTAGAGTTGGATAGGGTTGAACGTGGAAGGACAGGCTGGAGTCTAGGAAATGTCATGAGACAGGTCTAGAGACCATGAGACCTCAGAACAAGTCTAGATAAGATGACACCATGCAGAGGTTTGAATCTGTCAACTGACGAGCAATATTCTTCAGTGCCTCTGTCAAGTATTTGGGTCAAATGGTATCTCAGCAGAGCGTGATTACAAATCTGAGAAGAAAGTAGCTTCATCAGCTGGCCATATCTGAACAATCTTTGAGAGTTAAAGACTTATCTAGGAAAAGGTGGTTATTATCAGAACTTTTAAACTATTATGGTATCCTCTCAAAGCCTCTAAATGATTTAACTTATAACTGGTTGATATTGAGAAGCACTATAATCAGAATGGCAAAAGAACAATCTGGCCTGAAGCTTTCAGATTGCTGGGATGAGAATTTGAAGAAAAATTTGCTTAGAAGAGAAGTGATAAACTTATCCAAGAAATGAAATCCCTGAAAACTAGAATAGAACAAATAGAAATCAATGACTCCGTGAGAGAACAAAATCAAAAGATTAAAAAAAAGAAGAAAATGTAATATATTTGGTATTAAAAAAAAACAAACCAACCCTGGAAAACAGGTCAAGGAGAGACAATTTAAGAATCGTTAGAATCTCTGAAAACCAGAATAAAAAACATAGCCTACAAAATTATATTTCAAAAAAATCATAAATGCAAACTATACAGTTCTATTAGGACCTAAGGGCAAAGTACAACCTAAGTGAAAACTTCTAATCTATTAGAGCCAAGGGGCAAAGTTAGACTCCACCAATCATTTCCTGAAAGGGATCCCCAGGAACGTCATAGCCAAAATCCAGAGCTCCCACATAAAAGCAGAAAAAAGTTAAAAAAAATGTAATCAGGCAGTTACATCTGTACCATAATCTGCACAAGTTTGGATTGGAGCGTAGGGGGTCAGGGAAGCTAAGAGTTTATGGGCTGAGAGGCCATCTGCTGGACAGCAGGAACCCTACAGCACAGAATCTGTTCTGACAAAAGCACTGGGTTGGTTGGGTGTAGTGCCATCTGATGGATAAATGATATAATACTCCTTACTGCAGCATCTCAGTTACATGTAAAAATAAATTTTTAATAGTTTTTTAAATTTTGAGTCTCAAATTCTTCCCCTCCCTTCACTCTCCTCTCCTTGAGAAGACAATCTTTTAGCTTTATATCATGTAGGCAATCCACACTTAAAGTACATAATTTATTAAAATAAAATGAAGTAAAAGTACCAAAAAATTGTCATTTCCCTCTTGTAAAATGCTTTACCACTTTTCCCTTCCTTTCTCCCACTGTAGATCACGGAAAAGACTTTAGTGTATTAGAAAAGGGGCTTACTTGTATTTGCCTAAACCACCACTGGTACATGCATGAGACAATAGATCAAGTCTTTAAAAGTCTATTCATGAGGGGCAGCTAGGTGGCACAGTGGATACAGCACCAGCCCCGGATTCAGGAAGACCTAAGTTCAAATCCAGCCTCAGACACATAACTCACTAGCTGTGTGACCCTGGGCAAGTCACTTAACCCCACTGCCTAGCCCCCCCCAAAAAAAGTCTATTCATGACCCAGAGGCATAAGCATAAAGCTTAGTGGAGTCAGCATACAGTCTCTCTAGCATCTGAAAGCAGTACACCTTCTGGAGCTATTTCTCCAAATCCCACTCTAGTTTGCAGGCTAGGTCTCCCAAGGTGAACGTTACTGTTAGAGCCTGTCTCTGGTCATGGGTTTCTAGTAGTCACATGCCTAATAATTTGAAGTACACCTCTGTGCTTAGTAATTACCCTTAGAAAAAGGGTATTTATTAATTTAGTAAGAACAATTGATTCAAAATATTTCCCCCCAAAAAAGCCTATGGCACATTCTCTTCTCCCAGAGTTCAGAAGACAGTTTAAAGTACAATGACATTAAGATACATGTGTAAAGAATATGTGTAGCCAAAGGGTAAACATATTTCCTTGTTATTGGAAGCCCTTTCTTGAAGTTATAGAAACGTTCTTTTCTGGTTCAAAGGATTCCATGCCCTCAGATTATGTTCTTCCTTGGATATCTTTCTAAATCTGATTGTTTGTGTTTGGTGTGCTTCTCTCTGATATGGGTTGGGTTTGTTGTTCTGTACTAGAGCAGTCTTTCTATGTCAACAGGGGAGGAAGAGTGCAATACTACCCACCCTTCACCCCCCATACTCTTTGGTAGAGGTAAGAGGGTCTGCCCTTTTTAAGGTGCTCTTGAGTCTGGAAGCTACCAGTGCTGGACTGTGTTCTTCTAAACTGGCTTGCTGTATTATGCCTAAGCCCAGAGATGTGTCTGATTTTTGCCACATCACAAAATATTTCCTAAGCGTTATCTTCTTTCATTCAATGACCCAAGTATATCACTTCTAAAATGATTAAGCACTTGTTCCACCTAGTTTATACCTTTGACTGATTCAATTGGGAAATCTGGGCCTTCATGGTTTACATTAACTGGGGATAGAAACCTCCATCCTTGCATTTATGTTACCAAAAATAAGTACATAAACTTTACTCTGTAAGTACTACTTGGGTGAGAGTCATGATTACCTACTGATTTTTTAAAAAAAAATTATGTTTTTATTGATTTCTTTTGTTTTACATTATATTTACTTCTAAATGTAATCCCCTCACTTGTCCCCTGCTCAGCGAGCCTTCTTTTGTAATAGAAATTTAAAAAGAAAAAGAAAAAAAAAAGCAGTTTGGCAAAACCAACATATCAACTGCATCAGATGGTATATGCAATATTCCATGTATAAAGTCCT
Organism: Vombatus ursinus; assembly: GCF_900497805.2. Lineage (NCBI taxonomy): Eukaryota > Metazoa > Chordata > Mammalia > Diprotodontia > Vombatidae > Vombatus > Vombatus ursinus. Next base: position 20,001,346 of record NW_020954598.1, read on the forward strand.
CCACCTTAGCACTGAAGTGAAGAAGTTGTATTTTCTCAAGTCCTGTTTAGGTCTAAGCCTGGTCATTATGATTACAAACTATTCAGTTGCACTGTTTTTTCCATTTCTGTTGTTGCAGTCATTGTGTATATTGTTTTTCAGGTTTTGCTAACTTTGAATTGCATCAATTCACATATCTTCTCTTTTTTCTGAATTATTTTTGTTTTTATTTGTGTTTTTGCTAGGCAATGGGGTTAAGTGACTTGTCCAGGGTCACACAGCTAGTGAGTGTTATGTGTCTGAGGCTGCATTTGAACTCGGGTCCTCCTGACTCCAGGGCCGGTGCTCTATCCACAACACCACCTACCCACCTCCTGAATTCTTAACATTAATATTCTCTTCTTAGAGTGCAGTGATAGATACTATTATATGCATGTACCACAATTTGTTAAGCCATTTTCCAAATGATCGTTATCTACTTTTCAGTTCTATGCTACCACAAAAAACTACTACTATGAACATTTTGGTATGTATGTAACCTTGTTTTCTTTGACCTCCTTAGGCTATATGTCTCACAGTAGGATTCCTAGGCCAAAGGATATGGACATTTTAGTCTCTTTTTAAAAGAAAAATTCCAAATTGCTTTCAAGGATGGTTCATAGTTTTACCAACATATTAGTCTGCTATCTTCCTTTCCAACATTATTTCCATCTTTTGTCATCTTCGTCAATTTCCTGGATTCGAGGTGAAATCTCAAGACTCACTTTGATTTGCATTTCTGTAATTATTACTGTAATCTTCCCTGTGGTTGTTAACAGTTCTCAATTCTTTTGGGGAATGGCTCTTGGTCTTATATAATTGTGTTACTCGCCTATATAATGTGAATGTTGTACCTTTATTAGAGATATTTGATGCAAAATGTTTTCCTAATTGGTAGTTTCCATTATCTTAGATGTGGCATTTTATTTGTTCAAAAAGCTTTTCAATTTCATGTAACTAAAATTACCTATTTTATTTTTTGTGATTGTCTTTGTCCTTCTCTTAGCTATAATTGTAAAAGATAATGCAATCCACTTTCATTAAATTTACGTATGTGTGATTTTGCATAAAATACGTTGAATATCCATTTAGAACTTCCTGTAGTATATGGTACAAAATGTTTGTCCAAACCTTATTTTTTCTAAATTGCTTTCAAATTTTCCAAGCAATTATTATAATAGATATTTTTTCCCTAAGTTCTTAGGTTTATTGAACACTAAGTTACAGAATATGATAGTTGCTGATTCTTGCTTATCAAGAATAAGGTGGGGAATGTAGGTGGAGTGGTCCATCAAGCTCTGTCCTGGACTCTCTTTACTTCTCCCCCTATATTATTTCACTTGGTGATCTCATCAGTTCTCATGGTTTCAATGATCATTGTCTATACAGATGACTCTCGGTTATACTTGTCCAGCCGTAACCTCTCTCCAGACCTACAGTCTTGCATCTTTAACAGCTCTTCAGACATCTTGAACTGAATGTCACATTGACATTTTAAACTATGTCCAAAACTTGTCATCTTTTCCCCCCAACCCTCCCCTTTTCCTAATTTCCTTATTGCTGTGGAAGGCACCACTATCTGTCCAGTCACTGAGGCTTGCAATCTAGGTGTCTTCACTCTCTTTCTCTCTCACTCCCCCTCCCCTATATCAATCAGAGTTGAAGTCCCAGCTTTTTCATCACTCTAACATCTCACACATACACATCCTTCTCTTCTGACACTGCCACCACCCTGGTTTAGGCCCTTATCACCTCACACCTGGACTACTACAAGTCTGTTGGTTGGTGTCCCTGTCTCAAGTCTCTCCTGACTCCACTCAGTTGTCAATGTGATCTTCCTAAAGAACAGGTTTGATCATCACTATCTCCTCCTTCCATTCAATAAACTCCAGTGGCTCCCTATCACTTCCAGGATCAAATAGCAAATCCTTTGCTTTGCATTCAAAGTCCTTGTTAATCTTTCCTTGTCCTACCTCTCTACCTTATGTGCCTCTGTGTACTTCCTCTGCTGAGACCTGCTGACACTAGCTTCATTGTTCCTTAAACAAAATGCTTCATATCTCCCAACTGTGAATATGTAAGAAGAGTGAGAGAAAGAGGTAGAGTATGAAGGATAATCAAGAGAGTCCTGGAACAAATAATAAGTTTCTTGAACTTCATAACACAACAGACCATTGTTAACGCACATTCAAATTGAAGAAGTTCTTCAACCAATCTGATAAGATTATAGGGCTTCGGTCATTAGATGAAGGTACAAATGTGATACACAGAAATCCTAGTGATTGGCTGAACTAGGATCAGCTACAACCCCTGTGGTCTATAAACGCAAGCTGGCTCCATTCTGAAGTTTCAATCCTTGAGGATTCTCTCTTCATCTTTTCCCTTGTACCTCTTCCAGAACACAGCAAGGACAAAGAACTTCTCATTCCCCACCTCACCCCAAGCAGTGGTTGATTGTGTCGCAGAAGGATATGGTCATAGCAGAAATGAGCATATACATATACTGTATGAAAGAAGAATTCAAGAATATTCATCCCTGAACCTCAACTTTCTGTATAGAAAAGAGTCTGAATTCCCTAAAAATCATGATCCTGGCCTTTTATCAGAAAAAGGAGATTTCTGGTAGTTGTTTTGTGGATACTCCAAGTTCAAGAGTTCTCGAATTTAATAGATCCAGGTACAAAATCTTTTAGAAAAAAGATGTCCTGATGTGTACAGCTTCTTGGAGGAGGAAAATTGTGCATATGGTTCTTGCAGGACATCCTATTTGGAAGGTAAAGTCAGATAAGGGATCTGCTTTTATTAAAAGGGCTGGCAGTCCCCATTTGGAGGATTTCAGAGGAGCCAGAAACTGGAGGTAGCAGAGACAACAGCTAAGCAGGGTCTGGAAGCATACAGCGAAGTGACATCAGGCAGTGTTCAGCAGAGTAGCTTCTGGCAGAAACTTGAGACCAAAGTCATTGAGAGCAGTGTGAATACATTAGCAGCCCTATAGTATTAGAGGAATGACTTGCTTCTCCTCACAAACCTTGATCATACATGTTCCTTACATGTGCTCCTTTTCACATATGCCAGTCACATGTACCCTGTGTCTGTGCCTCCCTACTTGTAGCCTCTATGTGTGTCCACTCTTCTGCTGGTGCTGAGTGTACCTCTCTCAATAGTGTATTGCTACTATGCCATTTTCGCAAATGTCTTTGCTTTGAGCTAATTGTGTTATCTGGCTGCCTGCTGAAAGGTAAATATGTCAGCAGGAGCTGATGACCTATAGTTTCAGGGATGTGGATCCAGAATATCTTGACCCTAGGGTAGCCATCCTCCAGGGAACCTGCCTTGCAAATCAGAACATGATTCTAGGCCCTAAAAATAGAAAAAGGAGCTCCACAGTATAGAAACTGAAGGGAAAGTAGAGTGGGTTGGGGATACAAGAGGGACAGGGCTGGCTTAGATGGATATAAGGGATGAAGAGAGGTGGGAGGGGAAAATAACTCCACAGGGTAGACTCTCATTTTGTATCCCCAGGATTTTAAGTGGAGCCATAGAAGAGTACATTGTCATGCTTTTTTCAGCAGCTATACCTCTGAGTTGCTTACCAAAAAAATAACAACTCACATTACATAATGTTAGAATATAAGCTCCTTGCAAATAAATTGTTTCATTTACTGTGTTTTCACATTAGGCGCTCTCTACTTGTTGATAAATTATCATTCTCCAAGCAAAAGCTGGAAGGTGGGGAAGGGTATGACAGAGTAGATGACAAATCTCTGATTGTAGTAAGGGGGTCAGTAGCAGGGGCTTAGTCTATGATTCTCTAATCATCAGGATAATCTTTGCCATAGGGCCAGCCTACTTAGCTCTGGCCTCAGCTCAGACAATCTCTGATTAGGAATAAACAGTAGGCATCCTTGAGCCAGTGTTCAGAATCCTTGACACATCATCTACAAGGAGATTATCAGTTTAACACTGGACCTGGCCCTGGGACCATCATTTATTAACTTGGTCATTGGCCACATAGTTCTGAAATTTCTATAGTGACACATTTCTCTATCCTTGCTGTGGTCTGACCCAGTCATCTGTAGTCATTTAAAAGAGAGGAAGAAAAGAGTGTACATTATGGTGGGAACATGCCAGACTCACTGCAGATATCATATGCTGAGCTTGCAAAATGGTGCATGTGGGTAGCTTTGTTTGTTAAATTGAAGACCTGCTACTCCCAGACTGAGCCCGGCAGCAACTCTGGGTAATGCTAGCGATACCCAAGAGACATCAGAAACAAGCTAAAGAAGGAATAGTATACAACAATATGTTGAGCAGTAAACTGATAGGGTTCACAGAAGGGCTTCCTGAAATGAGATCACTTTTGACCTTGGAAGCTCTGCTAACCATTACATTGAAGCTCTAGGAGAAGACTTTTGCCTAGCTGGTTGGTCAAGACCATACGGCAGTGAGATGAATCTTGTTTTTCCCTTGGAAGCCTTGAAAGTAGAGTGTGAAAGTATTTCCTTGGAAAAAAGCATTTGGGCATATCTGATATAGGTCCCAAAGATGGGGTGGAGTGAAATGAAGATTTTGCATCATAGCAGGATGAGCTAAGTTCATTTGTCTGGGAGTTCTAAAGCTGTCTTTAAAAAATTATTCAGTAAATGTACTCTAACCTATAACATGGAAAAATAATCCTTTTAGGAAAGTAATCTGTTCATGGGAAGTTGGGAAGGAGATACGAATCTCTTCTGAAGCTGAAGTGAGTCATTTTGACAAATTGGGATAATTTTCACATTTCTTATCCTAGGTGAGATGGCACTGAAAGGCTGGGAACTACGGGATGGGGAAGTCAAGTCCCATCTGGGTGCATATATGCTCTGGTGAGTGAACTGGGGCTGCTAAAGCCTCAGCTGCCACCTGGTGGCTTACCCAGCTTTGGCACCTCCAGCCCTGCCTTCTGGTGACATTTAGACACTGGTCTCGTGTCAAAGTGAAATATAGTGTATCATGAGTTTAACATGTAATATAAACGGTGTTTGTAACCATCTATGTGGTTGCCATATTATATACTTTTGCTGTATTAACTTTGCTTACACACGCTTGTATTATATTTTAGTATATCTTTCATTACTTTAACCCTGTCATGTATTGCCTTATTTCAGGACTACATGAGATTTGTTTACTTGGTCTGTGATATACAATGTGGTCACATGTGCTTTGGATTTATATGCTATATACTTTGTTTCCATGTGTACTCATGCTTGTGGAAGGCAATTCCAATGTAAATGATATATAATAGGTACCTACCTGTATGGGTACTGGTATCTGGAATAACTACCAGTGATTGTTATATTCTCATTTATGTATATCGTTGTTCAGTTGTGTCCAACTCTTCACGGCCTCATGGACCATAGCATGCCAATCCTGTCCATGGGGTTTTCTTGGCAAAGATACTGGAGTGGTTTGCCATATCCTTCTCAGCGGAACAGAGGTTTAAGTAACTTGTCCAGGATCACAGAGCTAGAACTCAGGTCGTCCTGACTCCAGGCCCAGTGCTTTATCCACTGAGCCACCCAGCTTCCTCCTTCATTTATGTATATATACATTTAAAATGCATGTTTATAGATGTCCTGTTGTATCCTATATAATTTGTAGCAAATGCATATTTCTTTTACTGGTGAAGGATAAGGGTTCTGCTCATAATAGCTATGACCCTAGGTTTCTCTGAATGGTGTTCCCCAATGACTAATAGGAACAAAATACTTCATTTGTTCTCTCTGACCAAAAGGCTTAGTGTCCAAAGGCAGGGGAACTAAGGCTGATCAGTCAGCTAGCTGGAGGACTAATGAGGGAAAGAGAAAAAAGTAGAGAAGATGGAGGACTTAGGAACTAACATGACTGGTCATGAGCATGCAAACTCAGATCCCATCCCTGGGGCTGAGGTGGGGTACACAATAATCAGTCTACCGTACAGTTAGTACCTAAGCAGTAGGCAGAGCTTTGTTCTTGTTTTGCTGAGTAAGGGCAACCAGCAAGGTATGCTAAAGTAGCACATGGACCTGCCCAAAGCACCTACTCTCATCTTCTACTGCAGAGAGAGAGAGAGAGAGAGAGAGAGAGAGAGAGAGAGAGAGAGAGAAGAGTTCATGAGAAATAACAGAATTGCTTGCCTTCCGCTCCCATGGACATGGAAGTGGGGCAGGGAGTAGGAAGATATGAGAAATTGGGTGGGGGTAGAGAACCTTGACCTTGGGAAGCAACTGCTGCATTTTTCATATTATTTGTTTTGCTTTGTAATCTAATTAAAAGTGATTTTCGGTAGCTTAAAGAATTTCCAGTGGATGAGGTTTGAGCCAAGAGAAACAATCCACTAAGAAGACTTAAGGAGTAAATGGAAGGTAGTGCTGGGTAGACTATCCATGCACACCCACAACCACCAATGCCAGTTAAAATAAACAGTTGGTTAATTTTGCATAGACAACCTTAAAAGGAGACTGCTTCCAAATTTTTTAATCATAATATAAAAATGCATAACTTGAGGCTTGTTAAAACTGAAAAATCACCAAATTGGAACCTCAGGACTGATGTTGAATGAAAAAATCCTACTCAGAGCAAGTTAAAGAGGAAGGAAGAAAGTTCTTCATATTATTAGAATCAGTATCTGACATCTCCAAATCACAGAAGAAGATCTTAAATTCAAAGAGAAGCACAACAGCAGTTAAAATTCTTGTGACCTATAGTCTCCTTCATGAGGCAGCTAAGCTGACCTGAGTTCAAATACAACCTCACATACTTACTTACTAGCTTGACGACTCTAGGCAAGTCACTTAACCTCTGTCAGCTTCAGTTTCCTCAGCTCTGAAATAGGGATAATAACAGCACCTGCCTCCTAGGGTTGTGAGAATCAAATGAAATCATATTTCTACAGCACGTAGCATAAAGTCTGGTGCTTAATAAATGCTTATTTCCTTCCCTTGCCTCATGATTTGAAATTACATAAGAACTATGCTGATCAATCCTGGATGAGACCACATCAAGGTTTCTGACTTCATAAATTCCATATCCCAAGATGCAACCCAAACCAGCAGGCATTTATTAAACATCTTCTATGCTAAAGCTACTGTGCTAGACAATGGGGATACACAAAATGGAAAAAAGTCCTCCCCCTCAAACTGTTTACATTCTGTGGAGAGGATACATGCACACAGCTGTAAAGCACATGCTAATTTGAGGGAAATGGAACAAGCACAAATAACTAATGGGATTAGGAAAGACTTTCCTGTTGATGCAGTACATAAAATGAGCCTTGAAGGAAATGAGGGGATTCTACAAGGCAGGGGTAAGGAAGGAGCATGTTCCTGGTACGGAGGGACAGCCTGCACCAGGGCAGGGAGGTGGAAGCGGCAAGAACAATGGTTTAGCTAATCCCTGGAAAGTAAACTGGAGCCCAATCATGAAGGACTTTCAATGCCAAGTTGAGGAGTCTGAGTTGTTTTTATTTCTAGGGGTTATAGGGAGGCATTTGAGTTTCTTGAGCATAGGAGTGGCATAGTCAGACACATACTTTGGAAGTATTACTGTGGCAGCCATGCAGAAGATCAAACGGAGAGAGGAGAGAAGCCGCAACTAAGAGGCTGCTGAAATAGTACAGGTGAGAGGCAATGAGGACCTGAACTACGGTAGCGGCTGTGTGAGTGAATAAAACGAGATGGAAACAAAAGACGTTGGGGATGCAGAAGCACAAGATCTGGAAACTAAACAGGTGTGAAGCAGGGAGTTCAGGGAGAGGGAAGAGTTGAGGATGCTTGAGGTTATGAACACTGATGACTGGAAAGATGGTGGCATTCTCAACAGAAATGGAGACATAGGGGAAGATGATGAATTCCATTTTGGACATGTTGAGTTTAAGATGGTTATAGGACATTCAGGTGGAGATGTCCAACAAAACTGGGTTGGATATATACATCTGGGAGTCACTTGCATGAAGATTATAATTGAACCCACAGCAAAGAGATCGCCAAAAGAGAGGGTACAGTGAGAGAAGAGAAGGGATATACTCCATGTATGTGGGGGTACATGGAGTACTCATGGTTAGGGGTTGGGACACTGAGAATGATCCAGTCAAGGATCAAGTTAAGGTAGATGTGTATTTTCTGATTCTTGGTTTTCTATTCAACTTCCTAACAGCAAAGGTGTTCATAACTGGTTAGTCTAGTCCCAGAAATCTAGATAAACTTTTTTTGATTCACTTTCATATTGTTTTTAAAAAAAATTCTCTTTTATTATGACCAAACATATGCAATAGATTAAAAGGCTTCAATGTCTAGAAATATATTTGGGCCAACTTCATGAAACACAGCAGATCATCAAGATAAATTTCAGAGATGGAAAAGTTTAGAAAAGAAAATAGATTGATGACACTTTTTAAAAAGCTTTTGTTTGAGAAACAAAAATGGCAACTTATTTTGAAGTTATTTGAAATGTTACTCTTTTGCACAAAAATAATCTTCCTCTTAGAGGGACTAAAGAAACAATCAGTAGTCTTGAAACTGGAAACTCCTAAATTTGCTTGAATTAACAAGTCATTATGATGGTGTTATAAAAAAAAAAATCACATGATGGACTATAAAAAAAGAACCATAAAGTTCTTGTCACCCAAAATACAAAGTGGATTTCTCCATTTATTGGGGGAAATTGTTTGTGGTAAGAAGAAAATCAGTCTTCTCTAACATTCAGTTTAACTGACATTTTACACCACAAACAAATGAGTTGTACTATCAGAGACATATCCATCTTGATGTTGGACTCAGTCTGAGGAAGGTTTCATTGGTATCATTGAAGTAAATCAGAAAACAGGTACAACAAAGAAAGTAACAAGTACACCAAATCTCAAAAGTGCTCATATAAAAAGAGCCAGAGAAAAGGGCTATGACAATGCAGCAACTAAGTTTGGCATTTAAAATAGTGTTTAGGCAGTTATTTTAATTTTGTATACATTATTAATTTATTCATTAAGTTTCTGTAGGTCCAGAGATGATATCCTTTGATAGACTAAGTAAAAAGACCTATAATTTTTTAATGGCTCATTTCATAAGCAGACTGTGTTGATTTCTGTGTTGAAAACAACCTTGAAAGGGCATAGCAACTGATACACAATGATTCTTGGGGGTTAATATCTTAAATGCTTTGTAGAGACAAACTAAATTAATCCACAAAGTCCTGGATTGTGTAATATCAAATGATCCAATATAGAACCTGGAAATCATTGTTACTATGACATAGTATTCAAATTAAATATTTTTATATTATTTACATGGCTGATATTCTTAGCCATGTTGACAAAATAACCAAAGCCTTGCAAAATAAAAATGCATGTGTTTCAAAGGAGTAGAATGATGCACGGGTCAAAAAAAAAAAAAGATATATGAGAAAATCCATTAAACTGCACATCAAAACACTTAGATAATGGTTTAAAGTATGGACATTTGTTCAGAGTTCTATGTTGTAGACACAAAGTCAAACTAATGCACTGCTATGAGTCACAGGATAAAATATGCAGTTTTTCAGACCAATAGTTATATAACGCTAAAATTTAAAAGATTCTGGATACTATTTTTTAATGCAATTTGATTAAAGGATACAATTTGATAAAAGGTATAACAAAATGAAATTACCACTGATTGCAAATTTCTTTCTGGAAGCAAATTTTTCTCGATGAATCCAACAGATTTATGAGCCAAGATAATGTAAATGGCATAAATGAAATAGCAGCAATTTAAATTCTAATGGCATAAATGAAATAGCAGCAATTTAAATTCTACAGACATTTCATTAGAAATGGAAGGCTTTAAATAACAGGCACTAGTAATCCTCCATTTCTGGAGTCAGCAACATTAGACCTACTGAAATAATACACAGATATGGACTCACTGAATCTTATACAATCCTAGAAACAGCAATGAGGATACTTTTAACCTTACCTGCAACTGGAGCATCATGTGAGAGATTTTTCAGTAAACTGAAATTAATAAAAACATACTTAAGATCTTCTCTTGCTCAAGAAAATTAATCTAATATGGCCACACTGAATAAAAAACCAAATTACAAACAAAATCAATTTAAACCAAGTAACAGTTTTGCTACAAGTAAAGCTTGAAGAGTTAAATTGTGAGAAAAGAATGAAGTATGTTTTTTCTTTCATTATTAGAATTTTGTGTATTCTTCAAAATGTGATTTTCTTTTTAACCCAAGAAATATAAATGATATATGAGTAACGGAGCCATTCTGGTTAAATACAATTCAAAGGTATGGAAATGGGGAAGGAAATTCCAGAATGTTCTCTTTTGTTACTTTTAGTACTTTTTCTCTACAATAATTTGTTAGTTTCTGTTTAACAGTTCCAAACTATAATTTGACTTGTACCAGTACTTGTGATTTTTTTTGTTCTTGTTCAAGTTGTGTTTTAATTCATTTTATGCATTTAATTTAACACTGTCCATATGTAAGCACAAATTAAATGTGTAATTGATAACTGTATATTTTGTCTTAGTTGCTTTTTGTACTATTTTTACATCACAAATTACAAAGCTGATTCGAGGGCTCTCTTTTGTATGTGCTGCTTGCCTTGGACACCAAAATTCTTGTTAAGGCTCTGGCTAAATGTGGAAAGGTGAATCTAATTATCTTACCACCCCAGGACAGAAGGGATTATAGGATTTAAAAAAAGGGCAACTTTGGCAAAAAGGGTAGTTGGGATGGATGCTTTACATGCAACCATTTTTACTTGCTGCTATAACACTCTTAAATATATTTTTCTTTGTAACTGTTGCTTCTTTAAATTCATCTGTTTTACATTGGATTTGGAATCAAAAGAGTTCCGGTTTGAATCCCACCTTTGATATTCATTAGCTGTGTGACAATGGATTATCATTTAACATTTTTGCGCCTTACTTTCCTCATTCAAAAGTGAAAATAATAATGCCTCTAAGTATCTAATTCACAGGTTATTGGGAAGACCTAATTTACATACAGTGCTTTGTAAACCTTGAAGTACTATGTTGTCAGCTATAATTATAAAATTTTTGAGTTAAAATTTATTAGATGCTTAGCTCTTGAGTAGCTTAGAGGAACAAGTAGTCATTCTGAGAAGTGGATCTGGTAGTGAAAGCTGGAACAGAATTTGAGATGTATTCAAGTTTGAGCTCTAGTAGAACTAGAACAACTTTTTCTAACTTGCCTGTGTTTAACCTTTCTGTATGGCAGCATGAGAAAGAGATAAAGGGCAAGAAGATGATGTGTGGAAAATGTTTTGAGCTCCCCTAAATGATAATAGCTAATATTTATAAAGTGCTGAAAGATTTGCAAAGCTCTAAACATAAATTATTACAGGCAATCCTCACAACAACCCTGTGAGATAGATGTTAATCCTATTTTAAAGATGAAGAAAATGAAGCTAGGAGAAGTTAAAGTGATTTGCCCAAGATGGTCAACAAGTATTTTATTAAGCACCTGCTAAGTGCCAAGTACCATGCTAAGCACTGGCTAGCAACTGCCAGAGGCAGTATTTGAACACAGGACTTCCTGACTCCAAATTTAGCACTCTTCCCCCTATATCATGCTGCATCCAGAATCAATCCTGTAATATTACTCTGACTTTCCAGGGAAAAGTAATTTAAAAAGGACAGGTCTCTCTGCCCACCTTACCAGGCCCTGAAGACTGCTGCATCTGTGCTGTCCACCAAGACATAACTGGATTTCTGTATAAAAAGGAAAAAATACAAAATGACCTTTGAGGTCCCCCTTCTCTACCTTCTGTGGCTTTTCCCTTACCATCCCACCCATTATCTCAGAAACAAGACCAGGAACTCTGAAGAATGTCATCATTTCTTTTAATACTTTTAGAAAATGCATAAAATATACCTACTGCCTACAGTATCCTTCTAAGTTTTCCTTTCTGCCCCATTCCCTCAATCTAGGATTGGTCAACCCTCACAAAATAGACTAAATAAATTCCTATTATGCTGAGCCATTTTCAGTTTCTAGAGGCAAGAGGCTCTTTCTCTTTGTTATCTGACCCTTTTGTTATCCCTCTCCCCCAATTCTACCATCTGTAAAACTGCAAAATGAAGAATAATCCACAGCTACTTGACAAATAGCCAATAATCTTCTGAAGTAGGCCAATTCTACCTCAGTCCTTCTGTCTTCCCCTTTCTGTTCACAATTCTCATTAACCACTGCTTCCCTTTCCAACCTGGAATCTCTCTGTAATTTTAAAAATAGACTCTTCCAGCTACAAATATTAACAAGCCTCAGAGCAATTGTTCTCAGGTCTGATAGGGTCTGGGGAATGAAATCCAGCACCTTCCAACACATGTGATCCCATCCTTGTTCATAGTCCTGTAATAATAAAAATAACTTATCTTATACAATGCTTTATAGTTACATTTTACATCTATTATCTCATTTGATTTGTACAATAACACCGTGAGATAGAAAATAATTATTTCCATTCCACAGAACAGGAAACTTAAGCTAGTGATCAGCCCATGGGCACAGAACCAGTCAGTGGCAGAACCAAAACTTAAAGCCAGGTTTACTGACCCCACTGCCTCCTTTACAAAAACATGGTGGTTAAAGAACAAATTTCTTTTGAGAAACTATTGAAATAATCAGATTGATTTGGTGTCTTTTTTTAATTGATTCTATTTATAGCTGATTGAATTTATCCAGTAACTGCCTAAGTCATGATTCTTTGTCTTGAACTTAGTTCAGAAATTCAGCTGGCCTATAATGAATTAAGTTTAGAAATCCAGTTCTCTTGTCAATCACTGTTCTATTCTTATGTCAAGGAAATCTGTCATTCTTGAAGAATGCAGAGGGACACCAGGGAGTCTGGTCTAGTATCTTTACACCACCAAGCTAGTCTTCAAAGATGTCTGGTTAGTTATCCAAAGAAATCTGGTCCACTATCTCCAACCTTGCAGGCAGACTCAAACGATAAACATTTCTTAGTCACAGGAGGGAAGGAGGGGGTTGTTGCTAGCCCCCATTCCCAATTTTGCAACCAATCATATTGTCCCCCAGCTCTATAACCCATCATCCTGATTCTGCCGTATAAGATATGGAGTTCTTTTAACCAATCATAACTTGCTCCTCTGCCTACAAAGTTCTGTTCTTTGTTCTGCTTTTCCCTAAAAACTATAAAAAGGGTAGCCATTTCCCACGGTGTGGTCTTAATCTTTTCTGAGAAACTCGAGAACCTATTTGTTGCTAAGTTCACACCTTATCAGTAAATTGATCATACTCAGAATATGGGCCTCAGTTTACCTTATTTTGGACCATAACACTATGAGATAAAAGAAGGGAAGTTCTTAAGATATTAAGGGAAACAATTTTATTTACTTATTTTAAGTCATGGGTTTTTTTGGTGTGTGAGGTAATTGGGGTTAAGTGACTTGCTCAGGGTCATATAGGTAGTTAGTGTCAAATGTCTGAGGCCAGATTTGAGCTCAGATCCCCCTGATTCTAAGGCTGAAGCTCTATCCACTGCACCACCTAGCTGCCCCTGAAACAATTTTAATGAAGAAGAAAAATAGGATTTGTTCTAGGAGACTGATGTAGATGCACAGGGATCTCACCAAATCAACTATATACAGAAGATGGAAGTAAGACCAGGCAACAAGAAGAATGTATGAGAACGACACAATTCTTTAAAAACATGGTCAGAAGTGCTAAAGTTCAATATGTATTGCGACATTTTGTGTGCTAAGGACAACAAAGAGAGTTTTTTCATTTATAGTGGGGGAAAAATAGGATCAAAGAAGGGATAGGACCTTTGAGGTATATGGGATGATTACAACTGACAACACAGAGAAGGAAGAAATGCTCAATTCTTATTTCACTTCTTTCTTCCTCTACCATAGAAAATAACCTTTGTTGGAAATGACATCCATGTCACTGAAAATGCTTAGCAAGGAGATGATATTCAAAATTAAGTATGAAGACAATAAGACAGCATCTAGTTTGCCCTTGATGAATTTACATCTTACCCTATACTCTCCAGTACTAAAAGAACTGGCAGATGTGATTATGATTCACTATCAGTAATATTTGGAAGATCATAGAAAACAGGAGAGATACCATGAGATTGGAGAAGAGCAAATGTCTAGATTGGGAAAATGTGATTACAAAGAGAAAGCACGGTTTCATCAAGAAAACATTTCCTTTCTTGACAGGCTTCCTAAACTGGCAGATGAGAGGAATGCTGTAGATGCCCAAGTTTTTAACAAAGCTTTTGATAAAGTCTCTCATACTATTCTCGTGGAGATGGAGAAATATGAACTAGATGATAATATAATTAGATTAATTCAGAATTGGTTGACACAACTCAAAAAATAGTTGTTAATGGTTCAACGTCAATATGGTAGAAAGTTTCCAGTGGAGTAATCTAAGGATCTGTGCTTGGCCCTGTGCTGTTTAATATTTTTATCAATGACACAGATGTAGGTGTAAAGGGCATGATCATTAAATGTGTCATTAAATGTGCAGATGACACAAAACTGGTCAGGATAGCTAACACAATAGATGATAGAGTCAGTATCCAAAAAATCTTGACAGCCTAGAGAAAGTAGAGTACAATACAGCCAGATTAAAATGTAACTGGGTAATGTTTAACCAAATAAATTTAAAAAAAATACAACATGAGATACTGCTCATTTGTGGTATTCTAAGTCAAAATGTAGCTTGCAGAACATTTCTATTTGAGTCTGACACCACTGGCCTGGAGCACTGAGTTGAATCTAAAAAGATGAAATTGAAGAGGAAAAAATATGAAGTCTTATACTTGGGGACAAAAGAGTAACTTCATAAGTACAATTGGGAGGCATGGTTGAAAACATTGTGAAAAAGATTTGGAGGTTTCAGTGGACTATAGACTAAATGAGTCAGTAGTGTGTTGCTTTGGCCAAAAAAGCTAATATTGCTCTCTTGAGCATATCTTATCTCTGTATATATCTTGAATCATATCTTCCAGGGAAAAGGGAGCAGAATATATTGGTACTATCACTCTCCTCAGACTTCATCTGGAATGTTGCGATCAGGTCTAGATGCCATAGTCTAAGAAGGACTACGATGAAATGAAATATCCAGATGAAATCAGGATAGTGGAAGGCCTTGAGTCTGTTATATGATGATCAGCTAAAGGTACTGGGGAGTTTAGTCTGGAGAAGAGAAGGCTCAAGGAGACATTTTCACAGAAAAAATTTGAAGGCCTGTGATAAGGACTTATTCTTTTTGGATCTAGACTTGTCCTAGATCTAGGTAGAACAACGGGTGAAACTCCCTAACAGTTAGAACTGTCCAGGTGGACAGACTGCCTTGAGAGGTGGTAGGTTCCCCTCCTTAAAGGAATTCAAGGGATGAATTCTTCTGGATTACAATAATGCTGGATGAATACTTCTCAGGTGCATTATACTAAAGATTCCTTTCAGGTGTAAGTTGGACTAGATGGCTGCTAAGGTCCCTTCCAACTAAAATTCTGTGATTCTGCAGTTTCTACTGCACATAAAATCTTATAATAAAAACCCAGATATCTCTATTTGTGTTAACTACTCCAGAGATCCACCAAATCAAATAATTAGGAAATATTTGTTGAACAGTATACCAATAAAAGAAATCTCTTGACTCAAAATTATTGGACCTTTAATTCTATCTAGTTGGCTCAATTCAAATACCACATCATCCACGAAGCCTTCCCTATGAAGGACTACTCACAGCAGTTTTGTATCACTCTTGAGCACTTAATCATACTGGCTCTTGCAGTACAATTGTTTAAAATGTCTTATATCCTCTATTAATTTGGAACACTGAGTAGGAACTCTATCTCGTTGAGCTTTGTAACCCCTTAGCACCCAGTAGGCAACTGTGAAATGTTTGCTGAACAGAGTCCAAGCCCACAAGAATAGAATGGAATAGGCCATGTCCACCTAGGGCAGTTAATTCCCTTTGGTGAAGGACGGACTCATTCTCTGACCATTTTCTGGTTCCTTCCTTACAAGTTGGGCTCAGGAACTTGGCTAGTAACCAAATTTTCTCTAGATTTGGGCTAACAGGAAAGTCACTGAAAGCAAAATGAAAATTTTCTATAGCTCCTTCACTCCTCTGCCCTCAATGTCCAGTTTAATACAAGATAGCAATTTCTACATATCAAGGCAAATAAAGCAGGGGAAAGGGGAAAGAGAAACAGACCAAATCAAGTCCTTGTTCCTCGGTAGTGTCCCTGCTGGGGCTCCTTATTATGCTGTATCGCTTCTTTGACTACATTCTGGATGAATATTCTCTTCTCTAGGAAAGTTGCAATTGTGTAATTATCAGCATTTCTGACCAAATACCATTGTAACTAAATCACCTTTGCTCCAATGAAGACCAAAGCCATTTCACTCATGCTGTTCTTTTCTGACACGTTTTCATATTGTGTCCATGGACACGTGCTTACACAGTATCTCCTCTGCCAGAGCACTAATAATATATAGGAAGGCTGAGCATAGACTTTACATTTTTCATCAACTGGAAAACTTGGAATAGGAGAAAGATGCTAATTAGGAACTGAAGCCAGTAAGACGTCCAGGTTCTGCTGAGGGACCAAAGCTTGTTCAGATTAACTCAATACGTGGATGAGGGGCACACAATTGTTGGGGGTGCTTCTGTACCAGTTAACTGAAAACCTTGAAATTCTACCTCTCTGCACAGCTGAACCAAACTCTTTTGTATTTGAAAGGAATCATTGTGCACTGGGAGTGTCAGAAGATGACACAAATATCCAAAAATTTTTGAATAAATATGCTTTTCAAAGACTTCTTTTAGCTGCTAGTATTTTATGTAAATTTCTGAACAGAAAAGTTATGCCCTTCCTCCTTGAGCTGCTGCAGCTCTTCCCTTGAAATAGTCTTACAAAAAACCCTAGTTTTTTCTGTTTGATAACAAAAAATTTGATGGACAAATCCTCAGGGTTTTTATACAAATGGCTTATTTCCAAGGTATTTGATATCTCCTAGACAAATGCCATAATTACATTTCATACTAATCAGCAAAGAGTACAGAAATGCCAATTTTTTCTATCAACTGGGTAAAAACCAACAAAATATTCCAGGCTCCCCCCAAATCGAACTTTAATAGCTCCTCTTCCAGGGCCAGTAACTGTAAGAAGGGGGTGGGGGTAGGAGGAGAGAACCAATTCTTCAGAACGTTTTCTCCACCTACCTCCATACCTTTAGAAAGTAAGGTCCTTGCGAGCAGGGGCTGTCTTTCTTTTTGCTTGTATTTATTTGTACTTCCAGCTCTTAGCACAGTGCCTGTCACACAGGAGGAGTTTAACAAACGCTCGTTTCTAGCCTGCCTTCCCCGCCCGTAGTTATTGCATAACCAGCCTTTCTACGCAGGGATCTCCTTTCCCTTGTTTCTCCCGTGACAGACAAGTGGATGGCCTTGGAGTCTGGAAGACCTGGGTTCAAATCCTGCCTCTGACATATTCAAGACCGAGGGCAAAACAGTTCGTGCCACTATAAGGGTGGAGTCCCCGCTCGGTTCCGCCCCGGCAGGCTGGGCTGGCGGTTGGGCAGAGGGGGGAGGGGGAGAGGCTCCACATGGATGCACACACACGCACACGCACACACACACACACTCTCACACACACACACACTCGCGCACGTGTCTCCGCCGCCTTCCTTGGCCGCCCTGCTCCCCCCATCTCGGGCCCGGCGGGGGGCTCCATCTACCTCCTAGGGCCGGGGAGGGCCTCGCTGGTCCCCGGGCACGGGCTGTTCCACACCCCCGCCGCGTCTCGCGCCTGCCCGCCGGGGGCCCGACCCCGGCCCGCAGCGGCTCGACCTCCGCCCTCAGCCGCCCAGCCGCCAGGCCGCCAGACAGCTGGAGGAAGGGAGGGAGAGCCTGGAGGGGCGGATAGGGCGAGCGGCGGGTCAACCAACGGCCAGTAACGGCCGCGAGCCCGCTCGGCCCCGGCCCCGCTTTCCGGGGGGCGGAGGCTGGGAAGCGAGGCGACCGAGGGCGGGTTCATGAGTTCCCTCAACGGCCAGTAACGGCGGCGAGCCCAAGCCGGCGGGCACGCGCAGCGCTCGCGCCCCTCCTCCCGCCACCCACAGGAGGAAGGGGGAAGGGGAAGGGCGGGGCCGAGGGCGGGGCGGGGAGGCTCCCTCACTGGCCCTCCAAGAAGGGCGGCGTGGGCGGCGTGGGCGGCGAGGGCGGCGAGCACGTCCGGCCGTCGCGGGTCCGCGCAGCGCCCCCTCGGGCCCGCCCGCCCACCTACCTCGCAGCGTTCTGGTAAGAGAGCAGGATTGGGGGAGTTGGACGGAGCGCGACGTCGCTCTTGGTGACGTCAGAGCCGCCGCGTCGCGTCGCGCGCGGGTGACGCGGCTCTCGGGCCCGTTGTCTGGGCGTCTGAGAGTGGGGGCCCGGTGCCGGCCGGGCTTCCTTGAGTGCGGGGCTCTCAGGGGCGGCGGCGGAGCTTGGACATGGCGCTGAGGGGCCGTTCCAGGGGAAGATGAATAAAGGCTGGTTGGAGCTGGAGAGCGACCCAGGTGAGGGGCAAGAAAGGGGGGGCGGGGCCGGGCTGGGGGAGGGGGAAGGGGAGGAAAGGTTGGCAGGGAGGACCCGGAGTGGGGGTGGGGGAAGGGGGCCTGGGGGAGGGCGCAAATAAATAAGGGCCGTTCTTGCTTACTCTGTGATACCCGGGGCAGATTGGAGCTGTGGCGGGAGCTGGGGCCAGCGGGGCGAGGGCCGGGGCTCGTGGGATCCTGTTGGCCGGACGCGTTGTGGGATGACTGAGGGGACTTCCGAGGTCATAGCAGGAGGCGGTGGGGTGCAGCAGGAAGGGTGCTGGACTTTGAGTCCGAGGAGCGGGGTTCAGATCCCGGCTCAAGTCATTCAGCCTCCCTGGACCTCAGTTTCCTCTGTAAAATGAGCTGGCCTGGGGGAGTGCAAAGTGCCTTTCAGCCCCGATCACAGGTTCAACTTGAATGTGTGCGGGAAACACTTGTGCAAAAACCTCAACAAGTGGTTATTGGACTTTTGAAGAACTTCCCCTGCATTCTGCTTTTGGATAACTCCAGAATTGTTAGGGGCTCTTTAGTCGAGCTAAAGCTTGCCTCTCAGCAAGTTATATCCGTTGTTCCTAGTTCTGCCTTCAAGCATAGCAAGACTAAGCTCTCTTCCACATAATAGCCATTTATATAAGACCTATCATGCCCCCCTTAAGCTTTCTTCACCAAATAACCGTCCTCTGCATGCACTTGTCAACATCCCTCCCTAAGCCATGGTGGCCAGGCCTGTACAGAGTACTTAAGATGTAGTCTTGACTAGTACCGTACCAGCCTTTGTTGTGGATTCTGGGCAACCTAAGATCACGTTATCTTGTTTTAGTTCCCATATCACAGTGTTGATTTATATTTGGAGGATAAGAATCCCAAGGTTGTGCTACTCCCAAGCAAGCAGAATACAAGGAATACTGTGCCAGGAGATGTAATAGGCTTTAAGCAGGGGGTGGGGTACATAGTTTCCAGTTGAATGACAAAGATCTTGGTTAGTAGGTCCTTAGGTGGCAAGAAAACAAGCGCTATGGTGATTTTTGCTCATTAGGTATAGTACAAGGATATTCTTGATCTGGATGTCAGTTCTCAGAGAAGATAGATGTGAGGTTCAACCACTGGTGTTAAGAGAAGTTAGGGGTATATGAATAGCAGAAGGTAAATAATAATTATGATGATGATGATGATAGCTAGCATTTACATAGCACCTACTATGTTCTGGGCACTGTGCTAAATGCTTTGCAAATATTATCTCATTTGATCTTCACAGCAACCTTGAGAGGTAGTTGCTGTGATTATCCCCATTTTACAGTTGAGGAAACTGAGGCAAACAGAGCTTAAGTATGCTCAAGGTCATACAACTGGTATCTCAGGCCAGATTCGAACTCCTGTCTTCCTAAGTTCTGGGCTTAAGGAAAGGAGTTGGGGGTGGGGGGAGGTGGGCAGTGCTGTATCCATGTAAAAGAAGACATGCGAAACATCACAGAGGCCTGTAGCTGGAGGGAACAAGGGTCATGACTCTATCTTCCTTCTTTTACTAATAGTTCCCTAGCCTAGTCACACAATTTTGATCATAAAATGACGGCTTTTCTTTTCTTTCTCCCTCTGCTGTCTCCTTCCTTTTTCAATCCTTTCCAACTCAGGCCTTTTCACCCTGTTGGTAGAAGATTTTGGTAAGTATGAAACTTCCACTAAGATGAGTCAGTTCTTATAATGTTTTTGCCCCTGGTCTATAAGTAACTCCTTTGATTCTGATCTGTCCTTCATATGATCGATCATCAGATCTTGTCAGTTCTACCTCTGCAAAATCTTTTATGCCCATCCCCTTTTTCACTTATACTATAACTAACTCAGATGAGAAGAATCTTGTTAACTGTCATGTAGACTATTGTAATAGACTCCTAAATGGTTTTCATGCTTCCACTCCATTCTGTCTTCTTTCCAGGCCATCCCTCACATCATTGCTTTAGTAATCTCCTCCCTAATTTTCTATTCTGACTGTCATTTCTCTATTCCTAAACTGTCAGTGGCTCCCTTTTGTCTTGCACATAAATTAAAAACTCCTTATCCTGGCATTCACGGCCTGCCCCAAACTAACCCTAATAGGCTTTTCTAGCATTTTTGCATATAATCTCTTTCATATATACTGTCTTTCAATAACATGGACTTTTGTGCTCTTTTCTCCTGTTTTTGGTGCCTTTGCTATCCCCCATGCCTGGGAAATATCTCTCTAAAGTCAAAACTTTCTCAAGTCTTCTTAACCTTTCCCCAACTCCCTCCTATGTACTTTAAAAGGAGCTTGCCCTCTTCATATGTCAGCATTCTACTTAGAGCTATCCTTTTCACCAGTTATTTGTATATATGTTTCCCTCTCTGTGCCCCCATTACTCCATTAGATTGTAAGCTCTGTGTTAGAGGAATACTGTATGTAGCTCTGTATCTCTCGCACTGAACACAGAAGTTGCATAATAAATGTTTGTGGCATTCTCTAGGTGTTAAAGGGGTACAAGTTGAGGAGATCTATGATCTTCAGAGCAAATGCCAAGGGTAAGTGACTTCTCTGTTAGACTCTGTCACTGGCCTAAGATAGTTTGAGAAAGTGTCTCTTAAGTCAGTTCTTCTGATTATATCTCATTGACGGGATTTTGAAAGTTCTAGGATCCTTTGGTAGGGGACTCCTCAGGGGGGCCCAGTCTTGGGTGGCTGGCTTCCCTCACAGTGCTAAGTGTTTTTTATTGTCTGAGATGCTAAGGCTTTACCTGGATGCCATTTTTTTCACCCTAGAACAGAAACCCTTGTAATAATAGGAGTTACCTCCTATAATATCAGAAAATGGGTCATGGTAGCAATGCTAAAAAGTCTCTCCCTAGGGAAAAAAGGACTTGGTTTGAGTGTGGACTTTTTTTTATTTACTTTGGGATGTTGTGGTAGGGTCCAGTGATAGAAGAGGTACTAGTTCAACTTCCCATTGGAACAGAACTTTTATGTATTTCTGTCTTTGCTTTTATCCTGAGGCTTTCACTCTTCCGAGATGGTCCTCTGGTCAATGAATTACTTTTCCATTTTTTTCATAGCATAGAATTATGACATTCTGATTGGGAAAGGGGATGGGTGCCTTTCTTGTGATCCTAAGGTTAAAGACAGAACAGGCTGTGGCATATCTCTTGGGAGTACATATACTTAGTGCTGCCTTAAGCTGAGTTGGTGGCCTTCACAATAGGTTAGCACAGAGTGCCAGTTTTGGAGTCTCTCTCCTTTGCTTGAGTGGTAAAACAGTTTAAGGGGAATAAGAAGAAAAGAAAAATGGTGGAAAGGGGAGCCTTGCCTTCCATCCTGGTCAAACATACTTGATAGCTCCTTTTCTCTCTTCCTCCAGGCCAGTATATGGCTTCATCTTCCTCTTCAAATGGATCGAAGAACGCCGATCCCGACGCAAGGTCTCTACCCTGGTGGACGAGACTTCTGTGATCGATGATGACATTGTGAATAACATGTTCTTCGCCCATCAGGTTATTTGGTTTTCTGTGCTGTGAGGGAGGAGTTTATGTACTCAAAGGCCACAGGATAGGTTAGCACTAGGGAGTTATTAGTGCTTCTACTTTAAGAGAAAATAAACAAAATCTAGGCATTATTATTATGTAAACACTCTGACCAAGAAGATTTCTTCTTTTCTTGGTTGGTTCAAGGGAGGGAATGGTTCCTCTGTCTGAGATTCAAGGAGTTCTGAGTAGATCAGTTGACCAGACCACACTCTACCTTTTTATGTATGCCAGATTTATCAATAATGCTACATTGGTATATGTTTGGGGGAGGTTGGAACAAGATGTGTACCATGGATAAAAGTGCCTATTCTTGGATCTGCAGCTGATTCCTAACTCCTGTGCCACTCATGCCTTACTGAGTGTCCTTCTGAACTGTAGCAATGTGGACCTGGGCCCAACACTGAGCCGCATGAAGGATTTCACTACGGGCTTCAGTCCAGAGGTATGTTGAGGGCCATGGTTGCCTGGCAGAGGCTGCTATGCCCATTCTTTGAGAGCTCGATTGACCTGTATGCAGTGCCCAGCCAAGGCTTGGGCCTCAGTCTTGGGCTACTCTTCTGCTGTTCTCTGAAGAGAGTGAAGTTACTTCATATCAGGAATGGATATGGTGATTTTAACTTTTTGTGTTATTTGATCCTGTCACTTCATTGATTCCCCAGGCAGCCTTGTGAATTGAGTAGAGTGCATGGTGGCCATGCTCATATTATAGACAAGAGGTTAAGCAATGCTTGCCTAAAGCCACATAACGAGTAAGGTGCTTAGGCTGTAATTGAGGTATTCTGACTACAGCCTCCAGTGGGTTTGTCACTCTTGCCTTGATCTTTATTAAATTATTAATATCTCTACATCTTTTCCACATAGAGGCTATGACATGAGATTATTTCCTCTCTTTCTAGAGCAAGGGATATGCCATTGGGAATGCTCCAGAGCTGGCCAAAGCACATAACAGCCATGCCAGGTATGTGTAATGGGATAAGGGACAAAATAGTCATCAGGAGGGGAAGGAGTCTCCTCAGTCCACTTTCTGAACCCATCTCCTCTGCAGGCCTGAGCCACGACACCTGCCAGAGAAGCAGAATGGGATCAGCGCTGTGCGGACGATGGAAGCCTTCCATTTTGTCAGCTATGTCCCCATTAAGGGACGTCTCTTCGAGCTGGACGGACTGAAGGTGTACCCCATTGACCATGGTAAGAGTCATACTTTGAGTTAATTGGGACAGGGGGGGTCTAGGTGCTGATAGTTCCTGCTGGGGCTAGACAGCCTGAGTGGCTTTCCTCAATTTTTGACCACAATAATTTTGTCAGGCTTTTGGTTTCGATTCCATTTCTCACTTATTCTAAATTCTAGGATTGGTGATATGATTGTTAGACATTTAGTAGTAAAGTTATTCAGTTGAGCAGGGAATAATACACACTTCTCCAAAAATAGTTAACCACTTTGATGGTAAACCAGCCAAATATACTTGCAGAGCTTCTTATCATGTGACAGGTTGACTCTTAAGAATGTCTGACTTCTGACATCCTTCATTAGCAGTGCCTAGATGCTCCCTCCAACCCACTTGGCTTCTGTCTTTACTACCTTCCAACATTTACAGCCTTGGGTTTTTTTTTTCTCCCTTGTTCTTCCCAGGGCCCTGGGGGGAAGATGAAGAGTGGACAGATAAAGCCCGCCGAGTCATCATGGAACGCATTGGCCTAGCCACAGCAGGGTAACTGCTCTGACTTTGTGGGTGGGCCTAGCACTGGGAAGTTTGATGGCAGCTTTGCTCCTTAGCACCCTCGGGTGGGCTTCCTTGATGTCTCCAGCCTTTCTCTTCCCCATGGATAATTATGGAATTCTAAAGGAATGGGTAAGAGTATTAAAAACCCCATTGTGGTGATAAGCTGGCTTGCTTTTTTGCCTTATATCAAGGTATAATGTATGTTAATCGTTGACTGATCCCAAGACACTGGTTTTAAAGTTTCTGGCGTGGAGCAGTTTGCATTGGTCATCTGACTGGGGAAGGGGCACAGAGGGTGGGGTGGCTGCAGAAGACCTGAAGCTCAGGTGGCCGGTGGGTGTGACCACAGGGAGCCATATCATGACATCCGATTTAACCTGATGGCGGTAGTGCCCGACCGCAGGATCAAGTATGAATCTAAGCTGCACATCCTGAAGATGAACCGACAGACAGTGTTGGAGGCCTTGCAGCAGGTAGGGAAGGCCACGCTCCAAACTATTCCTGTTGCTGGGAATAGACTGAATCAGCCCCTGGTGTTTGTCTCATTTCTTGGTACTTTTCATTCCTCCCTATTCTCTTATGAGCCACACTTGGACATCTTTCTGTTCGTTCTCTTTTCCCTCTTTCTGTGCACGTGTTCTTTCCCTTCTGATTTAACATCCTTGTACGGTTTTCTTTTTTCAAGCAGCTTGATTATTTGGGGGCTAAAGTAATTGGTGGATTTTCCGTGCTTTTATCTCTATCCTTTCTGTTCTTCACTTAGCCTTGGATGTTTCCTTACTCCTTTCTGACTCCTTGGAGAGTGGGAAAGATTTAAGTTGGGATGAGGACAGCCTGCTAAAATGAAGTCATTAGTCTTTCCATTTCATGGTGTCATGATTAGGTAACCGCTGGCTGCCTTGTTTCCCTAGGGCATACTCAGCAGGAACAGGGAGAGGGCACAGTCCAGTGGGTCTGTGTCCCTGCAAGTATAGGGTTCTGCTAGTTCCATTGCTCAGTGCCCTCCTTATTCTGGTTTCAGCTGATCCGAGTGACTCAGCCAGAATTGATTCAAACCCAGAAGTCCCAAGAGTCTCAGCCCCCTGAGGACTCCAAGCCGGCCTCCTGCAAGCCCTCTCTGGTGCTTGAAACAAGCAAGACCCCACTGGCCTCTGAGGGTTCCCAAACAGGTATGAGATGCCTGAGTGACAGGACCCCAGGAGGCCTGAACATAGCTTGACTCCTTTTTTTGGGAGGGGATTCAGTTAAATTGGACTTGGCATGGAATTGACTGCTTCAAAATTGGTGTAGAATAAGAATTCTTAACCTTTTTGATGTTACAGACCCCTTGGGCAGTCTAGTGAAGTCTGTGGGCCCCTTCTCAAAGTTTTAAATGCTTAAAATATAATACATAATATTACAAAGGAAACCAATTGCATGCAGTTATCAGAGCATAAAAAAAAAAACCACAAAGTTCATGAACCCCAGGTTAAGGAACCTTATATAGAGGGACTTAGGTGCTCTGATGGAAAGGCAACATGGTAGCATGGAAAAGGAATACAGGATTTGGAGTCAGAGGACCTGGGTTCAAATCCTGCTTCAGACACTTAGTAATTGTATGGCCCTGGGCATTTAAATTTCTCTGAGCCTCAAGTTTCCTCATCTGTAAAATGAAGGAGTTGGATTCAGTGACCTCTAAGGTACCTTCCAGTTCCAAATTTGAGCCAGTGACTTAGAAGCATACAGCATGTTGAATACCTGCTGTAGGGCCTAGAGAAAAAAGCCTTGGGCTGGCCTCCTGGGTCCCTACAGCCTTTCTCTTTCCCATGGAGAATTGTGGAATTCTAGAAGATTGGGGGACACTTGCATTCTTGGTTTAGAATCTTCTAGAAATGAGTGGCCAATATAAAGAATGTGATAGACAAGTACTTAGCAGCCTATAGCACTCTTATTCCTCTGTGTCCCTCACACCACATAAATTTCCTCCTTTCTTTTGTTCCTTTCCTTTTCTCCTTTTCACCTTCTCCTCTTGTTCTATTTTCCTTATTTCCCTTTTATTCTGACCTGTTGCAGACATCGAGGAATTTCTCAAAGGCGTAGAGATTGCTATCCTCTTTTGAAGGATGGTTGTGGTAGCTCAGTCCAAAAGATGGGAGGAAATAACAGGAGCTGATTGCGTTAGGAATGTTAGAAGGGAAGAGGGAGCAAGTACCTGCTTCTTTTTTTAAAGATTCTTAAGAAATTTTTATTTAAAAATTTTTGAAATATTACCCTAGCTTCCCCCTCCCAGAAAACCATCGTATGTAATAAATAGGCTGCTTTTTTAGAGGGGAAAAGAGGGGAAAAGATCAGCATAACTAATTAGTACATCAGAAAGTCTGAAAATATGTGCACTTTGCAGCCCTTGTGGACCCTCCCCTTCTGCATGGGGGAGGGCAAGGAGCATCTGCTTATAGCTTGTCTTTCAAGTCATGCTTGTTCTTTATAATTTTGCATCACTCACTTTTGATTTTTTGGTGTGGGGTGTTGTAGTCATTGTGTATGTTGTTTTGTTGCCTCTGCTTATTTCAGCAGCTCATGTAGTTCTTTCCTTATTTCTCTGTATTCGTCACATTCATCATTTTCTATAGCATGGTAATTTTCTGTTCCATTTATGTACCATAGTTTGCTTAGCCATTCCTTAATCAATGGGCATCTACTTTATTTCCAGTTCTTTGTCGTCACAAAAAATTCTGCTATAAATATTTTGGTGTATAGGGAGACGTTCTTAAAAATGGCCTCCTTGGGACATAAGCCCAATAATGGAATGTCTGGATCAGAGGGTATGGACATTTTAGCAATTGTATTTGTATGATTCCAGATTGCTTTCCAAAATGGTTATATACTGATTCACAGCTCTACCAACAATGCACCATAGTATCTTTCTTCCCAAAGCCACTCCTATTGACTATTGCCATCTTTTGTCATCTTTGCCAATTTACAGGATGTGAAGTAAAACCTTAGGATTGTTTTGATTTGAATTTCTCTTATTATTAGTAATTTGGAGCATTCTTTCACGTGGGTTGTGTTAATTTGCAGTTCTCTTGAAAACTGTTCGTGTCCTTTGACCACTTATCTATTGGGGAATGGATTTTGGTCATATATATCTATGAGTTGTTTATATATCTTGAATACTAAACCCATATAAGAG
The DNA here is from genome assembly GCF_900497805.2 of Vombatus ursinus. Lineage (NCBI taxonomy): Eukaryota > Metazoa > Chordata > Mammalia > Diprotodontia > Vombatidae > Vombatus > Vombatus ursinus. Next base: position 20,028,374 of record NW_020954598.1, read on the forward strand.
AAATTTGATATGAAAGTTTTTTTCCCCCACTTCATATCTTACCGTAGGCGTGTTGATGTTGCCTGTGCAGAAGCTTTTCAGTTTCATGTAATCAAAATTAACTCTTTTATCTTTTGTAATTGCCTCTGTCTTGGTTTGTTTAAGAATACATCTCCTACTTCTGTCTGTGAGAGGTATATGGTCTGCTGTTCTTAATGCTAAGGTCATGTATCCCTTTAGAATGTATTATTGTGGAATATGGTATAAGGTGTTGGTTTAAGCCTAATTTCCGACACACTACTTTCCAGTTTTCCAGCAGTTTTTATCAATTAAGGAGTGCTTTACTAAGTAGTTTATGATTTCTACTTTATCAAACGCTGGGTTACTAAGTTCCATTGTTTCTGATTCTCCCTTACCTAGTCCTTATCTAGTCTTTTTCTAATCTTTTTTCTGCCTCTGTATTTTCACAATACTAGGGAGTGTTATTGACTGCTGCTTTATTATATAGTTTGAGGTCTGGAAGTACTGTTCGCCCTTTCTTCCTCCCAGCGCTTCCCTTACCTGGTTCTGAAGACATCATTCCTATTTTTTTCCTTCAAGATGGACCTGAGGAGGTGGCAGGACCTTGCCAGCCAGCCCCCACACATAGCCCGCCCAGCAAACCCAAGCTCATGGTGAAACCTCCAGTCAGCAGCCTCAATGGGGTTCCAGCAAACCCCAGTCCCATTGTTCAGCGGCTCCCAGCTTTCCTGGACAACCACAACTATGCCAAGTCTCCCATGCAAGTAAGTGCCGAGGGCTAAGCAGGTATCCATTTCTAGGCCTAACACTTATTGCCACAGATGTCCTTGATACTGATTATAAAGTACTTTGAGCAGGTGTTTCCTCACTTATCTTGGGATTTAGTAGCTATTTGAGGGTATCTTGTCTTCCTGTTTTTGGTCATAGAATTTTTCTTAGCCCGGTGTTGAGTCTTCTGGCCACTACAGAACCTCAGGAGTTCAGGAGAATTTCTGGAAATCCAAGTCTTCCCTAATTCCTGATCATTTGGTTATTTCCAGAATTGTGACCTTAAGAACATGGGATATTGTCTTGATTAGGCCTTAAATGGCAGTGGAACCGAGACAGTGTTTTTGGATATTCTGTTTCCTGAGAAAGGCTGTGTGGGACAGAACTCACACCAGAGGAGCATCTGCCCCTGGCATGTTCTAGGAATGGTAAAGGAGCGGCATACGTAGCCTCTCTGTGAGGCCATCGGTCTCCCAGCTTGGCTTTGCCCACCCTTTCAACCCATCCTGGGATTGTATCCTCCAGGAAGAAGAGGACCTGGCAGCAGGCGTAGGCCGCAGCCGGGTCCCCGTTCGTCCACCGCAGCAGTACTCGGATGATGAGGATGACTATGATGATGATGAGGAAGAAGATGTTCAGAACACAAATTCTGCCATCAGGTAGTTTTTGCTCAAGGGCGTGGAATACTGAAAACCCCTGCCCTTTTCTATCTGTAATTGACCAGTTTTCTGGAGAGAATGTGGGGCTGCCAGGTATCCCCTGAGGATGGGGTATTTGGAGAGGAGCCATGCCATACTATGTAACCTTGGGATCCACATGTCCTGTCTGTGCCAAGGCTAAAGGTGTAAAGAGGTCAGCTGTTCTTCCATCCTTGAATACACAAAGGACATGTGACTGCAGATCACAACCATTCTTATGACTCAGGAGAGACTACATAGGGAGCTCTCTGAGGCCTGTAGAGGCCATGCAGTGTCAGAACTCTTGATTACAAGCTCAGTACCCAAGCTACTCTAGTATGCTTCCGCTTCTTCTTTAAAAGCTGTTAATTTACTACTTGGAATTTGGGGAGGGTCTTTCTAGAGACTGCCAGTCAGTCAGCTAAGTGGACAGATGACTTGGGAAGTGCTTCTAGGAGATAGGTTTACTCTTTTTCTAGGCTCACTTTCCATCTCTGGGCCTGAATTAGGTACAAGCGGAAAGGGCAGGTCAAGCAGGAGCCCTTGGCTCCCTCCTCGGATGGGCAGCTCTGTGTCCTGCAACCCAACACCATCAATGTGCTGGCTGAGAAGCTCAAGGAATCCCAGAAGGACCTCTCGATCCCTTTGTCCATCAAGACCAGTGGTGGTGCTGGGAGCCCAGCTGTGGCCGTGCCCTCTCACTCTCAGCCTTCACCCACCCCCAGCAATGAGAGCACCGACACAGCTTCTGAGATTGGGAGCGCTTTCAACTCACCACTCCGGTCACCCATCCGTTCTGCCAACCCCACCCGCCCATCCAGCCCTGTCACCTCCCACATCTCCAAGGTGCTTTTTGGGGAGGACGATGGGTTGTTGCGAGTGGACTGTATGCGCTACAACCGGGCTGTGCGAGACTTGGGGCCTGTCATCAGCACTGGCCTTCTGCACCTCTCTGAGGATGGGGTGCTGTGCCCTCTCACCATCACAGGTGAGTGATGGGTTGGGAGATGGGGCCAACGGAAGCTAGACCTAATCAGTCAGTCAGTAGAATGCTTGGGAGGACTGCAGTCCTTGATGCCTGGGAAGTTTGCCCTGCTTTTAGCTATTTCTTGTGTGTGTGCTCCTCTTAGAAGGTGGGAAAGGCTCATCACCACCTGTCAGACAGAGCCAGACTGCCCAGATCAGTGTCACCCTCGAGGAGAAGGAGGCGCCGGAGCCAAGTGACAGAGAGAAGGCCGGGCTGAGCCGCCCCCCTGAGCAGCTGTGTGGGGAGAGGTATTCCCCCAAAGTGAGTGTCCAGTTGGGTCCTCCTTCCCTTTGCCTGAGGTTGTGGGAACCTGTCTCGGGGCCAGGCGAGTTTGCTATTTCCTCTTCTCTCCTGGTGCTGCTGGTGCCAGCAATGGCCATGCCTGGAATGGGTGGCAGGAGGTGGGACCAGGAGCCTTGTACCATGCCCTTCCTGGGGGTTTGGCAGCCACTTCACTAGAGCACTTGGTCTTGCCAGGAGCTGCTGGCACTGCTGAAGTGTGTGGAAGCTGAGATCGCAAACTATGAAGCCTGTCTCAAGGAGGAGGTGGAGAAGAGGAAAAAATTTAAGGTGAGCTGTTGGCACTGCACTTGTGGGGTGACTTCTGATGCTGTGAGTTTGCTTGCCAATCATCCTCTTCTATTTTCCCTCACAGATTGATGACCAGAGAAGAACCCACAACTACGATGAGTTCATCTGCACGTTTATTTCCATGCTGGCTCAGGAAGGTGAGGTGGGAGTGCCAACCCCTGGCAGAGGGTACAGGAGGTGAGGGCGGGGGGGAAGTTGTTAGTTATTGGGAGATGCTTCCACCTTTTGGAATGGAAATGAAGCCTCTTCTCTCAGGTTCAGGGACCCATGTCCCTGAAATCAGGTCTGCATCCTAACAAATACGTTTTTGATGTTATTCTAAAGTTTGTGCAGATTGTAGGGGACACAGGGTGGGCCTGTTTTCAGGCCCAGCTCTTGGGCTCCCTGTCCTGCATGGGCTTGAGAATCTCCTGGGACAGCTGACATCCTACATTAACATTTGTAGATGGGTCAGTGCTGTCAAACTCAAGTAGAAACAGGGGCCACCAAACCAGATGCATAAGGATTCCTGCAGGTGCATGTTGACTTAGTTTTAAAATGTAACATTATCTGTGATGTGTGTTTATTTATTTTGTTCAGTATTTGCCAATTACATTTTAATCTGGTTTGGGCCACACTGAGGAGTGTTGTGGGCCATCGTGTGTAGATAACTGCGTAGTGGGAGCTCAAGGTTGCCTGGCTGGCTGCAGGCTGCCCACTCAGGCTTGTGCCCTCTCCTAGGCATGCTGGCCAACCTTGTGGAACAGAACATCTCCGTGCGACGACGACAGGGTGTCAGCATTGGTCGGCTCCACAAACAGAGGAAGCCCGACAGACGGAAACGCTCCCGTCCTTACAAGGCCAAGAGGCAGTGAGGGACCTCCTGGCCCAGGGCTGGGCCTTCCACGTGCTCCCCTAATCATAGGGCGTTCTGAGGGCGAGGCAGCCATGAGCTGCCCCCACTTACTCTCCTCCCCTTGGACCCAGTATTACTGTACAGTTTGAAGTGGGAACATTGTTCCCCAGTGGACAGGCGAAGGTTCCCGTGTGTCAGTCGCACTACAGACCTCCTGCTGACCCGTTAGAAATAAGGGGGACTTCTTGGTCACGTGGCTCTCAGCCTCCCCTAAGCCCCTCCCTGTTGACCTGGGGATACTGAAGTCAGTTGGCCTGCCTGCAGCTTAAGTTCCCTTTCAGGGGTGGGCACTGGGCAGGTCAGCCAGAGATTGTCGTAAAGTCAGTGTAGGGACCACTCAGGAAGCAGCAGCTGGAGTCAGTGTAGTGGGAACTCTACCCGTGGGAACACTCCCTTTTCAAACCCCCTTTGTCATCTGAGCCCGCCCACAGCTGGCTGTGGATCATCCGCCCCAACGGGTACACGGACCCCATTGACAGCCAGGGCCCTGGCTCCCTGCCTCAGTGACAGCAGAATATATATTTTATATATCAGAAATGTCTATTTTTTTCTTGGTTCTGACTAATCTTGCCACCATTGTATTGAATACCACTGCCTCCTACACAGCAGCCTTCTGGACACAGCCTTGTCCAGACCTGGCTCTCCATCCCTTCCCCTGGCTTCTTCCTCATCCGTTTTTTGTATGTGTGTGTTCTCCCCTAAACCCTGCCGCGGGGAGCTGGAAGGCAGAGCTGGGACTTCAGGGTCACAACCACTTACCTCCTGGGTGTGTGACCAGGGCCAGAGGTGCTCTTGCCCGGGTTCCCCCATCCACCCCAGTCTCTGAGCCCCGCCCAGCACCACACAAGCACTCCCAGTGAGAGTCCCCAGCTGTCTCCTGGAGAGGTTGGGCTTGCACTTTTGCACATCTGCTGTTTGAACTCCAAACTCAGGAATCAGGGCTTGCTCAGGATCAGTATGAGGAGTAGGGCGGGTAGGGAGCAGCAGGACTCTCTGGGTTCATGGGAACACATAGAGAAGCTTTGTTATCCAATTGGGCTGAGCAGCTATGTGGCCTACAGAGTGGTTTTTTTAAAGTCCTAGCAGAGTGGAGATGTTTGCTTTTAGGTTCTTTTGATTCCTGTAAATTGTTCTTCCTTCCCTGGCATGGCCTGAAGAGGGAGCAGATAAGAGGATAAGAGGGCAGGTGCTGGGGTTTCGTGGATCCAGCTACTTTGTTCTGTAAAGGCCCTGGGCAGTAGCCCTGGAGCCTGTGGCTGCCTGCAGCTGGCTTTGGTTGGACAGGTTTGTGGGTTGGAGAGGCATTGCTCCCAAAACAAATGGTGCCAAGGTGCCCCAAAGCCTTTTGGGAGAATGTTTGTTTTCAAAGTGTTTGGTGGCTTTCCTAGCCTTGAGCTTGTTCTAATAGGATTGTGTGTGCGGGGCCGGGGGAGGCGTTCGCTTTCTATGGTGAGTGGGAACCTGCACTGGTTTCTGTGGAGATTCTGAGCGAGGTGCACCTTGCCCGCTAGTATTATGGAGATGCCCTCCCTCAGCTAAGTGGGCAGGGAGGGTAGGTGCAGCTGTCCCCCTGGGAGCAACCTTCCCCCCTTCCCCCCTTCCCCCCCCCGGGCTTCTGAACTGTGTGTAGGAATGTCCATCTGCTGCCTGGCTCCAGGATCTAGAGTGAAATTAGTTGGTGTCTATCAGCTTTTTGTGCTGCTGAGAGAGAAGGGATCGGGGAACTTTGTGTCGGGGTTATTCCTCTTTCCTTCCAGAGCTTAGGCCCTGGTGTAGGAGTGTAAAGTAGGGGAGGGCTGGCCTCCTGCCTGAGATGCTTCCATTTTGTGGGCATTTTCCACTTGGGCTTAAGCCATCCTGTGCCCCAAGAGGACTTAGAGGCAGAATTCTGTCAGACCATTTGGGGACCAGTCTCTGCCCTTTCTGCACACTCCAGAGTCTCTGTTTGCTTTCTCTTTGTGACCATAAGGTAGCTATTGCTACTCCTACCTTGCCCCTTCCCACCCCTGCCCCTTGCTGTTTCCCTCCCTAAGGGCCCTTGGGAGAAAGTGGAGGTCCCTTCTTTATATACCACAATTGCTGTTTAAGTTGTGGTGGGGCAGATGAATTTGTTCTCCTTCTGCTTGCACTGAATTTCAGAAGAGACAGGAATCAACTTGAAGTAAAATATAGGTGTCTTGGGGAAGGCTGAACTGAAGCTATTGTACATAAGAGACTTGGACAGGCTGGGGCTCGGGCCACCCCTGGCCCTTTGCCTGTGTATCCTTGTAAATACCAGACTTGCCTGAATGAATAAAGTTTTCCTGTAACTTATGTGCTCTGTGTTGACTGGCTAGATGTTTGCTGAATAAAGAACCGTGTACTGTGCTGTGCAAGCATTTTCTCTGCTCTGGGCACTATCTGTGGTACCAGGACTCAGGCAGCATATATACAGTGGTATAAAGAGTGGCAGAGCGTTGGACTGCAAGTTGGGGGATCTGGGTCCTCATCTTGGCTCTACCGCTAATTTGTTGTGTGACCTTGGGCAAGCCCCATCATCTCTGGGCCTTCACTTCCTTTTTCTGGTAAGATGAGGTCCTTTCCAGTTCTAGCATTTCAGGGTTCCATTTGGAAAAAGTCTTGGTGCCAATGTGCCCCATTGTAAAGCTATTAATTAGCTTTGCTCTTTCTGACCTCTCTTACTTCCTGCAGACTAACATGCTAGGTAGAAGACTTCTAACAGTATACCTGGAGGGAAGGGAGAGAAGGGGGTTTTCTGCTGAGCCAGCAATGGTCCAGAGCTCTTGGTAAGGCTTGGCTCAAGAGGGACTGGCCCCCACTCTGTAACCTCTGTTCTGACTGGCAAAGAGACCCAGAACAGGATGGAGTATGAATAGGCAGACAACATAAAAAAAAAAAAAATTTATTCCCTCTGTGGGCCACAGGCTCCTTACTGCTCCAGAATGCAGCTCTGGGCTCTCCTGAGTAAGGGGCAACTGGTAGAGCCAGCTCTGGGGGACTGCAGCCTTGGCCTGGGCTAAGAGCCTAGGTGGAGACCTGCTTGGCCCTCATGGGCCTAATAGTCTAGAGCACAGATGAGGGCTACACCTCGCTTGATCCAGTGTCTCTGACTCTTGTCAGTGGGGATCTCCACAGCTATGATGTAGTTGGTGGAATGGCCAGTGGTGGACAGCGTACCTGGAACAAACACCAATGAAAGCAGGGTGTTGTTCCAAGGCGCCTAGGGCTTAGACTTCCTCGTCAACCCTGGCTCCTGTGAGGGAGGAGATTCGTAGGCCACCCAGGATCAACACTTAGCTGCTGCTGCTGTAGTGCTAAGGTCCTGAGGATAAAGGCTTGGATCCCAGAACCGCTGCTTGCTTACTTAGGTTAACCTAAGGCAGATGGGTTCCCTTTTCTGGGCTTTGGTGGCCTCACCTATAGAATCAGGGGACTGGACAAGACCCCAAAGGGTCCCGCCTTTCAACCACAAAATTCTATGATCCCTGAAGTCTCAGGTGCTTCATCCACAATAATAATAATAGCTAACATTTGTATGGATGGATGTATAGATGGTATAAAGATTGCTAAATCTTTATACCATCTCCCTCCAAGGATAATTGTATGCAAGGCACTTTTGCAAGCCTTAAAGCACCATAAGCACTACCGTTTAGGAATGTGAACTAAGAAAGTTCAAGATGACGGTATAAGCTTTTGCACCAGACACAGGGCTCATGATGCATTCCCCACCTGACAGGCTTGTCCTAATCACTGCCAAGGTCTCTGAGCCTTGGGGAGAGTCTTGCAAATAACTTGTTTTAGGGACTGTGGGAGATCCAGGTCCTGGTCCCACAAAACCCAGAGACATGTTCCAAACACTTGGCACAGAAGAGGAGGCAGGGATGCTTTAGTGGAGAAGCCAAGAGGGTATTCTCTCCCCTGGTCTCTTCCCCTCCCCACCCCCATAACACACACACACTTCATTTTGTGAGATGGGTGGGGAAGGGAAGATAAGTACTTACCAGCTCGAGTCAGAGTCTTGTAAATGGGGCATACATAGAAGCCTCTAGTTGGGGCTTTGCGGTTGGGCATAGGGACCAGCCAGATGACAGCCATCTCTGTGTAGAGTTCCTTGGGCCGAGACTCGGCCAAGAAGAACCTATCAGGGTCCCAGCGTGCCCCCTCCAGGAACAGGCCGTGGATGAAGCAGCCCACTTCTGGCCTTATGGTCAGCTCACTCAGTGGCTTCCCTATTACCTAGGGGATGGAGGAGAGATCAATGGAGTGAGGTGAGGTGATAGGATGTTGTCTAAATGGCATCCTGGAACAGAATAGAGAGCCCAGGGAGAGCCTTGCAGTAAGCCCCCAGCTAGATTGAGGGAGGTGAATTTGGCTGTCATGCTGAGAACTCTGTCTCTGAGATTTTGTGAGTACCTCTTGTAGACACCTCATGGCTTCCATAGCCTGGGCTGATGATTTTGGGAGTGGCTGTTGCCTGACAGGACTAGCGAAAAGCTGAGGCTAAGAAGGCAGAATAGTGCTTCACATGTTCTTCTCCCACCCATCCTCTAGCGGGCTTTGCTTTATTCCTTCAATGCTTGCCAGTCTCCTGATTCCTCAGTAGTATCTAAGTGCTATACCCTACCCCTTAACCCTCTTGCTTTTCTTCTGATCCACTTGGTTCTATGTGAAAAAGGGACCCTTTTAGAAATGGGGTACTGGGAGAACATCTTTGCAGAATGAATGTTCCTTTGATAAAGGTCTCATTTCCAAGACATAAAAAATTTATGCAAATAAGAACCCTTCTTCAGTTGATTAAATGGTCAAAGGATATGAATAGGCAATTTTCAGAGGAAGAAATCCAAACTGTTGATAGCCATATGGAAAAATGTTCTAGGTCACTAATAATTAGAGAAATTCAAATTAAAAACAACTCTGAGGTTTCACCTCATACCCAACAAAAGTGAGTCAATGTTAACAAAAAAGAAATATGACAAATGGAGGAGACTTGGGAAAACAGGCACATTAATACACTCTTGATAAAGCTGTGCATTAGTCCAGCCTTTGTGGAAAGCAATTTGGAACTATGCCCCAACAGTTAGTAAACCGTACATATCCTTTGATTCATACCATTCTCCAAAGAGATCAAAGAAAGAAAAAAAAGAAGAAACTAGAGAAAGAAGAAAAACATAGCAGTTCTTTCTGTGGTAGCAAAGAATTAGAACCTAAGGTGGGGGCTGCCCCTCAATTGAGGAATGCCTGAATAAAACATGGTATGTGAATGCTAATAGAATACTATTGTGATAAAAGAAATGACAAAAGAGAGTTTCAAAGAAAACTGAGATGAATTGTGTGAACTGATCCACAGTGAAAGTGAACAGATCAAAACGTTATACTTCATAGGGTAACAGCATTTTAAGGATAAGCATTTTGAAAGACTTAAAAAACTGATCAACAAAATTACCAACCATGATTCCGATGATGAAGCATGCTGCCCCCCTCATGAAAGAGGTGGTAAACTGTGAGACTTATTTTTGGACGTAGCTAATTGGAGAACTTGTTTTGCTCACTAACCTTGAATTCGAAGGAGATGGTATCAATGGAGATGACACGCTTTCTGGCGTAGTTCTGCAAAGTCCCCGTCAGGAAGGCTTGTGGGAAGAAGAAGCCACTGATCCAGAAAACAGGTGGGATCCCATTCTGGATCCACCTCTTCACAAAGTCAATCCGCTGCAGCAGGTCCATGACCCAAGAAGACAGAGGCTTGAGTGAAGGATAGGCTTTGCCCTTCCAGATCTCTGGTACAGCATTGTTGTATAGGCTGGTGGACATAAGCTCCAACTGTGAGGACATCACCACCAGTCCCTTCAATGCCTTGAGCACGTCCTTGAGAGATCCCGTGATCACGACCAGTAGCTTGTTGTATCTGAAGGGTAGATCAGAGGGAAGGGTTTCCTGTAGCCTTTGGACCCAGAAGGGGCCATGCCCTCCCCAACTGCATACAGTAAGGCCTTCTTTTTGTAGTAGCAGGTCTGGATCATGGAGACTCATTTATCTTCCTCATGGAGACTTACAAGGGGTCAGGTAGATGGCGCAGCGTATAGAGCACCAGCCCTGGCGTCAGGAGGACCTGAGTTCAAATATGGCCTCAGGCAAATCACTTAACCCCAATTGCCTTTAAAAAAAAAAAAAAGAGCCTTACAAGACAGATGGGCCATGGGTACAACAATGCTGCCTGGGCCACACAGGTGGCTCACGGGCTTGCTCAGCCCCAGCAGGTCCGGAAACAACCTGCATCTGTCTGGAATTTAGGTTAGTCTTTGGTAGCCAAGAGAGGTTTTCTTATGGATCTCAGCAGGATCAGACTAACCTCAGTTGAAGGAGGTTCTGATCTAATGACTATTTTATTAAGTAATTTCAGACAAGGTTGAAGTTGCCTTGAGTTTCTTCCAGTATGCTTAAAAATCCGAACATAACTTAATTTGTATGTGGAATTTAGACCGTCATGGATTTTTCAGAAGATCCAGAAGGGAACTTAGAGATCATCAAGTACAATGCCTTCATTTTACAGATGGGGAAACCGAGGCAAGGGAATTAACCAAAACCAGGCTGCCATGCAGGTCTAGATGCCAGTCTGGTCTAGACACCCACTCCTTCCACCACAGGCCCTTCCCCTGTTCTCCATTGCACCCTCTCCCACGCTGCCTATTTCTGAGGTGGTGAGCAGGGGCATGGAGCCAGCTTCAGGAACAACTATCTTCCCACAGCATAAAGAAAGCATGGCCCAGGTTCTCAGGAGTGCCTGAGAGGGGTCACGTTTCCCTCCCCCCTTTCCTTTCTCCTCTCCTTCCATCCTTCCTTCCCTCCTCCCTCCCTCCTTCCCCTCTCCTGTCTGGGAGAGCTGGGCAGTTACCTGATCACTTCCTGCACAAGGACCGTGTTCATGGATTCTTCGTAGAGCACAGGGTATTTTACCATCACTTGGTGCACGTCGATGGGATCTGGGATCTTCAGCAGGATGCTCCCAGCAACATCCTCCACAATCTAGGGGTCCACCCACAGAGGATGAGCGAGGCTGGACCACAGCACAGCTGCAGCTCACCAAGCCCCTGGCTGCAGGTTCCAGGACAACAGCCCTCAGGCTCCCTCTGCCCTTATTTCCACCTGCTCCATTGGGAAGAAAATCTACCCTGATGGGGTACAGAGGGGCACCAGACTCATAGAACATGGGAGCTGGATGGGCTCTTGGAGACCTTCTCAGCCAGCTCCTTCATGGTACCCAGAAGGAAACTGAGGCCCAGGACCAGGAATTTTGTTTGTGAAATCTGACATCCAAAGCAGCTCACGACAGCCACCTAAATCCTTAGTGATCAAGGCCCCATGTGGGTTATTGGGTGCCAAATGGTAGAGGGAGTTTTTTTCTCCCAGAAGTTTATTTATTTATGAACAAATAAATTTATGACATCACAAGTACAGTCTCTATCTCTAAAAATAAAGGGCTCAATATGCAAATGAAAGTTACCCAGTTCCTATTACAAAGGGAACCTTTCAATGAAACATTTCCCTATTGAGCGTGATGGATAGAAATTCAACCCCAAATACCTTCCTCCATGCCCCCACCCCTGGAACATAGTACTGTCTCTTCTCATACGCTGCCCAGACTGGCCGAGTTTTCCACGGAGCGTGGGGGTGGAAGTGGGAATGGGACTGAAAGGAGAGCCTCTGACCTCTTCTCTGCTCAGGCCGCCTGTGGAGGCCGATTTGGGCTGCAGCTGAATGATGGCGTTGAGGAGGGCAAAGGTCTCGTTCTGCGCAAAGGTGATGTTGGCGTTGTCGTGCAGGCCAAAGATTTCGGGGATGTCATTGAGCGGAAGGCTCTTGATGTATTGCAGGTAGCCCTGTAGGAGGCGGCTCAGAGTGAGAGAGCCTGGGGGCAGGCCCACTGGATCCTGAGCTGGACAAGCACCGCACTGAGCCTGAAACCCCCCAGGGCTGCTGCTGGCTGGAATCTTTCCTCTGTTAATCAGATCCTGACCTTGGGGAAAGCAGGCACCGGAGACCTGGATCGACGGCGACATTCTCGGGGGTGTGGAGCAAGCTGCAGTCCCACCCTCTGCCTGCCTGTGCCCAGCCCCACCTCCATGCCAGGCCCAGGTCTGTTCCATCTGTCTCTCCCAGACCAGAAGCCAGAACGTCCTTTTTTTGACTTCCTAATGGTACAGCCGAGCCTAGGGCTGGGCATAAAGGGGGAAGGAAGCCTTGTTACTGGACTGGGACCCAGCCGAGGGTCACGGTCAGACGGAGAGGAAGCTCCTCCATCCGAGAGCAGGGGAGATCCCTCTTTGGGAAGAGGAACCTGAGTATTGGGAGGGTCACACGGGGGCCCGAGATGCTTCCACACAGTCAAGGACTGTTAGGTTGGGATGGGTGGACCAGAACCCACATGTTGCCTCTCTCTGAACTGGAGAAGAACCTTTACCATTCAGCTGTGACTGTGACTGAAGGCAAGCTATGTTTGCTCACAGCTGGTCCCACAGCAAGTGGCAGGCATCCTGGGCCCCAGAGCCTGTCCCCAGGGCTAGCTCTGTCCTCTGTGGTCCTGGAGGAGCCTGGGGAGGGCTCCAGGGCCCCTGTACAACAAGCTTCTCTCCTTGCCCTTCCATCCCTGCATGTACAGCCTCTTTCCATGGGAGGAGTCTGATGTTCCCATGCCAAGTGCGTTACCAGGATGAGGGTGGGGGTGATGCTTACATTGATATCATAGGTGGGGTTGATCTGGTGGTATATGCCAGATTCAGAGTAGACGTGCTCGGGCTCCAGGACCGCGGGGTTGTAGAAGTCTTCTAGGATGTTCATGATGCAGCGACGGTCCCAGTCGTCAGTCACGCGGCCCCCATAGTTGATCTCGCCTGCTGTGTACTTGAGGACCTGTTCTGACCCCCCGGGGTCAAGATGAGGACCGAGGAAGGCCTCACCCCCAGCCTGTCCTGCCCCCCAGCCCGGAGCAATAAGAAGCCTCTCAGAGCTGGGATCCTTCTGCCTAGCTGGAGCGTTACCTTCCAGGGGCTAACGAACTGAACCCTGCTAGGACTCTAGGGAGGCGACGAAGATGGCACGATGGGCCAGGGCTGACCTGCATCCCCCTTCAGGGGCACAGCCAGGGAGGTCCATGGGGCCTGAGCAAATGCCAGCCCACCACTTCCATCATCACCCTCAGCCAGGCTCAAATAAGGTACCATTTATATTTTGCTCCATGGCTGAGCGAGGTAGGGGGATGGGAATAAGCATTTATAAAGCACCTACCATCTGCCAAGCCCTGTATTAAGCACTTTACAAATCTTATCTCATTTGGTCCTCACAACAACCCTGGAGAGGTAGGCACTATTATTAGCCCCATTTTACAGTTGAGGAAACTGAAGCAAACAGGTTAAGTGACTTGCCCAGGGCCACACAACTAGTATTTTAACTCTGATCTATCTGACTCCAGGTCTAGTGCTCTATCCACTGGGCTACCTAGCCTTCATCCCAGAAAGCCATGACAGAAGAGAGCTTAGCATAGTCACTAGAATCCTCTGGGCTGGAAGGAGGTATGGGTGTGGGGTTCTTCCCACCCTCTGGAGTCCTGGCATGGTCCAGGATCCCCCTCAATCTAGATGGCGAGGGTGGCAAGTACAGGGCAGCAATCCTAAGCTCACTCCCAAATACTGCCTAGGGTTTCTGCTCCCACCTCACCTTGTAGGGGATTTCCTCATACTCATCCAGGAACATTTTCAGCTGGCTGGTGCAGATACGCAGGTCTCCATCCGTGAACTCATAGGGAATGTTGAAGCCCAGAGGCCCAAACTTCCTCCGCTCCAATGCATTCCCATGGAATAGGCACAGTGAAAGAAGCAGACACTTGAACTCAGACTGCTACTTGTTACAGAAGAGGAAGCCAGGGAGGGGAACAGAAGGAAGGAGTAAGCCCTTCAAGGACAGTGACCTCTGGGAGCCCTAGCTTGGAAGGCTCGCATTCTCAAAAGTCACAGAACTCCAGAGCCAGAAAGGGCCTGGAGGGATCACTCAGTATAATCTCATTTTATGGGGGGGGGCGCATAAACTGAGGCCCAGGAAGGAAGGAGGCCTGTCCAAGTTCAAAGCAAGTCAGAGGAAGAGCCAGGACAAGAAGGCAGAACTGTCCCATGGCTCCCGGCCTGATTCCTAATTGCAGGGCTATCTTCTCCATCCCTTACTAAGAAATCACTTGCCCTCCATCCCTGAAGCAGCAGCTTAGACTGAGGGACAGAATCAGCTGTGACCTCACCTTGTGGCAGGAGTTCAAGAAGTCATCGTTGAGGCTACTGTATGACTTTAGGAGGTTGGCCTTCACCCCCCGAGGGGGCTCAATGGTCATCTTGGAGCCATTCTGGAGGATGGACACTGGGAACTTGTTACTAGGTAAGCTGGTGAGCCAAAGACGAAAGTCCCGGTGTACCTGTGCCCACACAAGTGAAATGACTTCTGAAAATGGACTGTCTTCTAGGCCCTCAAGGACAAGGCTGAGAGCAGCTACCCAAACCTCTCCCCCTCTTTCCAGGGCCTGACTCTCTTGCCCCAGCCTAGGCTGTGGGTCAAGGGCATTCTAGGGCTCACCTTGTCAGGGTTGATATGCTCAATGAGTCTCTCCAGGGATGGCATCCAGCTGGGGGCCAGGTGGCAGTTCTGAAAGAAGACCCACTTGCCTCTCTCCATGGAGCTCTGCATCATGGCCTCGGCTACAGGACCCTTGGAGAGGAGGTGCCCAGAGTTGTGTTCAGCAGCCCCATCGAGCCCTCTCTGCCCTTCCCCGCCACCCCAGCTCAGCCTTGGGGCCCGACCTCACATCACAAAGGAACAGAGGGCTGAGGAGCACAGGTAGTGACTGCCTAGACTTGGCAAGTACCTGTCCCTGACCCAGGGAAATGGCTGTGAGCTTCTTGGAGAACTTCATCTCCTCAGCAAACTTGTAGAGGTCAGCAGCTGGGTCTGTCCCCGGGGACAACACAAATATCAGTGGGGTGGTGGAATTCGAATCTTTGAACACGGCAAAGAGGTTGGCTGTCTGTAAACCAAGGCAACAGTTGACCCCAGAGGCTGAGCAGGAGGTGTTCCAGGCTGTCTCTAGGGACTCCACTTGCCTAGAGGTCCCTCTCTAACAGGGTTCAGGGGGCCCAGGACAGCTGGCCTGGGATGGAAAGTGGCCTGGATGCTGCTGCTGTGACATCTCCAAGCAGCTCTGCCTCTTAGGGCCTCTCACCCTGACTCTGATGGCTCTGCCAGCCTGAAATTGAGCTCCTGGGGTTGGAAGGAGGGAAGAGAGGCATCTGGGATGGTTTAGTAGGAGGACCTGGGCTCCAGGCCTTACTGGGTGCCCTCAGCTGGCGATCATAGACTAGGTCAGTCCTTCAAGTAAGAAAGAAGCCTCATTCAAGGCTCAGAGCCCAGAGGGGAATGTGGGGAGGAGACACCTGGGGCAGAGGTGTTTGGGCAGGCAGGGAGGTGGGAAAGTCTGCCTGACCCTGCAGCCTACCTGCGGCTCAATGAAGCGTGGCTCCAGGTTGATGGCCACAAAGTCCTGCATGGCATTAGTGACCTTGTCACCTCGGAGGCAACGCAGAATCAGCAGCTTCTGGAACTGGTCTAAACGCTCTTCCCACATGCCTGGCAGGGGCTCCCTGAAAACAAGAGACACCATCCACTGTCTTCATGGGGCAGCCCCACAGGCCTTGGGCCCTCAATGCAAAAAACCCAAGAGGGGCAGCATGTGGTCAGGCAGAGAGGGCCTCCACTGGAGGAGCCAGCCTGCTCAGTGACTTGCTGTGTAACCTTGGGCAAGTCACTGTGCTTCTATGCCTCAGTTTCTCCATCTGTCAAAAAGGCAGAAGAACCATTGTGTTGCCTCTCTCCCAGGTTGCTGTGAGGATTAAAGAACGGATAGGAAAGTGCTTTGGGGAGTCTGAAATACCAAGGCTGATTGACGTGGCCCTGGGCTGGCAGAACTGCCACATGGCTGTGTGCTGAATGTATTCTCTGAGTATGTCCATGGCTGGGAGGATTCGGGCTGGGATGGGATAGGGCGTGGTTCTCTCTCCCCCAAGGTACTAGGTGATACCAAAGGGAGCCCAGAAACCACCCCAAGTGGTATGCTGTGAGACGTACAGTTCCTTCTTTCCTGAGAGAAGCCTTTTGAGGCCCAGAGGCACAGGGCCTGCAGGACTTAGTCATGAGTTCTCAGTTCCCTGAGCTCCCTGGCACAGCCAGCCTGCAGAGGAGTGGCCGGCCTGGTGCCAGGAGAAGGCCTGGGCTCAGGCCTGGCTGCTTGGTGTTGCTTACCGGTGGGGCTCGACGCTGTCAAAGATCCTACGAAAGTCATCTATGTGAACGACAAAGTCCTTTGCTAAGGCGGAGAAGTTGTGAAGGTTGGTGAGGGCCAGTATGTCCCGCCATGCCCTGTCTGAGAGCCAGTCCACTGCTGGGTTCTCAATGACATCCCGGATGGAGCCCCCTGAGAGGAGATAATGCCACTCCCCCTGCGGGTGAGAGCAAGCTGGCATCAGAGGCCCACTGCTCAACACCTCCGTCTTCCTGCCCTCGCAGGCCTCTAGCACTCTCGGAGCAGTCTGCTAACCAGTGTCCCTTACTCCTGGAAGTTCCTCCAGTAAGATTTAGGATCATAGTAAACAGAGCTAAAGAGAGCCTTAACGTCAGTCCCGTCCTTTTACAAAGGAAAAGCATGAAACCTGGGAGAGGAGATAGGAATTTTCCAAGGTCACCTAAATGGAGGGGAAGGGCAAGGTTCTGAACGCAGGTCTTTTGTCGCCAAGTTCAGGAGTCTCTCACTTTACCGCATGGCCCCTTGAGTCCCCTTTCTCTCCAATACATTCTGTACAGCGAATCTGTCAGCATTCAAGGTCCTCTATGCCTTGTCCTCAGCCTCCCATATTGGTACAGACAAAAATCATACTTTCCCCGCAGATTTGGTTCGTATAATAATTGAGTGCAGCCATTATGACACTATTTTGTATTGCTTACACTTCAGCAGTGGCTTAGTGTAGTGAGGGCCAAGTCACCTCTGGTCTGATTTTTTACAGCAGCAAGTTAACAACAGTGCTTACATTTTAAAATACAACTTCATTGTGGCAGCTAGGTGGCCCAGCGGATAGAGCACCAGCCCTGAAGTCAGGAGGACCTGAGTTCAAATCCAGCCTCAGACCAAACATTTGATACTTACTAGCTGTGTGACCCTGGGCAAGTCACTTAACCCCAATTGCCAAAAAAAAATACAACTGCATTTAAACACAACTAAGAAAGAACCAAGAATGGCTTTTTCTACCTTAAGATATAACTTTAAGTACCACTTTATTTAAAATAAATCTCTTTCTCAGCTGTACTTAAAGTTGTATTTAAAAACGTAAAAACAATTCTTAGCTTGGGGGCCAAACCAAAACAGACAAGGGGCCGGATTTGTCCCTGAGGCCCTAATTTGCCAATCCATGGAGTGGTGCACAGAGAACAAGCCTGGGAATCAGGAAGCTGGGCTTGAATTCATGCCCCTGTCACTAACAGGCTGTGTGGCCATGGGCAAACCCACTCAAACTTGCCACATCCAAAGCAGGTGAGTCTGAGGCAGACATGCTGGTCTGCATCAGGGGAGTGGGATTTCCCCACTAGAAATTCTCTACACTAATGTAATCACAGTTCTGGACTAGATCAGACCTGAGTATTTTTCAGAATATATTTATCAGGGAGAAACAGTTGTGTGCAGTGGATAAAGAGCTGGTGTTGGCCACAGGAAGACCTGAGTTGAAGTCTTGTCTCTGACAGTACTCTTTGTGGCCCTGGGCAAGTCACTTAACTAAGAGTATGCCCAGCCATTCTCCAGACCAGGGCTTCTTAAACATTTTCCACTCCTGACCCCCCTTTCTGTTTCGGCAGCATTTGTTGGTGTTTGCATGGCCTGAGGGGATGTGCGATGTAAAATGTGCGCGCTTTGTGTTCAGAACCAAGGCTGCAGTGAAGTTACACAGTGCAGCATGGGCAAGGGCTGCCAGAAACACCTTAGATTCATTACACGTTGGATTTTTAATTAATTTTTGGTCATTGCACATTCAGAAACCATTTACCGTTGCCCAATTTTTTGTGACCCCCTAAGAGGTCGTGAGCCACAGTTGAAGAAGCGCTGTGTCTAGACCGCTCTTTAGGACTGCAGAGTGCAGAGCCGCCAACATCAGTGAAATTACAGGGGCATCCCCATCCTTACCCTCATCTCTTTCATTTTTCAAAGATACTAAATAGCACTTAATTCACATACCGGGTAGTCTGTATCAGCTCTTCATGTCTGCCTCCCCAGCTAAACTATAAACTCCTTGGACCAGGGACTGGGCTTTCAGGTTACAGGAATGAGAGTTAACAGGGATCTGAGATGGCAGGCCTCACAGGCCATCTCCATTCTACTTTGGTTGCCCACAGGGACTGTCACTCCCTTGGTCTTGTCATTGCCCACAAGTGGTCCACTTCAATAATCATTATTAGATTTTCGTGGCCACAGCTGAACTCCCAGGGCCTTTAGCTGACCCAGAAGGCTGGGGTGACAGATGGGAAGAAGGAGGTCAGGGGAGGAGAGAGGTGAGAACGGAAAACGAGGGTGTGAGGGTGCCAGGCTGGTCCCTGACTGATCCCTTACTCACTGGGTCAATCTTCCCTTCATGCATCATGATCCGTACACACAGGAGAAAGGCAAACATGAGCTTGTGTTTCTCAAAGAGGCTGCGGCAGACATTACTGTAGAGGCTGAAGGTCAAGTACTTGTTGATGTTTGCAATCCGCTTCTTCAGGGTGTCTGCACAGGATCCACCCCAGGAGGGGTGAGTACCAGCGAACCGCAATTCACCCCTTGCCCCAGGCCCCTCGTCAGGCCAAGCCAGCACCCCCACCTCCTTCACCCCTACATCCAGCCTCCCCAGTATCTGTTGGACCAGAGTGATGAGGGTAGGACCCAGTAGGACTCTCCCAAGGTAGGCAAGGAACTAAACACCAGGGTGTTCATGAGTTACCTGAGGGCAGATGCAGGTACTCATTAAGAAGCCCAGGCATCCCCATTCCACCTCCTCAAGGGCAGGGGAGGGAGAGGGTCAGGGAACCAGGGCCTCCCACCTGATCTCAAGAGTTTCAGGTGAGCTCTGAAGCTCAGGAGAACAGCCAGGAAGCAGAGTCCAGGAGGTACCTGCCCTCTCCGAGTTGGAGATGCCAGAGAGGAAGATGTTGAGGAACCACTCCAGGGAGTACTGGTACATGGGGTCCACATTGGAAAGGTCAGATACACAGAAGAAGAGGATCTGAGTGCGGACAGCCACTGGGACATATTCCATGCGGGTAAGGTCAATGTCCTTCTCTGTCTGCTCGGCAATCCTCACCTTGGCCTGGCCCAGGCAAAGGAAGAAAGGATGAGCTCAGAACTGACTCCAGAACTCATATCTATGGCAGCTGAGGGAGGGGACAGAGAAGGAGAATGGGCATAGACACCAACCTGGATTTCCCCAGCCTTCATCTTGGAGGCTTCCAGAACCTTTATGAGTTCCTTGTCATCAACAGGGTTCCCCTCCGAGGAGCTAAGCCGGTAGAGGATCTGGTCCTCAATGTCCTTCAGCTCCTTCCTCATCTTTGCGTTGCTGACAATCAACTGGTTCTTGGCATCCTCTAGGTCAGGCCGTTCCTCAGCCACCACCTGGCCCAGAAGCTGATCCTCCAGGCCACTGTGGGGAAGAGCCAGAGTTGTGAGAGTGGGTCTTTCTTCACCCCTGCCAGTCAAGGCCTGGATCATGACAAACCTCATCAGAGGCCCATCTGTCTGATGGGCCCTAAATAACTTCTAATCAAATGACTGGTCCTTTCTACTACTTAATGTGTGCCCAGTCTGGGCCAGCGCTGCAGGAGCCCAGGAGAATAAGGAATAGTTTCTGCACTTGGGGGACCCAGGCCCCTAGCTAGGGGAACAAGGCCTACTCACCTGAAACAGTAACTGACAATATAAGTGGTGCACTCATGACTGTTGGGCCCTATGCCTCAGATCCTAAAGGCAATGGGCACTTTAAGGAGAGGGAAGTCAGTGAAGACTGAGATGGCCAGGGAAGCCTTCCTAGTGGATGTGGCTCTTGGTCTGGGCTATGGAAAATGAGGGGGTTGGGACTAGTCAGAAAGGAGAGAAGAGGGTATCCCTGATGAGAGAAGCAGAGGCAAAGTGCCAGGGCTGGACTGAACATAGCATGTACCTGAAGCACTGATGATTTTGGTCTGGCTGTTACATGCTACAAAGTAGTGGGGCATAAGGTTGGCAAGGTGGGGATAGCCTTGAATGCTAAGCTAAGGTGTTTGAATGTCATCCTGGCGACAGTCAGTCACTGCCGATATCTGAGAAGACAGACGTGATGGAGTGGAGTGGGGAGGGCCTCCACAGCAGTAAGAAGGGGGTGAGGGCCTAAGGTAATATTAAAAGTAACAGTTGGCATCTAGAGAGAACTTGATGGTTTACCTCCCTGGGACAGCACATGCTAAGGGAGAGGGCCTGCTGAGCCTGATGAAGCAAGGATTACTGGGTGACAGCCTGCTTGGCAATAGTGATGAGAGACAAGGCAGGGGAAGCATCTCCCACGGTGGGGCACACCCACCCATGGAGCACGTTGAGCAGCGCTTTTCATACTTTTTATAAATGCAGGAATTTTAACACACATGCACATACATGCACACACACACAAAGGGGGGCTGGATTTCCTGGTAAATCAGGCTGATCATATAGGAGAGAAAGCACAAAGCTTCCCCCATGGGGCAGAAACCCTGCGGAGGCATAATTTCCAAACCTGACAGAAGGGACCCACACACCCTGTTCGGGCTCTGCCCTGGGGGATGCAGGGTAGCTGGGATCAGAAGCCAGACACTGGCACACTGAGCACCCAGGCCCGAGGACGGTGCCCAGGAGAAAGAAAGGAAGCAAGCTGGAGGTGGCTATTTGGGGGAGACTCAGGGAGAGGATTGGCCCTGGATGGTTTCTCCCTCCGTAGCTCCATGAGATGAAGGCTCCATAGGCCTGCCGCTGCTCACCTGGGCGAGAGGGTGAAATTGATGAGCGTGAGCTTGGTAGAGATCTCAGGCGTGTAGTGGGGATTGGGCAACTTGGTGGTGATGTACATCCTGAAGTCTTCATGGTAAGGGATGACGCTGTCCCCAAGCTTCAGAACAACATTGCCCTGCTGCTTGTATGTCTGAGACAGAAAAGGGGTGGGGGAGAGAGAGGACTAATTAGACCAGGGAGGGAAGCTTAGCTCAGTGGGAGGCAGACTGTCTCATGGAGGTTCATTCCTGGCTGAGGGCAGGGTTCTGGGATTCTGTGGTGTGAGCAGAGGCGAAAGGTCATTACAAGAAGCACTCTCAAACCAGGCCCCCCCCTCCTACATACACACACACACACACACACACACACACACACACACAAAGTTATACTATTATTAGTTATGCTAGAAGTTATACTACTATTCATTTCTTAGGGTATTAAAAGGCTTTTTGTCAAGAGTCTTCTTTTAAGACAAAACCCTGCCCTAGGGAGCCTAGGCCCTTAAGCTACCTACCCCCAGGTCTGCACCTGATCCTTCCTTCTGCCTCCCCCGCCCCCCTCCCCAGGACACAGCTGCTCAGATTTCACCTTCTGCCGGAGCGTCCCAGTCCCTCCAGCTCCTGGTGCCTTCCTCTCCCCGATTACCTCTGTGTACCATGGGACTTGCATGCTGTCTCTCCCGTTAGACTAGAAGTCCCTTGTGGGCAGGGCCTGTTTTTTGCCTTTCCTTGCACCAGAAGTGCTGAGCACGTGGTGAGGGCTTCTGAACTAGCCAGCCTGCCTGACGGAGAACAGGGAGCCACCATGATACCTGCTTCAGGAGCACGGGTTCCAGAGCTGGGTCAAGCTCTTCCCCAACATTTTCCAACAGACACGGCTTCCCAAAACGGATGGCATTTTCCATGCTGCGCAGGAAGTCCCGGTCACTCAGCTTAAATACATCCAAACCATTATCCTTCTCCTGAGACACAAGAGGGGAGGTCAAGCCAAAGAACAGCCTTGAATCCAACTGTGGCATGGCGGGGAAGCACCTGCCTGGGGAGAGCAGCCCTCTCTCCTCTGGCTTTGCCTCTCGGATACAGGAGAATTCAATCCAGCAAATGTTTATCAAGCTCCAATGTGAGAGGCACACAAGAGGGCTCACAGGCTCGGCTCAGCCTGCTCTCCTTCCCCCATCCCAACCTGGCCGGGGCAAGAAGAGGGGCATGGTGAGGGGAGAAGAGGCTCCCCTCTCTAGATGCTAAGGGCTGCAAAGACTTCTGGGGAGAAAGAAAGGAGGAGGCCCAAAGCCACCCGCACAAGACAACTATGCGCAATTTGAATCATATCAATATAAGGAAGAGGGCCAGCATATAGAGTGCTGGCCTCAAGGACAGGAAGTCCTGGGTTCAAGTCCTGCCTCGAAGCTGTGTGACCCGGAGCAAGTCACTTCACCTCAGGGCTCTAGGTAACTTCCCAAGACTAGAAGTGGTAGAGAAGGTGCTGACCTGCATTGGTGGAGGGAGTTTCCTCACCTGGGAATTCCCTTTGCCACTGAAATCACTGTCCCTATCCCTACATACAGGAGATGAAAAAAGCTGGTCCCTGCCTTTGAAGAGCTTACAATCTAATGCTGGGACAAGCTGTGTAGTTAAGGAGCCTGAGGTAAGGACCAATGGGACGTCTAGACAAATGTGAGAGGGTTACTAATGCTCTCAATCACTAATCATTAGAGAAATGATAATTAGAACCACTCCAAGATACCACCTCATATCCATCAGATTGGCAAAATTCAGAAAAAGGAAAATGACAAATGTTGGAGGGGCTTTGGGGAGATAGGTACATTAACACATGGTTGGCAGAATTGTGAACTGGTCCAGCCATTCTGGAAAGCAATCTAGAAGAATGTCTAAAAAGCCTTTAAACTGTGCATACTCTTTGACCCAGTGACCTCACTACTAGGTTTATACCCCAAAGAGATTAAAGGAGGAGAAAAAGGGCCCATATGCACAAAAGTATTTATAGCAACTTTTTTCATGGTGGCAAAGAATTGGAAACTAAAGGGATGCCCACCAACTGCAGAACAGCTGAACAAGTTATGATATATGAATGTGAGGGAATACTCTTATGCTGTAAGAAATTAAGGGGATGGTTTCAGAGAAACAAGAAGACTATATGAACTGATGCAAAGTGAAGTGAGCAGAACCAGGAGAACCATTTATACAACAACTTCAATATTGTAATAACAAACAACTTTGAAAGAGTTAGGAACTCTGATCAACACATTGACCAGAGGCAGCAAGGTGGCATGGTGGATAGAGCACCGGCCCTGGAGTCAGGAGGACCTGTGTTCAAATCTGGCCTCAGACACATAACACTTACTAACTGTGTGACTCTGGGCAAGTCACTTAACCCCAATTGCCTCACACACACACAAAACCAAAGTACTTGGACCAACCACAGTTCCAGAGGGCTCATAATGAAACATGATATCTACCTCCTTATAGAGAGGTGATGAACTCAGAGTGAGACTGAAATGTATTTTTTTTGGACATGACCAATGTAGAAATTTGTTTTGTTTGGTTATACATGTTTGTAGCAGATTTTATTTTTCTCTTTTTATTAATGGGGGATGGAGGAAGTGGGCAGGAGTCAATGTGGACTTGAAAATAAAGAGGGAACAGAGTGGAATAGTTAAGTTGAAAGAACAGGATGCTCCCTGGAAGGCTGCGGGTAGACAGGGAAGCCAAGTACTTGAACTTCTCGTTTGTCTCTAAGTGACAGGAACTGGGCCTTACTTACCAGGTTCTTGATCCACTTGTTGGCCTGTCCCTGGGGGTCAATGAAATGGGTCCAGCGCTGAGAATATTGTGTGATGACACCATTCTCCACTGACAGGGTGTCATTGGGGAGGCCTGCAATCTGGGAGCAAGAGGATCAGCTTGGTGTCTGTGACTTTGCTCACTGGGCAATCTACCCGCCAAACCCTACACAAGACCATGGAGCTGCCCATGACCCTTCCCAGACTGGTCTCCCATATACCCTGCAGGGTCCTATAAGAAAAGCATGTCTCTGTGCCCATGTGAGCATAGGCACATACATACTTGTATGTGATTATGATCCAATCACTCTTCTGCTCAAAAGGTATAGACTGCCCAGCCTGGTATGGAAGGCCTTCCACAATCTGGGCCCACTCTGCTTTCCCATCTCTAGCTGGGCCAGCCCTCAGGCTGCTGCAGGGTCCATTCTGGTCATACCTGCCATGACCGAATCTTCACTGGATTCCCCAGTGTCCCAATCAGGGTCGGTTCTGCAGTATGGGGGACCTCAAATTTTGAGAGCTGTCCTAACCACAGCTCACACAGTGATGTCCGGTAGTGCCCCTGACAAGAGACAGAGACCTCAGACCTGGGCCCACATGACAGGACTGGAGCCAAGGTACCTAGTGTTCCTCATGGAATAATGCTCAGGGGCTCAGCAGAGAATTCTCTAGGGGTAATGGTTTCAATATGCTCCTAATAGCAACCCAGGAAGGCTCAACCTTCTAGCATCTTTCTGTGGGACCTAAGAGAGGAGTTTATCCAAGGAAGCTTGCCAAGATGGTGCTGAGAGGTAAAGGAACTGCAAAGGGTCGTGTTTGCACAGAGCCCAAGAGAACGAGAAGGATGCAGTGTCCTTGAGAGGCCAGGACATATCTGTCACAGGTTTAGAGCCTATCAGAGTTGGGGATGTCTGATGACCCTGGAGTCATCTGAGATTCCCACTCATGGTCCATCCATGTAGGCAGCAAGGCTTGAAGTGGTGGAAGGAATTCCAACTGGCTGATCTCCCACACTATGGGAAATCAGACACAGAAAGACAGCAGTGGCCCCAAGCAACACTGTGCTCACTCAGTGATCCAGGTAAGCCTGGAAGGCAGAACAGGCTGGGGATTGGTTTGATATCTGCAAAACTACTCATTACATTGTAGAAGGAGGCGTGTCAATGGATAAGTCTTGAAGCACACTTAAACATCATCTCTTCCCGGAATGTCTCAAAGAAGCTATTCTCTCTCTGTGATGCATCAGCTGGTGGAGCCAGCGAGGGCCTGGGTCGAGTCTGGGTTGTGTTTAAGTTGGAGAGCTTGCAACAATCAGGCCTGGGATAGGGAAGATGGTCTGAGCAGAGGCTAGTTTCCTGGTTTTCCTTACCGTGAAGGGCCCAAGGTAGGCCACAAAGCCAGCTGCCATCAGGATGTCACCATAGATATTGTTGATCAGGTAATCTAGGTTTGCAACTGTCTCTTGCCAGCGCACCTTTTCATCAGCCAGTCCATTGATCAGCTGGGGGAAAGAAGGCCAGGTAGGTCACATACAGGACCATGATGTTATTTCCCAGAGTTCAGGGCACTGCTCCTCATTCTCCATAGGCTGCCCTGAAGATCTCTCCTGGGAAAATGCCTTGATGCCCCTTGGGACAGATGACTACTCTTTCCACCACCATTGCATGTGGGCCCCCGAGAATAAAGGGGGTGGACCTTGCTACAAGGATAGACCAACAGCTGAAGGAAGGTACAAGAGGAACATGGTTAGGATAAATCTAGCTTGAAGGCAGATTAGAACTAGGAACTGAGTGAAAGTGAGGCCAGTAAGGTAGGGCTAAAACTAAGCTCTCCTTCCTCCAACAAAAAAAATGCATCAAATAAAGCAACAAACAAAAGAAGCAAAAAGGAATGAAATACAAGAAAACTAAGAGAAAACAGGAAGAAAAGAGTAATCCAAAGAGGTCCTAATTAATAAATACAATGAGGCAAAGAAATTGAGAAGTCTCCAGAAGGAAAGAATATTGTACCTGGGGGTGAGTAAGGCAGAAAAGAAAGAAGACTGCATGTGGCCCAGAGACAAGGTAGGGGGAGTTGGTCATCCTTGGGGTAGGAGTAATAGCAACTAGGGCTGGGTTAATTTTGGGGGGAGGGCAGCTGCTCCCAATCAAGTCTCACAAGACTTGACCCACAAGAAGCCAATGCTCAGGTCCACACCTTCTTCTCACCAGACGTGTTTCCAAGTGGAGGCAGGGAGACACTATGCCTGCCTAAACTAATGCTGTATTCTCTCTGAACATCCTTTCCAGGGTATGGCTAAATGATCCTTTTTTTATTGACCATCTAATATCTACAATTTTGTTCTAGCCCCAAATGTGAACCATGCACTGGCCCATGACAGTCCCCTCCAGTCTGGGGTCAACTCCTTTCCGGCCTGAAGGCTGAATCTTCTCTGTGCACTGAGGCTCATGAGGTGATGAGGACAGGATGCAGCCCATACCTTGTCAGCACGGCCCATCCTTTGCTCGCACTGTTCACACTTCATCTCCAGCTCTTCCTTCTTGGCAATGCAGTCTCGGTACTTGGTCTGGAGGGTGGAGATGCCATCCTCCACTTCTTGAAGCTTATTTTTTGCAATATCCAGGATCTTCTGAGTTGTGTCCAGGTCTTCCTGGGCCTCACGCAGGGCTTGCTGAGGAGGGGGCAGAGCGAAATGGAGTAAACTTGAGCTTGTATAACCTTTGCTAACAGCCAGGAAGAATTAATACTGAAGAGAAGAAAGAACCCTGGGCCAGGAATCAGGAAATCTGGGTGTTTATGCCTGTGCTGCTGCTGGTTAGTTGTGTGACCTTGGGCAAATGTCTCCCCTTTGGGACCTCAGTATCCCCATCTGTACAAAGAAGGGGTTGGACTGGACAATCAAAAGGACCCCTTTCATCTATGATGTTTAAGGATTCTCTGAAACAGCCCCAGCTGAGAGAACGTGTTGAGAAGTAGGGTTTGGAGAAGTGGGCCACATGGACCAGAGAGCCCTTTCCACTCATAGATGGCTGCCATATCCAAATTCTACTCTCCATCTTCCCTTTCCCCTACTCACCCTCTTTGGCTCCACAGCCTTGGCTACAAAGTGGTACTTGTGCATGGCTCGCACCCACTGGCAGATAGACGTGCATGCCTTGGACACTTTGGCAATGGCTGCGGGCTGAAATTCATCATTGTCGATGTAGGGCTGGATGGCTTTAATCACAGAGTCAGCAATGTTGTCCTGAAATCAGAGGGCATGGGATAAGAATCGGCAGAGCAGGCCAAAGAGAAGAACCTGGAAGGTGGTTTTGGAAGGAAGCTCTTGGTTCTGGTAACTTCACACCTCTATGGAGCTTGGGGCTGACTGAGCTGTGGTCCCTGCCTGACCACCTGCTCTTTCTCCTTCTTGGGCTATGTGTTAGAAGGGAGCCTAGCAGTTTTATGTACATGTGCATGGCAGGCAGGCACAGATGCCCTGTAAAGGACATACGGACTGAGGTTGGTAATGGGAGACATTCACTTTTGGCTTAAAGCCCTGACCTCTCAAGTCAAAATCGAGTGGCCGCCCTCTCAGTGATATAACTTTGACTCTGTCCCTCTAGGCTCTTTCTCTCTAAATTACTATTGCCTCCAACTATTTTTCTCTTGCTCTGGCATTCACATTTTTAAAATTTTAATTAGGGATATCTGTTTATCAAGGACAAGGAGGAAATTTGCTGGTAACATAGAATTAGCAGCACTGAAAAGTCGGTCAGCCATTCAGGACTGGCCTCAGGAAGAAGAAAAAGGTCTTAATGAAGTTCTGTTGACAGTAACAGAAGCAGGTGAATGACATGAACAGCCAGAGATGCCTCAAAGTCATGTAAGCTGCTCCAAGTAGTACGGAGTTTCCCAACATAGAAAGTCCTCAAGCAGAGACAGAATGACCCATTGTTGGAGATACTGCAGAGGGAGTATATTTAGATGTTAATTGGACTTGATGACCTTGATGACCTCTACTGGGCTTCCCTCTAGTTCTGGGGCTTTACCTCATTATCAGGTACTATACTTCAATAATAGCTATAATAGCAGCTAATATTTATAGTGTCTACTGTGTGCCAGGTACTGTGCTATGTGCTTTATAATTATTAACTCATTTGATCTTCACAACAGCCCCAAGAAAAATAAAGTAAAGTAAAGGAAAAGTATGCTTTGATTTGCATTCAAACTCCATCAGTTCCTTCTATGGAGATGGACAACATTTTTCATCATAAGTCCTTCAGAATTATCTTGGATCACTGCATTGCTGAGAATAGCTGAGTCATTCACATCACACAATATTGCTGTTACTATATACAATATTCTCTTGGTTGTGCTTATTTCATTTTGCATGAATTCATATAAGTCTTTCCAGGTTTTTCTAAGAGCATCCAGCTTGTCATTTCTTTCTTTCTTTCTTTCTTTCTTTCTTTCTTTCTTTCTTTCTTTCTTTCTTTCTTTCTTTCTTTCTTTCTTTCTTT
>NW_020954598.1:20056744-20147121 GCF_900497805.2 Vombatus ursinus
TTTCTTTCTTTCTTTCTTTCTTTCTTTCTTTCTTTCTTTCTTTCTTTTCTTTCTTTCTTTCTTTCTTTCTTTCTTTCTTTCTTTCTTTCTTTCTTTCTTTCTTTCTGTCTGTGAGGTAATTGGGGTTAAGTCACTTGCCCAGAGTCACACAGCTAGTGATAAGAGTTTATGAACGCCTTTTTTTGTTTGTTTTTTGGTGAGGCAGTAGGGGTTCAGTGACTTGCCCAGGGTTACGCAGCTAGTAAGTGTTATGTGTCTGAGACTGGATTTGAACTCAGGTCCTCCTGACTCCAAGGCCAGAGCTCTATCCATTACGCCACTTAGCTGCCCCTCTGCTTGTCATTTCTTATAGCACAACAATATGCTATTACAATAACATACTACAACTTGTTCAGCCATTCCCCAGTTGATGGGCATCCTCTAAATTTCCAATTTTTTGCCACCACTAGAAGAGCTGCTATTAATATTTTTGTACATATAGGTCCTTTTCTTTTTTGTTTTTTTGTCTCTTTGGGATACAGATCTAATAGTGGTATTGCTTGGTCAAAGAGTATACATGGTTTTCTAGCCCTTTAGGTATACTTCCAAATTGCTCTACAGAATAGTTGAATCAGTATACCACTTCACCAACAGTATCTCAATTCTCCAACATGCCCCCCCAACATTTGTCATTTTCCTTTTCTGTCACATTAACCAATCTGAAAGGTATGGGATGGTAGTCCAGAGTTGTTTTAATTTGCATTTCTTTAATCAATAGTTATTTAGAGCATTTTTCATATGACTATAGGTAGTTTTGATTGCATCATCTGGAAACTGCCTGTTCATATCCTTTGACCATATGTCAGTTAAGGAATGGCTCTTATTTCTATAAATTTGACTCAGTTCTCTGCATATTTGAGAAGTGAGGTCTTTATCAGAGAAT
Source organism: Vombatus ursinus (assembly GCF_900497805.2). Lineage (NCBI taxonomy): Eukaryota > Metazoa > Chordata > Mammalia > Diprotodontia > Vombatidae > Vombatus > Vombatus ursinus. The sequence goes on from NW_020954598.1 coordinate 20,057,667, forward strand.
CTTGCTGGAAATTTTTTTCACAGTTATGATTATTAACCATGTATTTCCCTCCATCCTATTTTGCCCATTTATCCTACTCACTCTTTCCTTTCACCCTATCTACGCTCAAAAGTTTTGCTTTTGACTTTTTCCTTCTCCAACCCACCTTCCCTTCTGTCAGGCCACCCTCCCCCCCATCCTTCTCTTTTCCCCTTTTCCTCATACTTTCCTATATGGTAAGATAGATTTCTATACCCAGTTAAGTGTGTATATTATTCTCTCTCGTTGAGCCAATTCTGATGAGAATAAGGTTCACATGCTTTCCACTTCCACTTCCCCATCTTCTCCTCCACTGTAAAAGCTCTTTCACACCTTTTTGTCAATTTACCCCATTCTATTTCTCCCTTTCTTCTTCTCCCAATGCATTCTCTTTCTCACTCCTTAATTTTTTTTTTTAGATTATCATCCCATCATATTAAACTCACACCTATGCCATCTATGTATACTTCTAACTGCCATAATAATGAGAGTTTTAGGAGTTACAAGTATCACTTTCTCATGTAGGAATGTAAACAGTTTAACCTTATTGAATCCCTTATGATTTCTCTTTCCTGCTTGCCTCTTCATGCTTCTCTTGAGTCTTGTATTTGAATGACAAATTTTCTATTCAACTCTGGCCTTTTCATCAGGAATGCTTGAATGTCCTCTATTTCATTGAATGTCCATTTTTTTCCCTTGAAGGATCATACTCAGTTTTGTGGAGTAGGTGATTCTTGGTTGTAATCCTAGATCTTTTGCCCTCTGGAATATCATATTCCAAGCCCTGTGATCCCTTAATGTAGAAACTACTAAATCTTGTGTAATCCTGACTGTGGCTCCACAATACTTGAATTGTTTCTTTTTGGCTGATCGCAATATTTTCTTTTTGACCTGGGATTTTTGGAATTTAGCTATCATATTCCTGGGAGTTTTCATTTTGGGATCTCTTTCAGGAGGGGTTCAGTGGATTCTTTCAATTTCTATCTTACCTTCTGGTTTTAGAATATCAGGGCAATTTAGGTTCCTTTTTTGAGCATGGTTTTCAGGTAGTCAAATAATTATTTTAAGAAGTTCTTTTCTTCAGTGAATTTTTGCACATCTTTTTTTCCCTTTGGCCAATTCTGCTTTTCAAGGCACACTTCTTTTCACTGGATTTTTGTGCCACTTTTATCATTTGGCCTATTCTGTTTTTTAAGGTATTATTTTCTTCAGGTTTGTTTTTTTGTGTGTATGTGTACCTCCTTTACCAAACTGTTGACTTTTTTTTCATGATTTTCTTGCATCACTTTCACTTCTCTTCCCAATTTTCCCTCTACCTCTCTTACTTGATTTTTAAAATCTTTTTTGAGCTCTTCCATGGCCTGAGACCAATTCATATTTTCCTTTGAGGCTTTAGATGTAGCCGTTTTGGCTTTGTTGTGCTTTTCTGAGCTTGTGTTTTGATCTTCCTTGTCACCATAGTAATTTTCTATTGTCAGGATCTTTTTCTGCTGTTTGCTCATTTTTCAGCCTATTTTTTCATGTTTAACTCTATGCTAAAGTGGGGCTCTACTTCTGAAGTGGAGGGGGCAGTGTCCCAAGCTTCAGGTTTTTTGTGCAGCTGTTTTCTGAAATAATCTGTAAGTTTTCAGTTCTTCCAAGGTGTTTATTACTTTCCTGGCCTGTACTGTGGTTTGTGCACAATCACAAGCACTCTTTTCCACCCTGGAACTGTGACCAGGGTCCCAGATCCCCTACAGCCACCAGCTCTGACGTGCTATTGCCCCTCCTCACCCTGGGACTGTGACCCAGATCCAAGTATGGGCATTGCAACAGAGTCCTGCCCCTGGTGCCAGTAAAGGGACCCCTTTAATCTTCTTCTGACCAGAGGTCCGACCCCTTTACCATCTGTGGGCTAAGAGGTCTAGAAACCACTAATGCCACCAATGATTCAGTCAACCCCAAGGCTTACTGCTAGTTTGCTGGGGCCCGGTCTGGATTGAGCTCTGTTCTCACTGTGGTGCAACAGACCTTTCCTGTCAACCTTCTAAGTTACCTTGGGTTGGAAAATTGTTTTACCCTGCCCTTTTGTTAGTTCTGCCGCTCCAGAATTTGTTTTGGAACATTATCTAAAATTGTTGGGAGGGGTTTGGGGAGCACTCAGGTGAGTCCCTGCCTTTCCTCCATCATCTTGGCTCCCATCAAAGCTTTCCAACCATGAGATGGGCTCCCTCCTGAGATGGTTTACACACAGACTAGAAAAACCCACTGTTCCAGACTTATTTCACAGCACTCCTCTCACCAGGTCTACATTCTGAGCAAACTGGCCCATTGATTGTTCCCCAGACGCAGCATTCCATCTCTCCTCTCCATGTTAACGTAGATGTTGTTTGCTCTACATGCCTGCAATCCTAAGACGGATGTGGTGACCCTGGACCTGTGAGGGAGGCCCGCGGGGCAGGCGGTGATGACCTCGGCTGTCTTTTGTGCCTGGCCCTGGCGGTTCCTGCTCTAGTTAAGTGGACTGGGTCCTGCTCGTAGGGCCGATCGTTTGGCGGTGGTCCCGATGGGTGGTGAGTCTGTATGTGCCAGGCCCCATCGCGTGATGTGGCTGGCCAGGCTCTCCTCCTTGCTGCTGCCTTCCCGCGATGCCTCCCCACGGTCAGGCTTGCCCATTGTCGATGGGCGGTCGGCTCCCAGGTGCCCTGCTTTCCCCTTGGTGCGGAAGGCCGTGCTCTCTGCGATGCAGTGCGGGGAAGTGAGAGGGAAGCCTGCCATGGTTTGGCAAGGGCGCGTGCTGCCATTCCAAGTTCTCGCCGGGCTGCTCCCCCACTGCCGCGGCCGTGCAGGTCAGGTTTGGGCTGAGTGCCCGTCCCTCTTTCTCGGATCCTCTGGTTCTATGGCTAAGGTGTGTTTCTGCAAGGCACTGAGGGAGCTCATGTGGCAGTGGAGGGCTTCTCCGCTGGCTCCGGCTGCTTTCCTGGTTGTGCCATTGCCTCCACCCTTACCGTGGCGTGGCTGCCCATCGCCCGCCAGAGAGGAAGAGTTGGGGGGGCACGTATTTTGGGTGCTTCTATTTGCCTGGCCATTGCTCTCAGGCTTATTCACTAGATCATTAATCTGCTCCTACTATGATAGATGATTAATTAGACCCCTATTCGTTCAAATCAGTATTAATCAGTTGCATATGATTCTATGTGCAGTACCTCCCTGGGATCAGAGCTCTGACCTTTCTTTCTCCACTCTCTCCCTGAAGCCCCAGTGTGGCTGCACTGACACTCACTGCACCTTCCCCATGCCCACCCTGCCCATTTCTAGATCTTCAGCTACTGCAGAATAGTGTAGACTGTCAGCTGAGAATCTGACGGCTCACCTTGTCAAACTTGAAGAGGCTCTCAAGGAACTTGCCTGGGTCCTGAAGCAGCCCCTTGCCAGGCTCCCAGTAGTCATCGACCTTTGAGCCTGGCTTTTCTCCAGGCACCTTTTTGGGCTTAATCCCCTTCATGATGCAGACAGCTTCTATGACCAATTTCACTCCTGGCGGTGGTCGCTGCATTGCACGAACCTGGAGTGGGAGGGGAAGTGGAGGTAGATGAGAAAGAAAGCATGTGAAGATAAGGCATCACTTTGTATTTTTTCATGTGATTATTACATTCTTTTAAATTTTATTATATTTTTTCAGTTAAGAAGCATTTATTTTCTCTCCCCCTCCCCCATCCATTTAAAAGATTTTAAAAATTAAAAAATAAAATAAAACCCAAACCCTTGTAACAAATATGCATATTTGAACAAAACAAATCCCCACATTGGCCTTGTCCAAAATTTATCTCATTCTGCACCTCCATCTGTATCACTCCTCTGTCAGTAGATGGGTACCATTATTTCCTCATAAGTCCTGTGGAATCATGGTTGGTAATTTAATTGATCAGTTTATCTAAATCTTTCATAGTTATTTGTCTTTATAATATTTTTTGATATTACAGAAATTGTTCTCCTGGTTCTGCTCACTTCACTCTTACTCAGTTCACACAAATCTTCTCAGCTTTCTCTGAAACCCTCCTTTTTGTCATGTCTTACAGAACTACAATATTACACTGAATTCATATCATACTCATTACATTCTATCTGGTTCATTAGGCAGTGGTCTTATCCCTGTTAAAGGACAAAAAGTACCTACCCTGCTTCTTCTGAGCAGTATTGCACCCAGCCCTACACACAGATCAAGCTCATGCGATAAACTGAACTGAGCTTAAGGAGGAGAGAGAAGAATAGCTGCCTCACAGAGTGGGAGGAGGGAGGAAGAAGGAGCAGCTGCCCCATAGCTATAGCTTTTCCTTGACCTCCTGGACACTGCACCATTTTCCCAGGCATGGCATGAGTGGGTTGTGCCTGAGCCAGAGATACTTTACAGGCCTGGTCCTCCCCACTAGTGACCCACCTCTGAAGGGGGATCTATCCACAAATGTGTCCCCCTGAAGCCTAGAAGAACAGCAAGGTGGAGTGGGGAAACAGCCCTGTCCTGGGAGTGAGAAGACCTGTCTCATTTCTGCCAGTGACTTACTATGGGCTCTCTTTTCTGGGCTTCTTCTCTGGGAATGTGAAGGGATTGAATAAGATGACCTCGAGGGTTCCCTCCAGTCCTTATCATTAGAAACACTTTCCTAGATTAGACCAAAAGGCCAGGTGTGGTCACCAAGAGGTCCCTGCAAGCCCCTCTTAGCCCTTTCCTAGGTTAGACCAAAAAGCCAGCTGTGGTCTCCAAGAGATCCCTGAAAGCCCCCCTCCCAGCCCTTTTCCGGATTAGACCAAAAGGTCAGCTGTGGTCTCCAAGAGATCCCTGCAGGCCCCTCCCAGCTCTTTCCTGGATTAGACCAAAAGGTCAGCTGTGGTCTCCAAGAGGTCCCTGCAAGCCCTCCCAGCCCTTTCCTAGGTTAGACCAAAAGGCCACCTGTGGTCTCTAAGAGATCCCTGCAAACCCCTCCCAACTCTTTCCTAGGTTAGACCAAAAGGCCAGCTGTGGTCTCCAAGAGATCCCTGAAAGCCCCTCCCAGCCCTTTCCTAGATTAGACCAAAAGGTCAGCTGTGGTCTCCAAGAGATCCCTGCAGGCCCCTCCCAGCTCTTTCCTAGATTAGACCAAAAGGTCAGCTGTGGTCTCCAAGAGGTCCCTGCAAGCCCCTCTTAGCCCTTTCCTAGGTTAGACCAAAAGGTCAGCTGTGGTCTCCAAGAGGTCCCTGCAAGCCTCTCCTAGTTCTTTCCTAGATTAGACCAAAAGGCCACCTGTGGTCTCCAAGAGGTCCCTGCAAGCCCCTCTTAGCCCTTTCCTAGATTAGACCAAAAGGTCAGCTGTGGTCTCCACGAGGACCCTGCAAGCCCCTCTTAGCCCTTTCCTAGATTAGACCAAAAGGCCAGCTGTGGTCTCCGAGAGATCCCTGCAAGCCCCTCTTAGCCCTTTCCTAGATTAGACCAAAAGGCCAGCTGTGGTCTCCAAGAGGTCCCTGCAAGCCCCTCTTAGCCCTTTCTTAGATTAGACCAAAAGGCCAGCTGTGGTCTCCAAGAGGTCCCTGCAAGCCTCTCCTAGCTCTTTCCTAGATTAGACTAAAAGGCCAGCTGTGGTCACCAAGAGGTTCCTGCAGGCCCCTCTTAGCTCTTTCCTAGGTTAGACCAAAAGGCCAGCTGTGGTCTCCATGAGGTCCCTGCAAGCCCCTCCTAGCCCTTTCCTAGGTTAGACCAAAAGGTCAGCTGTGGTCTCCAAGAGATCCCTGCAGGCCCCTCCTAGCCCTGCAGGCCCCTCCTAGCCCTTTGCCCTGCCTACAATATCTGCAGTGAATTGGTCAGATAAGTGGGCATGAGAGCTTCGCTGAATCAGTGAGAAAGGATAAAGAATCAGTTTCCTTCTTGACTTGGCCAAGGTTTTCCTTCGCATGGAGAAGGTGAGAGGAGCAGACTCTCAAAGCTGATCCATCACACCCCCAGGGCTCTTATAGGAGTCAAAGGCCTCCTTCAGAGACGTATCTTTGACAAGCTTTTTCTAGAGAGCAAACTCACCTTGGCCTCAGCCTGCTTTGTCCTGGTGTCCAGGTCTGGACCAGAAATCCCCAAGATCGCAGGGGAACCTATTGTAGTGAACCTGAGGCCAGCTTCACTTTGGACCTTGTGCCAATGTCCTTTTCCACTGGTCCCTAGGCCAGGATTATGTTTCTGAGCCTGCTTCACCTTCAACTTAATGAGGCAGCTAGGAGCCCACCATTTAATAAATACTAGAGGACAGGGAGGAGCTGGGGCACCCCGCAGCAAAATGTCTGAGGTTCTGGCTTGGGGCTCCCCCGCCCCTTGGGGCCCTGGGGTTTCAGGGATGGCAAGGCAGCCTGATTTCCCCAAGAGAAGAAGCCAGGCCCAAGAGGCAGCAGGACCAGGTTCTTCTGAAGGGATTCTGAGGAATGGATACGGTGCAGGTCAGGGCCCCAGGAGTATCTCACATCACAGATGCTACAGGAGCCTAGGGGGCTTCCTCCTGCCTCACTCCCCAAGAATTCCTACCCTGCCGGGGGGAGAAGAGCCAGCCTCTTCTCTCTGACATTTGTCCTTGGGCCAGAGGCCACCGGCTGACAGATCCAGGGCGGAAGGGAGAAGCCCACCCTCACCTCAGTCACGTCGTTCTTGTTAAGGTTCCTCAGGCTAGCCAGGGCAGCATCGAGGGCTGGGAGAGCTTCATCCAGGTCCTTCTGGGCATCATCGGCAATGGCCTGGGCTTTCCTGGCCTTCTCGTTGGCTTTCATCTCCTCTGCCTGCACGGCATTCCGTGTGTCCTCCGCTATAGCTGTGTCAGCCTGCGGAGCAAATGCAGACCCTCAAGGACTGCAGTGGGGCCAGGAGGGTACAGCTGGCACGCCCCCCCGGCAGGGGAATCTCGGATGAGAAAGGGGAGCCAGGGCAGGGAGGTCCTTCCCTCTCCTCTCCCCACCTTTATCTGCTCCATGGTGGCCACGGTGTCTTTGGCAGCTTCTTCCAGCAAGGGGCGCATGATTTCCAGCTCTTCCTGCATCCTGGCCACATCCTCTGAAGTTCGGAGCAGCTGCCCAAGAAAGGACATCTGAGTTAGAGCCAAGCGAGCTGTGGGTTCAGATAGAGAGAGAGAAACGGGACAGTGCTTGGGGCCCAGTGATATCTGGGAACAGATATTGGCATAGAGAAAGGGAGAAGCCCTCGGGGCTTGGCATTAGCTTAGCAAGAACTCAGCTCCTCTGTGGGACAGAAGCCCTGGGCACTGAAATCCTCCCCAGGGGCGGCTTGAGGGCTGGGGTGCTGTGCGAAGCCCCCCAGATAAGCATGCTTTCTGCTGGAAAAGTGCTTCTCCTCACCTAACTGCCTCAGTTCTTAGCGGTTTATACCAAGGACATACATGGTAAAACCAATAGTGAACTGCTGGTGCGCTGGGGAGTGGTACTCCCCGCTACAGCTTCAGGGCCTTAACAGAAGGGTATGATCCCCTTCTTCCTTGGAGGTCTCTGAGAACCAAACTAAAACATACAGGTAGGTCAGATCTCCCCTAGCCTGGGCTGAATCAGGGCCCAGGAAGGTAGGGATACAAGTGGAGAAGGAGGTGATTAAATGACCTCAGAATTGCTCCTCAGGTCTATAACGCTTCCTGGTAGTCTTTGGGCATGGATTCTGTCCTTGGTAGGAGGGTCTGGGTTCTTAAGATTAGGTAAAGATTCTGAGGAAAGGGGCTTAATTGTATATAAACAGATGATTCTGTTCACAATCTTGCTCTAAATTTTATGACATTCACTTTATAAAGAACAGTAATTAGAAAGTATGAGCGATCAAAAGAAATGATGAGGGGTATGATTTCAGAAAACCTGAAAAGACCTGTATGAACTGATGCAAAGTGAAGTGAACAGAACCAGGAAAACACTGTACAATTAATAACAAAATTGTAACGATGATCAACTGTGAAAGACTTAACTGCTTTAATCAATAAAACAATGCAAGACAATTCCAAAAGACTCATGATGAAAAATGCTATCTACCTCCAGAGAGAGAACTGAAGAACTCTGAGTGTAAATCAAAGCATAATTTTTTAAACTTTATTTCTTTTTCTTGCCTATTTTTTATGGCAACATGATTAATAGGGAAATACGTTCTGCATGATTTCATACATATAATTGACATATTGCTTGTCCTCTCAATGGGTAGGGGAGAGTCTAGAGGGAGAGAGGATTTGGAACTCAATTTTTTTTAAATGTTAAAAATAAATAACAATTTTTTTAAATTAATGGCAATTAGAATTAATAAATACTATCCTTAGCTGCTTTAGGAAATGGTTCTGTTTTTATTTATTTATTCATTCATTCATTCATTCATTCATTTATTTACTTACTTGTTTGTTTGTTTGTTCATATATCTATCTATTTATTTATTTATTTGTGTGTTTGTTTGGCAATTGGGGTTAAGTAACTTGCCCAGGGTCACACAGCTAGTAAGTGTCAAGTGTTTGGTCTGAGGCTGGATTTGAACTCAGGTCCTCCTGACTTCAGGGCCAGTGCTCTATCCACTGTGCCACCTAGCTGCCCCCAAAACTGTTCTGTTTTTATAGAAGAAAAAAATCCTGTAATTGAATAGGTTTCCATTTTAAAAAATTTAATTTATTTTTTGGTACACTTTCATGAATAGGCTTCCAACAAAGATTTATTAAAGTTCAACTCTATTAAAGGCACTTTGTGAGGCTGAGGCTTCAAGGACATAACAGTTGCTATCTGTGAGGATGTTATATTCTACTGGGGGATGTAACACATATCTATTGACAAACATTTAGTAAGCTGTGCTAAATGCTAGCGAAGCAAACAAAAGGAACAACAGTCTCAGCTCTCAAGGAATTTACATTTTAACGGAAATCCAATATAAATTCAGAATTTAGACCGCATGACTTAGTGAGGTGACAGGGTGGACAGCATTTGTCTACTACAGGCCAGGAGAGAGTGTGGTACAGTGTGTAGCAGCAAGTCCTACTTCTGATCTCCTGCCTTCATAACTCTTGGCCAGTTCCTTAATCTGGAAGTGCCACAGGCAACTGTCTGAAGCTAAGTTGCAGAAGACTTACTGATCACTTAGACTTAGTGCACAAAGGAACCTCCAGGTGGAGAAACTCCTTCTACCAAGGCAAGTTAGCCCTTTCTCTGCAACTTCCATTCGTAGCGATTTGCTTAGAGCTCTGAGAGCTTAAGCAACTTGACCAACATCACACAGCCACGTCTTTCTGGCTCCAAGGAAGGTACTTGCAGGTGTTTTCTGTCCCTGTATCTCTTTTCTTTTCTCTCCACACTCTCTCCATTGCAATCTCATTCATTCCTATAGCTACAATTACTAACTCTATTCAGAGAAAAGAGCTCACAAATATAGAATGCTTTAAGGTTTATGAAATTCTTTCTTCCAAAAGGCCCGGGATAGAAAACAGAGGGGAGGAGGAGCCAGGACTGTAGCGTAGAGGCAGGAACTCATCTGAACTCTCCCAATATTACCCTCCAAACAACTTTAAAAAATGCTTCAAATTCAACTCTGGAGCAGCAGAGCCAACAAAAGGTTGGGGGGAGACAGTTTTCCAGGCCAAGACAGCCCAGAGCACAGAACAGGCTGTGCCACAGAACCAGTAGCAGGCCTCAGCAGCAGCAGCTTTGGAAGCTCTCAGCCCACAGATGGCAAGGGGGTCAGACAACTGGTCAGAAAGAGATTGCTGATGCCAGGCTCAAGACTCTGTTGTATGGCCCGTATGTGGTTCTGGGTCACAGCTCCAGGTTGAAGAGGAACACAAGCACTTATGACCACAGGTGAACAGGATCCCTGGTGATGGTTCCAAGAAGGAGAAGAGTGCTTGTGGTCACTTACAAGGGAGTGGGGGCCCTTCCATGGTAAAGACCACAGCACAGGCCAGAAGAGCAGTGACCATACTCATCCTGAGATCACACCACCTTGGGAGCACCAAAAACTGATAGACCCCCAGAACTAGCTCTGAAAACAGCAACAAGAAAAACCTCACCCTTGGAACAGTTCCACCTCCACCCTGGGGGCAGAGCCCACTTTAAACATAAAGTTAAAAGTCAAGAAATAGGCTGAAAAATGAGCAAGCAACAACAGCAAAAAGAACCTACTATGGTAACAGGAAGACTAAGACACAAACTCAGAAGACAACAGTGTCAAAATGGCCACAAGCAAAGCCTCAAAGGGGGAACAAATGTGAATTTGACACAAGCTCAACAAAAATTCCTGTAAAAGCTCAAAAGGGATTTAAAATATCAAATAAGGTAGAGGAAAAAATGGGATATGATAATGAGAGTGATGCAAGAAAATTATGAAAAGAAACAACAGCTTGGTAAAAAGAGGAGCAAAAAAATAGTGAAGAAAATAACATCTTCGAAAACAGAATTGGCCAAATGGTAAAAGAAGCACAAAAACCCACTGAAGAATTTCTTAAAAAGCAGAAGAGGCCAGATAGAAAAGGAGGTAAAAAAAAATTTCACTGAAGAAAATAATTCCTTACAAATTAGAATTGGACAGGTGAAAGCTAACAACTCCATGAGACACTAAGAAACAATAAAACAAAGTCAAAAGAATTAAAAAACTGAAGAAAATGTGAAATATCACATTGGGAAAACAACTGACCAAGAAAATAGATCCAGGAGAGATAATTTAAGAATTATTGAACTACTTGAGTCATGATCAAAAAAGAGCCTAGACATCACATTTCAAGAAATTATCAAGGAAAACTGCCCTGATATCCTAGAATCAGAAGGTAAAACAGAAATTGAAGAATCCACTGATTACCTCCTGAAAGAGATCCCAAAATGAAAATTCCCGGGAATATTATAGCCAAATTCCAGAGCTCCCAGGTCAAGGAGAAAATATTGCAAGCAGCTAGAAAGAAACAATTCAAATATCATGGAGCCACAGTCAGGATCACACAAGACGTAGCAGCTTCCATGTTAAAGTAGTGGATGTCTTAGAATGATATTCTGGAAGGCAAAGGAACTAGGAATACAACCAAGAATAACCTAACCAGCAAAATTAAGTATATTTTCCATCGGGGGGAAAAATGGTCATTTAATGAAACAAAGAACTTTCAAGCATTCATGATGAAAAGATCAGAGCTGAATGGAAAAAAACTGACTTTCAAATTCAAAACTCATTAAAAAGGTAAACATGAAAGAGGTATGATAAGGGATTGAACAAGGTGAAATTGTTTACATTCCTATATGGGAAGAGGATATTTATAACTCCTAAGAACTTTATCATTATTAGGGCAATTAGAAGAAGTATACATAGACAGAAGGCATGGATGTCAGTTGACTATGATGGGATGTTTTCAAAAAAATAAAATTAAGTAGTGAGGAGGGATGTACTAGGAGAAAGGGAAAGGGAGATGAAGAATGGAGAAAATTATTTCACATAAAAGAGACATGAAAGGAAAAGCTTTTATACTGGAGGAGGAAATTGGTGTGTGTGTGTGGGGTGGGGGTGACAGGCAATGTTTGAACCTTACTTTTATCAGAATTGGCTCAAAGAGGGAGTAACATATAAACCCAATTGGGTATAGAAATCTATCTTACCCTACAGGGAAGGAGGGAAAGGGGATAAGGGAAGGAGGTGGGACTGACAGAAGGGAGAGTCGAATAAGGGAGGCAGTAAAACAGGCTTTTGAGGAGGGACAGGGTAAAAACAAAGAAAGGGAGAAGGATAAACAGGAAAAATAGGATGGAGAGAAATACACAGTTAATAATAATAACTGAATATGAATGGAATGAATTTTCATATAAAACAGAAGTAGACAGCAGAATGGATTAGAAACCAGAATTCAACAATATGTTGTTTACAAGAAACACATTTGAAACAGAGACACACACAATAAAGATAAGAGGCTGGAGCAGAATCAATTATGCTTCAGTAGAAGTAAAAAAGGCAGAGGTAGCAATCCTGATCTTAGATAAAGCAAAAGCAAAAATAGATCTAATTAAAAGAGATGAGGAAGGAAACTTCTTGCTAAAAGGTACCATAGACAATGAAGTAGTATCAATGCTAAACATATATGCATCAAAAGGTATAGCATCCAAATTATTATTTTTTTTTTCCAAAGACTGGTGTCTCAAAGACTTTTTTATTCAAGGGGTTAAAGTGTGTCATTTTGAGTCTTGCAAGAAGTGGGCATACCTCCTTGGAAGGGGAGAAAATGCTTGCGGTAAAAGAAGCCAGGGCAAGCTTTATAGTTAGTAATTGCCTAACTCCTCCCTTCTGGATCAGGATTGATCCTAATCCTTCTGGGTTATAATCTTCCTTATATGCCCTATCCCTAACATACATTATGTGCCTAGAATTGTGTTATCACTCCTTCCCCTGGACGGAGAAGTTAGCCTGTGTGTGCTGATTTCTTATCTACTTATGTGGAAACTTAACTCTTTCATTTCTCACAATTCCTACTTTTTTTTTTTTAAGTAAAGATTTGGTTTCCACACCTTCCCAATTTCCTTCTCCTCTAATCTCCTTAACATGATTTTGCATTCTCCATCACTGGGGAAAGTCTCATTGATACATAAGGTATCATCATTCTTATATTGCCAGAGCCTGCCCTCTGAATTCCCACTGTGGGTTCGACTGGGATAATATTTAGTGAGGGACGTCTCTATCAATTGTTGTACCAGTCCCTTAGTGCATGGAACTACACAACATCCTACAGCAGTTAATACTCCTGAATGGATACAGCCATTCCTTTCCATTTAGCATCCAAATTCTTAAAGGAAAAGTTAAATGAGTTACAGGAGGAAAGAGAGAGTGAAACTATGCTGCTGAGGGACCTCAACTTTCCCCTCTCAGAACCTGATAAATCTAACTGAAAAACAAAAGAGAAAGAAGTTAAGGAGATGTATGGATTTAAAGTCTCCTGACTTTAAGTTCAGGGCTTTTTTCACTAAGTCATATGTGCTATTCATTGCCTATATGGCCAGATGCAAAGTGAAGTGAGCAGAACTAGGAGAATGTTGTGTACAATAACAACAATGTTAAATAACAACGATCAACTATTATGCTCAAGATAATGATCGAAGCCCATTCTGAAGGACCTATGATGAAGAATGCTACCCACCTCCAGAGAGAGAACTGGTGGACTTGTTCAGCCATTCCTCAACTGATGGGCACCTCATCAGTTTCTAATAATGTGCATTCTCTTCTCTTACACATCCATTAGGTTGTGAACTCCACTGAGGTCAGGGACTGTCTTTTGCCTATTTTTGTATCTCCACTGCTTAGCACGATGCCTGGCATGTAGTTGACACTTAGTGAATGTTACTGACTCTTTCCCTCCCTTTTATTCCTCTTCCTTTGATCCTTTTGTGGTATAGGACTATTATCACTGGGTCAAAGGATGTGCACAGTTTTGAGGGGCAAGTTCCAAATTTCTTTCTACAATGGTTGGACCAGTTTACAATTCTCTAGCATTTGTTATTTTCCTTTTCTTGTCAGCTTTGCCAATCTGATGGGCATAAGGTGGTACCTTAGAGTTGTCTTAATTTGCATTTCTCTAATTATTAGAGATTTAGAGCATTTTTTTCATATAGCTTTTGATAGCTTTTTTCTCTGATAGATTCTTTCTCTGAAAACTATCTATTTATATTCTTTGACTACATATATCAATTACGAGAGAGCTACTATTCTTATAAATTTGAATCAGTTCCCCATATATCTTAGAAATAAGACTTTAGTCAGAGAAACTTGCTTCAAAGATTTTTTGCCAGTTTCCTACTTCTCTACTAATTTTAGCTGAATTGGCTTTGCTTGTACACAAACTTTTAAATTTTATATAATCAAAATTGTCCATTTTGCTTCCTGTGGACTTCTCTGTCTCTTCCTCTATCCATAAATCTGACAGATAATTTCTTTCTTGCTCCTCTGATCTGTTTATGATGTCCGCCTTTTGTGTTTAAATCACATACCCATTTGAAGCTTGTCTTGGTATACGGTATGAGATGTTGGTGTATACCTCATTTTTGCTAGACCGCTTTCCAGTTTTCCCAGTGGTTTTAATACATATATATTTTTAGAATGGGAAGCCAAGCTGTTGACCCAAGCCCAAGTACCAGTTTTTATCTACCAAAATTTTAGACACATTACTCAGAAAACTGCCCATGGAGTGCTGATACCTCCCAAAGTGACGGCCAAAGGCATGCATGATGACTGGCTGGCTCTAGCTAGGACTATGTCTCCTGGAGAGGGTTCACCTATTAAAGGGTTACATCTGAATCTCCTCTCTAAAGGACCTACCTTATCTAAGCCACTTTTCATCCGGTGTTTGGCTGTCTTTAGCTCCTGTTTCTTGCGTCCAATCAGGGAAGAGAAGATGTTCAGTAGCTCCAGGTAGCTCTTGGGAGTGACATAATTGTGACGGGACAGCTCGGCTAGGTATTCAATGCATTTTTTGGCCACAGACTGGTGGATGCGGACACACACCTGGATCTACAGGGATGAGAGAAGTCCACGAGCCTATTTATAACCCTCCCTCGGAGATGAGGGGACCAAGAAGAGGTTACTATAGATAGAGGGCACTGCAAGGGGTGAGCATTACCCACTCAGCTTTGCCAGTCCCATACTGGGACTAAAATCAGAACAGTGATGGAAAGGTGGGAACCGGCAGGTAGAGCTCTGATGCTTTCTAGCTGGTGGACTTATCAAGAAAGGTTCCCTACATATGCACTAGCTCATAGCATCATCCTAGAGAGTAGATCTTCCCTCCCCCTCTCTCCTACCTTGGACTGGCATTGCATCTCCTAGAAGGGAAGAGGCTATTTTCAAGGTGAGAGCTGTCCCTGAGTACAGGGACATGTGAGTTGGAGCAAGTCATAGTCCTTCTTGTATTTTAGTCTTCTTATCAAATTAAGAGATGTTATGAACTCAAAGTTAAGTTTACATTCCCTTACATAGGGGAGAGGAGGGTTCATAGAAACATAGAATATCTGAGCTAGAAGGGACCTTAAAGATAATCTGATCCAAATTCCCCTCCACCACTTCACAGAGGAAGACTGGACAGGGGGAAAGACTGTCACACAGCAAATACAAGATAGGGCCAGAACTAGAACCCAGGGCTCCTTATTCCCCTACATTATATTGCCTTCTGTTTAGAAGAAAGTTGCTTGACCTTGAAAGGAAAAAAAATCTCAATTTTAACACCATCACTACCATATCTTTATAGTCTCTCTTTCCCAAAGCAAGAAGGACAGCTTGAATGTAGGTTAGGTATCACCCTTGCAACAGAATTTCTCTGAGTAGACATCAGAGAAGGGAGGAGCCATCTCCTTCTATGAAAAATATACAAGACAGAGATATGAAAATGCAACTTACCAGGCCTTCCTCATTTGTGTTGTCCAGCTCAGGGATCTCCTTCAGAAATCTGGAAGCCACAGACTCCAGGGCTTCAGATGGCCACTCATTGAACCAGTCAATAGTACAGCAGTTGACCAATGAGGGAAACTGTCTCAGGCGGGCTCGAAAGACCTCTCCAATAGGGCTGGGAAGTGATAAATGCTTAGAAGTCAGCCCAGAGCTATGGGAGTCAACCTATGCTCAATCCCCTACAAACTATAAACAAAAATGAAGCCCATAGTAAATAGAATGGGGATATTCCTTCACCGGAACTAGGTTTTTTCTGGCATCTCTAGTCTTGGGTATTATAAAAACTGGACTCATTTCCAGAGGATGGATGAAAGAGATGTGGGAATAAAATTGTGATTAAGAAAATTTTAATGTATAAACTCAGTTCCTTCTAACACTTTCAAGATGTGCTCCATCATTGATTCCCCTTTCAAAAAACAAAACAAAACAAAACCAATAACAAACCCCCTTCCCTTGTTCCTACCAGTTGGTCAAGCAATTATTCTTTCTTTTTCCTCTTTTCTTTTGTCAAATTTCTCAAAAGGACAATTTACACTTACTGCAACCACTACCTACTCACTCATTAACCCGTGGACTCGATTCTGTACCCTCCTCCTTCCTTGCCTTTTGAGTGAAACTGCTCTTATTGAGGTCTCTAAATGACCAACTGTCACCTCGGTGTAGATGACTTCCAACTATGCGTCTCTGGCCCTGACTTCTCTCCCAGCCCCCAAACCCATCTCTGCCTAGATGTCCTGGTGGCTTCTTAAGTCCAACATGTACACAACTTATTATCTTTCTCACAAAACAAGCTCTTCCACTTGACTTCCCAACTTCTGTTAATGGTACCACCATCTTCTCAGTCACTCTGATTCAAAACGTCTAAATTATCCTGAGTGTTGCTCTTTGATTCTTCCCTTTCTCTCCCCATCCCCCAATGATACATTCTGTCGCCAAGTCCTGCTGGTATGACCTCTCATTTACTCAGATACGATCCCTCCTTTCCATCCCTACAGCTGTCTCTAGAGTTTAGACTCTCACTACTTCTGACCTGGATTACTATCATAGCCTCCTAAGAAGCCTAATCTTCTTCATTGAATCCATCCTACACACTTCTTTCCTTTCTAAAGCACAGCTCTGCTACTTAAGTATACATATGTCATCATCCCTGCTCAAAAATCTGAAATGGCCATTTCCCACCAAATTAAATCCAAATTTCTGGGCCTGACGTTTGAAACCTTTTATTACCCAGCCAATCAGAGTTCACACTTCAGGCTACTTTATATACATACTCTCTGTTCCAGACAAAGTGGATAACTTGTTCTCCAACACACCCCACAGTTCCACCCTTTGCTAATGCCGTTGACTATCTGGAATCTACCACCTCTACCAAGTCACAACCCACCCACAACCCAGCTCAGATTCCATTTCCTTCATAAAGTCTTGCCTGATCCTGCAGTCATTAAAGATTTCTTCCTTCTTTGAACCCTGATATTGATTTTGTACTACTCTTCTGGCTATCACATTTTTCCTTATTTTTTTTTTTTACTGTCTATATACTTGTCAATACAAGACTGGGAGCTCCTTGAAGGGAGGAACCGTGACTTATCGATATCTGTATCTCCCCAAACCCTGAGCACAAGACTCTGCTAGAATGTAGTAAACCTCAGTAGATGTGTTTTGTGAGAAGTGAAGGCATATAGGCGACAAACATTGGAGACTGCAAGAGAAAAGTGGCTTTGTGCTTAAACTAAGAGCCCACATGTCTAGTGTGGAAACACTCTCAAAGGGATGCAGAAACAGGACAAAGGGGAGACAATGAGGGGTCATCGTGGCCTTAAGTGGGAAGTTCTGGGGAAAGATTAAATGGGGTAGAGGGGGTGAGGCAGAGATATAAAAGTGAAGTTTGGATTATCTAGGCATGACGATGACTCATAATGTCCTCCTTGAAGTCCCTCCTCCCCCAATTCCCATAACTACAGAGAGCTGAGAGATGGCAGTAGAGGCAGAAGGATGGGCCCTACCTCATACACAGCACCATGTGAATGTTGCTTCGCACAAAGCCTGTGTAGGCAGCCATCAGGTTGGCTTTGGTAGGCTGCAGCCCCAGCTCCTGAATAAGAGGCCGCATACTGGTGAGGATCTGGTCTTGCTCATCAAGGGAGTACAGGTTGGGAATGTCCCCAGAGTTCAGGACGTTGTTGATGTCCTCCAAGAATGATTCGTTTTTAATCTAAGTTGGGAGAGAGAAAAAAGCGTAAGTTCTTTGGGCCTACCCCACTGGAGGGGATACCAACTGATCAAATGACCCATGCTTCAGGTCTCAGGGTGTCTGTGTGTTCTGGAGAAGGCACAAAGATCTAGGAAAAGGGTGAGCTCGCTTAATTAAGGGTCCCTTGGAGGAAGCAGGTGTTATGTTAAAGCAAACCTTCAGCTTTAAAGCCCAGAGACTTGACCCTTCTTACTGGGTGATAAGCCTTATTCAGCTTTGGAGAGCTCAGCTGGCACCTCATTCATCCATGAGGCAGGATAAGGATGTGGGAGGATCCCTTGTGTGGGAGTCAGGAGACTTGAATTATAGTCCTAATTCTTACACTAATTAATCAGGAGACCGTGGATAAAACACTTGGCATCTTCAGGCCTCAGTTTCCATCTCTGAAAAATGGCATTCTCATTTCAATGTACATGCCACTGAAGAAGGTCTGGCCTCTGGGGAAGGGGACAGGGTGGAGGGCCCCAAAATCCAGTCCTGGGCTCAGCCTTTGGTCATTCCTTCTGGGTTTCATTCTCTACTGTCCTGAGCACTAATGTCTATTCCTTAACCTGTCCTGTCTCATTATGGCACCTGTGTGTCAGAAAACAGGAAGGTGACAGGGAGCTTTTGCAGCCCAGCCTTCAGCAGGATCTTCTTGACATCCTCACGCCACTCAGACATCCCATAGTTCTTAGACAACTCAATCTGGAAGCATTCGTACTCAGCCCTGGAAGGAATGTGGTGTGTGAGGCAGGTGACTGGTTTTTTAGTGGGGTTCTCCCCTTGCTGGGCCCCTGCCAAGGAACTATGGTACCTTGAGTGATAGAATTGGAGCTAGAAAGGTGGTCTAGACCTCAGTTGGGAGAGCTTTGTTTCTTTACAGCTGAACAGAACCACTAGTACCACCACTACTACCTCTGGGGCCAAGACCAATGTCCCTTCTCTTCCCTTGAGTAGTGGTGGTGGTGGTAAGAGTGGGGCTGCTGGGGGCAAGCACTAATAAGGACCCCCAGCTCTGCCTATGGACTGATTATCCAATTTCTTTTCCTTTTTTCCTGGGTTGCAGAAGAAGGGAGTAGAGGCTGTAGCTACAGAGCTAAAGATAGTAAGAATAAGGATAAAGAATAGCAACTCAAAATGTCAGAGTGTTTCAAAGTTGATAAAGCCTTCTTCCCTATCATTGCTGGAAGATAGTACAAGCAGTACTATCCTCATTTTACCAATAAGGAAACAGGTGCATTGAGGGAGAGTCATTGGCCCAAGGTCACATAACTAGAAGATGGTAGAGCCATTTTCTGAGCCAGAGACTCAGGCCTGGGTCTTCTGACCAGCCCCACCCCATTTCTATTCTACCACTGAGATAGGGAAGAACAAGGTCCCCACCCTCCACTCCACCCCCCTGGCTCCCGTAGCCCTTTCTTCCTCTCTCTGGCCAAGTGGAATCATACATGTGAGAGGCAAGCCGCGTGAGGGAGTTGCGGCCACTGCCTCCCACACCCAAGAGGAGGGCATTCCCTAGCGACTGGCGCAGGATGCGGCTGATGCGGCAGATGTGGCTCATGGCATCCATGAAGAGCACCAGCTTCATCTTGGCCGTGTTGATCTGGTTATAGTCTTCCATGTACTCCTCAATCACATGCTGCATCTGGGGCCAGGATGGGCACAAGCAAGAGAGAAATCACAAATCAGCCTTTCAGAACGTCTCCACTGCAGGGGCACTGAGGGTGTCTAGGCTGGAATAAGAGTGAAAGGAGTGGGAGTCACTCAACCAGCCTTTCATAACCAACTCCCTGGTCTTACAGGGTGTGTGAATGAGGCCCAGGACAGACAGGACTTGTCAAAGGTCACAATGCTCAATTCCAGCAAAGCTGGAACTAGAACCCAAGTTTCCTGGCCCGTCACTCAGGAGGTTCAGATAGACATGGACCCAGAGAGGATGAGTGGGAGTATTTTGGACATTCTATGGAATAATATTAAACTTGCTTTAATGCAAAATGAAAAAATAAACAAACGAGCAAACCAGAAAAATCCCAGAACTGCCCTTAGTGATTGTCATCCTAGTAAAGAAGAAGAAATTTCTGGCTAGAGACAGGACAGTGTAGGGGGGAGATGCCTTGGCTTTGGCCTTGACTCGAATTCTGGCTCTGCCACTTACTACTTGTATGACCCTGGGTAAGTCCTTTCCTTTCTCTGGGTTTTGGTTTTCCCCTCTCTGGGATGAGAGAGCTGGGCCAGATCATCTCTCAGGTCTCCTCTAACTCTAGAGCCTGGGGTCCTACAGCACAAGAAATGTGACAACCCTGGCACTCTAAGCTCTACAGGCACCCTGGTGGTGAGGAAGAGGAGAGCACAGGAGGAGGACAGCTAGAATTAGAGTAAGTAGAGGT
This sequence comes from Vombatus ursinus, assembly GCF_900497805.2. Taxonomy (NCBI): domain Eukaryota; kingdom Metazoa; phylum Chordata; class Mammalia; order Diprotodontia; family Vombatidae; genus Vombatus; species Vombatus ursinus. The sequence continues at coordinate 20,077,711 of NW_020954598.1, forward strand.
GGAAGAACTGACTCAGCCCTCCGAAGAGGGCTAAGCAACTCCAGGCCTTTGTAAGCTTGACCATATTTAGCTTCACATGAGACCTTCTTATGTGGGATGCTGCTCCTTTCTGAAGAGATTTTTGTTTTTAACCATCCATGGAGCAAGATGAAGGGAAGCAGGAGGCCAGGTGAGACAAGGTGAGATTGGGTTCCCAAAGATCTGGGGCCAGCGATAAAAAGGCCCCTTGCCCCTACCTCTAGCTGATCAGAAACCACAGAAAGCGGGCTCTCTGTCTCAGCAGGGCCGCACTGTTTTCCCCCCCAGAGCATCACAGAAACAGGAGCTCAGAGTCCTCCTGGAGTAACCAAAAGATTTAGAATGAACTTCCCCACATCTGCTCTGGGCCCTCTCAGGAAGAAGCTAAGAGGCAGACTTTCCAAGGAGAGAGAGAGACAGACGATCTGACTCACTAGCTGACTCTGAGCTTCCCGGCCTCTCTAGCACGCAGTCTGACCCTTTATAAGCCTGGGATGCCACTCCAGGCATTATAAAATCACAGAATCCATTGCTAGAAGGGGTCTCTGAGGTCATCTAGTTGAATCCATACCTGACCAGAGATCTCCTCTATGATATCTCTGACAAGTGGTACGATGGCTGAGTGGGGGGAGGGAGGGAGAGGAGAGTGGTTTCCTCTGGGGTCCTATAGCACAAATAGAACAAGACCAGGTGGAGAGTCTGGTATTGGTGAGGGTAGAGTGAGGGAAGGACTGGTCAGACCCTAGGAAGGAAAATTAGGACCTCCCAACAATTGGTTCAGTTTGCTTCAGCCAGAATTCAAGGCTCACCCTGGAGGGGAGGAGAGCCTCCAGAGAATGGAGGCTGATGGGAGACCCACTCCCAGGCCCTCGTCCTCCTACCTTCTCATGGTCGATGATCAGTTCATAAATCCTAGTGTCGGACCCTGGCATCATGAAGTCTCCATACAAGATGGGCTGATAGGGGCAGACCTCGAAGAAGGAGGTATCCCACAGCACCATCTTGCTTTCCATGAGCTTGTCAAACCAGTTCCGATCCTCATCATTAACTAGACGGTCCCGGAACACCCGACAGCTCTCATGGTACCACAGTCTCAGCAGCTGGACCTTGTCCTGAGGAAGCAAACAGGAAAAAGTTCAGAGCTTTTGAACACTCTCTCACTCCCCTCTTGACTGGGAGGGGAGCCCTCTTCTGTAAGGAGAGGTCACCAGGCAGCTCATCCTGGGGCCAGAGACAAAACAAAGGCCATAGCAAAGCAAGATATAAGATAACACTAGCTCACATTTTTATGGCACTCAAAGGGTTACAGAATATTCCCCCCACAATGACCCCAAGAGGGAGATAGTGAAAATAATATTATGTCCTATTTTACAATGAAGACACTGGGGTCCAAAGGGAATAAAGAGACTGCTCAAGGTCACACAGCTAGTAAGTTGGAGGCCAGGTCAGAATTTTCTTATGGGTACTCAGGGATAGTCAGGGTAGATCCAGGTGGGGTCAACTATGTTGGAAATCTTACTTTTGATGGGGTGCCAGGGTGCTTGTACTTGAACTCCACTTCCATGACCGTATTTCTCCTTGGCCTCAGAAACACTATTCCTGACAGTTTCCCTCCAGCCCAAGGACCCTATCTCTGGCAATAACTCATGAGTGGGCCCAGTGAGGCAGAACAAGCTGACCTCTGTAAACTTCCCTTGTATGAACAGGACTGTCTTGTACCAGCAGAACTATCAAGTACTGATGCCCACATTTACCGTATACAATCCAGAGGTCAAGCTGTAGATGTCAGTTCCTGAAACTATCTTGTTGCAGACATAACAGACCAAGAACATAACCTTTAGGAACCCTCTCTTTCCCTCTTCCCCAATTTCCAGTAGTGAATGACGTAGTTGTATGTTATCACCTAATTAGCATAGTTGGCGCATAACCCACTACTTTTTCCTACATAAACTTTAGCATCATTTCTGTTAGGTTGCAAGTTTAAATTTGAGAAGGAAAGATGTTAAGTGGGGTCCAAGTACAAACACCCCAGTACCCCATTACTTTCAGTTCAGTTCAATTCAGTTCAGTAAAAATTCCTGGATCCCGGTGTGCCCAGGGTCCTATATCAGCTGCTCAAGAGAGGCAGAGATATATAATTTTCTGACTTGTCCCTGCCCTCATGGAACTCAGATCATAACAGAGAGTAGAAGACACAGATCAAGATGCCAGGCAGGAGAGGTAACCACTACCTAAGAAAAGCTGGGACAAAGTGTCATGGGAGCTCCAAGGCAGATGGGTTTCTCATGTTATTCAAACCTCTGTAGCACAAATTCCAGAGGAAAGAGAAAGCCCAGATGTGTGATGAACCAGAGAATCTAACTAATTTGTGTGACTCAGAGGATGGAGAAGTGGGAAGGCAGCAGAGAGAGAGAGAGAAACCCTCCAATTGCTCTAGCCTTCTCTCTCTCTTCCTTCCTCTCTGAAGATTAGGTAGGATGCCCAAAGATCACAGGGAGGATATTGAAAACACTTGGCCCTGCCCAGGGAGAGAATCAGAGAGCCAATGCCAGAGGCTCTAGGCCTCTGCAGAAAAGACCATCATAGCTCTGTGCCTTCTTTGATTTAATAATAATTTTCTTGCCACAGATCAGTTTCTAAGTCAACCCTGTCTTGGGGACTGAAGTGAGAGAAATGATTATTAAATAACAAATTATAGGGAGATTCTGAGTTTTTTCCCTTCCTATCTCCTCATTCTCTATTGGGTCAAGTCAAAATCTGAAAAACATTACTGATAATGAGACTGGATTAACTTTCTCCTCAGTCTGGTTCATACCCCACCCAAGCGGGGAAGCCCATTGTGTTTTACTCAGGCTTGGGTGGGAGAAGGTTAGATCCTTTGTCTAGATTGCCTCGGCTGGGGGAGGTCTGGGAGCAAGAGTGATCAAAGTCAGGTCCCCCAGTTCCTCTTTAGAATGTGTTCACTTCTCTTTACAATATTCATTCTCATTAATTGTTCATCAATCAGAGTTGATGGCCATCCTCGGGAATACCCACTTTTAAAAAAATTAATTAATTTATTTTTAGTTTTCAACATTTGCTTTCGTAAGATTTTGAGTTTGAAATTTTCCCCCCTCCCTCCAGTCTGCCCTCCCCAAAATGGCATGCAATCTGATATAGGCTATACGTGTATGATTATATTAGACATATTTCCACATCAGTCATGTTGTAAAGAAGAATCAGAACCAAAAAGAAAAACCATGAGAAAGAAAACACAAAAAAGAGAAAATAGTATGCTTTAATCTGCATTGAGACTCCATAGTTCTTTCTCTGGATGTGGATAGCATTATCCATCATGAGTCTTTTGGAATTGTCTTAGATCATTGCATTGCTCAGAAGAGTGAAGTCTAACAAAGTCAGTCATCACACATTGCTGCTGTCACTGTGTACAGGGACACCCACTCTTTCAGGGCATATAAGCATTGAGTGGCTTCCAAGAGGGGTCTCTGGCATTTAAGAGTGCCACTGACCCCTTTTATTATTTATCTGCTGGCATAATTAATAAAATGATTACCCAGAAATTATGTCTCTCGCACTTTTTATACATCACAGAAGGAAAAAAAAGGACTGAGCCAGGAGGGCTGTCCCTGTCGGCTGTCATCCAGTCTTGAGTAAATCCCTAAAGCTGCAGAGCACAGCTGCAGGGACATTGTGTCTTCTGACCTTGAATCTAAAACTTAGCGTAAGGAAAAATGCATGCCTCAACAAATGCAAACATCATCTCCTTCTTTGACTTTGTTACACATTATCTTTTCCGCTGTCCTTTCCCTGAGTCTAGTTGCAAATGAGCTATCGTTGGAATGACATCATATGGGCGACATTTTGTGAGTTGTAAGGTTTGCTGTTTTACCCACTATTACATAGTTTCCTTTTGTCTCCCTAGCCTGGCGCCTGGCAAACAGTAAGCACTAAATAAATACTTGTGTATTGAATGATTTCAATATTTCAGAAGATTCAGGATTTTGCCCATGTGGTTAATCTCCCCACTGATACAGATTACAACCCTTTATATCAGGGGTCTTTCACTTTTGCGTGAGTATGTCAGGGGCCCTTTGAGCAGTCTGGTGACACCTATGGACCCCTTCTCAGAATCATGTTTTTAGAGGCATAAAATAAAATACAAAGAATTAGAAAGGAAACCAATTCTATAGAAATCAGTTACCAACAGATTCTTAAACACCAAGTCACAGACGCCAGGGGAAGGACACCCACAGGGCCTACACCTTGGCTCCTACAGCCCACCCAACCTCCCATGAGCTGCAGCCACCATTCTAGCAACAAGTCTTTCTGCACTTAGCTAGGCTTGGCCCTTCTTGAATGAGCACAGAATGGGTATGGAGTCTGCTGCTGAAGTCGAATTTGACTTTCCAGGGCTTACACTCGGTTAAGAGAGGCTCTGAAAACTCAGGGTCACCTCTCCCTGGAGAAAGTCTTGTGGAGAGGAAGGAACCAGCATGAGCCGGGAAAGGACATTTTTTCATCATCTTCCTGGGCTCATGAGGTGTCCACGGATAATGAGAAAGAGAAACTAGTACAAGCTCTTGACTTTATAGATAAGGAAATTGGAACACAGAGACAACAGGAGACTTACATACGGTTACAGAACTCCAGTGGCAGAGCTGAGGTCAAACCCAAGCCCACTAGGCTCTCCCCTATGCCACACTGCATGGCCCCTAAGGTCATTTAACTTACTTCATTTAATTTACTTAATGAAAAGCAATACTTTACTTTAAAGATTCAGCTGTCTTCTAATTCTTTTCCATCCTTTTTTCTTTTTTCCTTTTAGAATGCTGCAAACATGTTTTTAGGGGAATGAAAAGTATGATGTCACTCTCTGTGGGGCAGGGGAAGAAGATGCTTCAGTATAGCGGCCCTCACCTGGATTTTGGAGGGCTCAGCCATGAGCATGCCCTGGAAGACTTTGGAGAGGTCCCTCAGGTTAAAAGTGTAGTGGCACTTGGCTGGAGTGGGCAGGAGCTGAGAGGTGATGGTGGCATATACCTGGATGGTAGCTCCCACAAGGGGCTCGTTCAAGTCTGTCACTGCAGGGGCTCCCGCTATTAGGGAGAGAAGAGTGCAAGGGGGTCAGGGTGGACCTGGACTGAAAAAATGACAAAGGCCTGAACAGAGGAGGCCCTGGCTGTTTTTTCACTATGAAGACTTCTTTTCCCGACATTCAGGGCCCTCCTAAATCTCATGCTTCTTATTTTTCCAGTCCTTGCTTTCCTTCATCCACACTCCACACAACTCAGACAATATAACTAAAAACACACTTTGCTCTCTTGCCTTGGTGTCTTTACTTGCATAGTTCCCTACACCTGGAATAACTGAGCCCCACCTCTCCTCTTCCTGAAACTTCCTTTGACTTCTGGGATACTGCCTGCTCCTGGTTTTCCTTAGACCCATCTGACCATTCCTGCTCAGCTTCTCTTACTGGACCATCATCCACCACCTACCCATCAAGCACAGGTGTCCAAACCCCCAAGGTTCTGTCCTGGGCCTTCTCTTTGCTCCCGACCCTCTTTCTCTGATCTTATCAACTCCCATGAGTTCCATGATCATCTTTACACAGATAACTCCCAAACCCATATTCTAGCCCCTATCTCTCTCCAGAACTCTAATCCCATTATACCAACTCCCTACTAGGTCTCTCTACCCAAATGTCCCACTGGCACCTCAACGTTAACGTGTCCGAAATGGAACCCGTCATCTTCCCCACCTCCCAAACCAAGCCTTCCCTAAAATGTCCTTTCTATTGAGCCCATCACCCCATTTGGAGCCACCCTCCTTCCTCTCCAGCCTGCCCTCTGGACATCCTTGGTGCATATGAAGGGCTTAATAAATTCTAGTTGAGGGGCAGCTAGGTGGTGCAGTGGATAGAGCACCGGCCCTGGATTCAGAAGGACCTGAGTTCAAATTCGGCCTCAGACACTTAACACTTACTAGCTGTGTGACCTTGGGCAAGTCACTTAACCCCATTGCCTAGCCCCCCCCAAAAAAAATTCTAGTTGACTGACTAACCACCTTTACAGCCACCCACATTCACAATCTTGGAGTCATTCTTAACGATTCTCTTTCACTTAGATGCCAAGTCTTATCAACACCTCGTGTATCCTCAGAAAAGACTGACAAGGGCCCAGAAGAAAAGAGCTGAACACGACAGTGGTCCTCTCCCCTCTTCTGTATCTTGGTCTGGTAACAGTGATCAAGAATACCACTGCTTCTGAAAAAGTCATGGCAATGACTGACCTATGGCCACACTCATCATCCTTTGTGACTAAAACTCCTTTCCCTGGTGCCCACGCCACTACATGTATCGTTTCCACCTATATGAATGTAAACTCCTTGAGGGCAAGGGCTATATTTATGTATAGCCTTTATATATGCCCTCCTACCCTCCTTTCTATTTGTATCCACAGTGGCCAGCACAGAGCCTGGCATATAGAAGGTGCTATAAATGTTTGTTACTGTTTTATTGTCATTTCATTCATTCATTTGTTCATTCACAGCGTCCTCCATCGTTCAGTCCTTTACTTACGTACAGGGTCTCTGTAACTCTTTTCTCCGAGGAGTCCAGCTGTAAAATAAAGTGACGCAGCTTTTCAATCTTGTATCTCAATCATGGCAGCTGGCTATCCTAACTAGTACGAAGGATGCATTTCCAAACTGGATAGAAACAAGCCTACAAAACTGCACATCTAGCTGTCTCCTATGCCAGAAATTACTGCCCCTCTAGGCAGTAATTCAGACCTCCTCTATCCAAAGGCCAAGTAGCCCCTCAGGAAATGAATTGGGAATGAATACTTGGGCTTCAACCATCACTAGCTTTTGAATGTTTGATTAGGAAAGACCAACAAGGGGAGTGAGGCATTATTCACTGGCCATTTCCCAAAGCCCACTTGGAAGACTAGGGCCACTATTAATAAAACTCACAAGAAGGTATTGGTTGATTAATATCTTTTATTTCTTTTGGTTTTGTTTTATACTGGAAAGGTAAGAAGTCTCAGCCTGCTTTCCACGTTTACCTCCAAGTGCTCAGCCTCCCTCATAGGTGAATGACCACTGAAGTCTGAGGGAAGCCGTGAACTAGGTTCCCTCATTCTGTCTACCTGACCATCTTACTACTCTCCCTAGGACATGGGTGGGGAGGGGAAATTTGGTCCTGGAGGCCTCTGTTCCAGACACTCACCCATCCAGCTCCTTAGAATGGTAGAGAAGATGCGTTTCTTGCTCATGTCATCCATCTCAATGAAGGAGAGGTAATTGAAATGGTGGGTGAGGCGGGGAGTGATGGCATTCCGGCCCCCACCAGGTGGTCCCATGGCACAGACAAAGTTAATGTCCACCAGGCGTTTGAACATACCTACAAGTATCCCAAGGAGTCAGAGGACAAAGAAAAAGCCACTGGGGAAGTCCATAAGGACTGAGTCTTCCAACTGACCTCATATGATTTAGAAAAAGGTAGTTACATACCAATCATCTTCCGGTCATACCAGCCCCCGTGGTCCATCCACTGGCGTAAGAGTTCAATGGGGGGCTGGGCTCCATAGGTCTCCAGAGCAGGCATGTTCAGGTCATCAATGAAAAATATGAAGTAGCGGCCTAAGGGGGGCCCAAACACCCCCTTTCGCCTGTAGAGAGGAAGGGCTTCTATAAGCAAGCACAGAATCATGGAAGATTCCAGGGGAAGGTCCCCAGACTCCATGTGGGACCATTGCGACAAGTATCCAGCTAGTCCTGACTCTTCTTCCACATACCCAGGAGGGTTAGAGAAAGGTCCTCAGCCACTCACAAGAGAGCATCTGTTCAGTAAAATCTTTTATTTATTTATTTATTATTTTGGTTTTGCTTTTTTTAGTCCAGACCAGTGATTTTATCTGTGTGGAGAACTGCCACTAAGGAAACTCCCTTTGTCAAAGCAGATCAGCAAATGCTCTGTATAGTCTCAGAGATTTGCCTCAGGGCACTGAGAGGTAAAGTCATTTGCCCACAGGTGCTTGGTCACTCTGCATGAGGCAGAAGCCAGCTCTTTATCCACTGGGTCTTCTATGTGAAGCCTACTTTGGCCACTCAGCTCATCCTTATCTCTCCCTTTCCTGAACAACCACAGCACTAATTCTGTCTCCAGGACTACCTGGCCTGGATTTAATCATGCTGGCCTTGCTAGATACCTTTTGCATTGCTGATAGGGACCTTGGAGATGAAGTCCAACCCCGCACTTTACAGATAAAGACACTGGGGCCCTGAAGACTGATGTGACTCCTTCGAGGTCATACAGGGAGGCAATGGTCAAGCTAGGGCTGGAACCTGTGTCTCTCCTCAACACTACTCTAAGTTCCTCCAAAGGTAGAGACTAGATCTTATGCTCAGACGAGTGAGTGTGGTCCAGTGGAAAGAGCCTTGGCTCTGCCATCGGCAGATCTGAATTCCTGGACGGGTTCTGCCAAGTTCATGGCCAAGTTAGTTTGGGTCTCAGTTTCCTTCCTCCTATATAAAATGGAAATATTTGTATTGCTTGTATTATGGAGGGGGAACTGAGCTGTGAGATGAATTGATGTATATGAGGTCCTTTTTAAAAGCATCAGTTATTATTACTGCATACCTGTATCCACCATAACACTTAACATTGGGCCTGGCACACAGTATGTTTTCCATAAATAGTTGTTGAATAAATGAACAAATGAATGAACACTATGATTAGCTAAAATCTAAACAGCAGCCAACAGCTGTCCCTCAGGAAACTCAACTCTAGCCCAGTGGGGAGGAGTCGTCCTGTAATACCTCTGGGATCTCCCGTAGCCCCACTATCCCAGGGCCTGATGCTCTGGGCCTAAAGGGACAGTGAACTTGGGGAAACTCATGCCACTTCCTGTCATTTTATAGGAACGTTTCTGTGCACTCCACTATCAGATATAGTAGCAACCGGATTTTTTTAAAGCTGTATACAGTGAAATCTTAAGGTTTATGGGTGGAACAAAGTGGCCAGAGCAAAAAAAGGAATTTTGCCTTTTATCTAGCTTGCTGTCAATGAGGTCCTGGGTTTGATTGGCTGAGGTGCGGGCTGAAAATGTCATAAAGTGGGTGATGTATTCCAAAGGCAAGTTCTTGAGAAGCTTGTCCAAAATTGTGATCGTCTTTCCCGTGCCCGTGGGCCCAATGCACAGGACCTAGGAGGAGAGGAGTAAAGACGTCAGGCAGGATTGGGCCTCCAAAGCTGGGCCTCCAGGAGCTGGTGAAGCCAGTGAGCCTCAGGGAGAAAGAAGGTGAAGCTTAGAGATGATGATTCTTACCCCTATTTCTAGAAGAAAGGAGCCGTTTGAGGACTTACTGGTTTCTTATTGGTGAGGAGCATCCCTAGGAGGAAAGACATCTGGACAGTGTCCATTGTGGGCACAATGATGTTGGAATAGCTGGTATCAGGAGCCATGGTAAACGGTGCTGATATATCCATCCACTTCACCCAGCTCACCTGGAAGACACAGGCTGCTTTAGACGCTAGACCTGGCCAGCTAGATCCCCTACCACAGCAGAGCAGCCTCAACCGGGATCGTGGACATCTGAACCTGGAATGATGGTGTCTCCCCTGCTGAGGGTCAGACTTGGATGTTCCCCAAGCATCCCCATTCCATCCCTTGAGGTTTGGCCTCTGATTTAGCCTCTCAGGCCAAGAAGGAAAAAAGCCATCACCTCTTTTTTTTCATCTTCCTCCTCATCAAAATCCTCCACGTTACTGATGCCACAGTCATCTAGACGGTAATCAAACACCAAGCCATCTTCTGGGAAGAGCAAGCCTATCTAGGGAGAAAAAGCATGGGACTTTGGCCCTTGGTCTCCTTCCTGACCAATTGCCACTGAAGGGCTGGTAATCCCAAGACCACTGGGAAGAGCAATGCCCAGTCCTGGAAACCCTGGGATTGAGGTCACCTGCCCAATCCCCCAGCCCACTGGTTCTGCCTCAAGCCTGGCCCCAAGTGGTCATCCATGTGGAGATCAAGCCTGGGGGAGAACAGACCCGGCATTCTCCCCACAACCAATACCAACCACTGACAATGGCCACAGACGCGCAGGTAAGCCCAAGAGCCTGGGAAGTGGCAGCATTCTCCCATCTCACTGGACCTGCTTCCATCCCAGTCCCCACAACCACTGTCCTTATGGAGATGTGACTTGGCAATTGTTTTGGCCTGGGCTGCTGCCACCACCTCCTTAGCAGCCACAGCTACTGAAGACCCCACAAGAAAGCTCTCAGCACCAAAGTCCTTGGTCTGTCAAGTGGCTCACAAACGGTTATGGTTTCATCAGTGGAAATAAGATGAGAAAACTGTATCGTCATCCACTTCACTGCTGCTCCCTCCTCTGTAGCTTATCTTCCCCTAACAGAACACGAGCTCCAAGACAGCAGGGATTCTCTCCTTTTTCTCTTTATCCCCAGCACTCAGCAAAGCGTTTGGCACAAAGCAAACGCTTGATGAATGCTTTTTCATTCATTCATTCTCTACCTGTGTGTGTGTGTGTGTGTGTGTGTGTGTATACACACTCGCGTTGTATGCATGCCTGTGTGCTGGAGCAGGGCGCCAGTGGACTCCTCCCCTCTTACTACTCACCTCTTCCATTGTCATCTTTGCCCTGAGCCACCCGCTGAAGGCCCTGCGGCTGCTCGCATCTCCTGTGGCTCCCACACTCCATATCAAGGAGAAGATGAACCACGGCTCTACCAGCTCTGGGATTCGAATCAGCTTCTCATGAGGGAATTTCTTGACACCCTGAGGAGACAGGAAACTGAAGATGTGCTGAGGATGTAAGAGACCTACAGCTCAGGATGTAACCCACACAGGGACCAGCATACAATGCACACGTAACCCCACAGAGAATACATATATAGCTCAGGCTGTGGCACAATCCATGCACACAAAATAAGGTAAATTCCTTGTCCTCAGTTCAACTCCAATATTCAGTTTTCCTACTGATTTTCCAGATTTATTCTGCCACTAATTCACAGCATAACATTAGGGCAATCCCTTTATCCTCTGTAAAACGATTCTATTATTCCCAAGTTTCCTCCTCCCTCTGACACTCTAGGTACAAATTTCAATCTTGTATGTCCTACAAGGCATGGATATGAAATAATCATTTCTTAACCATGACCAATACCCATGCATAGTGAAAAAATAATCCTTAAAATGTGTGTATCTAAGTGTACCCCTATATAGCTGAGGCAGGAACAATGAAAATGTAATTGTGGGGGTTATATATTTTAATGGCTCTAATAAGCAAAAATTAATTAACATGCTGGTTAAGTAAAGGCATGCCAAGGGAGGCATAAATATTTGAACTCAGTTGGGGGAAGGTTAAAAGGCACAGCCTGAATAATTGGGGATCAGAAAACAGGTTGATTAGATGCCGGATTCATGGAGACAGGGAATTTTAAGAAAAGGTCCAGAACAAGAAAGCGGTCATTAAGGGACCGTGAGCAACAGCTGTGAGCTCTGGAAAGGGAAAGGCTCAGAGCAACTCTGGAAGTGGGGGCCCATGGAATTCTGTGGGGTGTTAGGATGGAGGCTCCCAGCAACCTGGCTTGCTTTCAAGCTCAAGACCAAGAGATACCGTACAGAAAGAACTGGACTTTGGTGACCAGCAGACAGCTCAAGTTTGGGCTGAGGATGGAAACATGAAGGAATACAGATAAAACTGAAGGTGATCACTATACTCAACTGCGTCAAGCCAAACTAGGTAACCAGACTGTATTTGAAGATGCACACTCCTGGAAGTATTTAAAATGCCTCTGATAAGACTTCTCATGGAAATAAGATGGTTTCTGCCCCCTCATGGACTGAGTATGGGTTGTTTGAGTGAAATTTTTGAGAAGAAATACTAGAGGAGAGAAAAGAAGGGGAAAGGATATGGTCCCACTCTTAATTTTTTTTTTATCCTGAACCTAACATTTGAAAAAAAAAAAAGGCCATTTCCATACACATAACACACCAAATAAAGCTTTACACAAAATGGTGAATCTCCATTGTATGTTGCCTGCTTTTTTTTTAATAGAAAGATAGATATCCATACATAAAATAAATCATACACATTATTTTCAAAATTCTTGCTTATCTGTTTTCCTTTGGGTCTTCTTTGGTGCATTTTTTAAAATGTTACACTGACCAAGGGAAAGGAAAAAAAAAAACGAAACTTGTGATGACAGTAAGTATAGTCAAGCAAAACTAATCCACACAGCAGCCACGTACACACGTGTCTTTGCCTCTCCTGTCCATCCCCTCTCTGCCAGGAGCTGGGTAACAGGCTTCATCATCAGTTCCCTGGAAACATGGTTGATCACTGCATTGATCAGAGCTCTTAAGTCATCCAAAGTTGTTTTTCCTTATGATGCTGCTGTCCTGGTACAAATTGTTCTCCTGGTTCTGCTCACTTCATACCACATAGGACTTTCTGCAATCATCTCTTTCTTCATTTTTTATGGTGCAAGAATATTTCATTACCTTCATATGCCTTTTTGTTCAGCCGTTTCCCAAATGTCCGAAAAGCAATCTAAGCTATCCCCTTAGGTTCTGATTCTTTTCTTTTCTTATGCTCAACCTACCTTTGTTCATCTCAGATAAGAAGTGAAGTTGACCATTTTGGAGAGCAATTTGGAACTATGCCCAAAGGGCTATAAAAATGTGCATACCCTTTGACCCAGCAATAGCACTTCTAGGGCTATATCCCAGAGAGATCATACAAATGGGAAAAGGACCCACTGTACAAAAATATTCATAGCAGCTCTTTTTGTGGTGGCAAAGAATTGGAAATTGAGAGGATGCCCATCAATTGGGGAATGGCTAAACAAGTTGTGGTATATGAATGTAATGGAATACTACTGTGCTATAAGAAATGATGAACAGGCTGACTTCAGAAAAACCTGGAAAGACTTGTATGGTTTGATACTGAGTGAAGTGAGCAGAACCAGGAGAACGTTGTACACAATAACAACCACGTTGTATAATTACTAATATTGATAGACTTACCCTTTCTCAGCAATACAAGGATCTAAGCCATCTCCAAAGGCCTCATGATGGAAAATGCTATCCACATCCAAAAAACAAAACAAAACTATGGAGTTTGAATGCAGATCAAAGCATACTATTTGCTATTTTTTTTTCTTTCTGTTGTATTTTGTTTCCTCTTTCTGGTGGTTCCTCCTATTGGTTCTAATTTTTCCTTACAACATGACTAATATGAAAATATATTTAACAGGAGTGTATATGTAGAGCCTGTATCAGGTTGTATGCTATCTTGGGGAGGGAGGTGGAGAAAAATTTAAAACTCAAAAGCTTATGGAAGGGGCAGCTAGGTGGCGCAGTGGATAGAGCACCTGGAGTCAGGAGAACCTGAGTTCAGATCCGCCCTCAGACACATAACTCTCACTAGCTGTGTGACTCTGGGCAAGTCACTTAACCCCAATTGCCCCCCCCCACACACACACACTTATGGAAGCGATTGTTGATAAATCAAAATAAATTAATAAAAAAGAAGTGAGGTTGACCCAATGCCCATTCCTCCCACCCCTTCTGCTATATTTGTATATTCGTTTTATGAACCCCAATGATGAGAAATAGCATGCTTTCCCCACACCTTCCTTCTCATTTCAACACTAGTATACTCCTCCTGGTACTCACTCTTCTCTTTCCCCTCTTAAGACCCTCAGAACAGAATCAATCCATCCCTGTTTTCCTCTGTTTTACTCCCTCGATAACCCTTGAAGATATTAAGAGTCCAAAGGGACACTTGTTTCTTCTCCCCGTAGCAGAATGTTAGCACTACATCATTATACAGCTCCTTTACAACTGCTTGAATAAATTTATCATTCTAGATTTCTCTGGCCTCATGTTTGCATTTGAATTCCTACCCAGGACTTTCTATCAGAAATGCTAGACAGAACCAGGAGAACATTGTACATAGTAATAGCCACATTGTGTGATGACTAACTTTGACAGACTTAGCTCTTCTCAGCAATGCAAGGATCTAAGACATCTCCAAAAGTCACTTTCTATTCTAAGCTACTTATTCTCCTTCTAATTATTTCTTTGAGAGAGTTTATTTAATTTTGTATCTCTTGAGTCATTTCTTTTAGGCACTGTCAAAAATTCATTGTTTCCTTTGAGTCTCTGTGGTTGTGAGAGTTAGATTTGCATGTTTTTGTTTGTTTTTTGAGGCTGGTGAATTTTTGTTTGATATACTTCTCTTTCTAGTTTTAGTTCCTGAACTGGGCCTTTGTGCCAGGACCAGACTTCACCCCTTGCTTCTACCCTTTCTGGGTAGGACAGTCAACCCTGGCTGGTCTCAGTTTGAGTTCCCTAGGCCCCTGTGCTGCTCTCTATTTCACTGGCTTAGATCCTTCTGGAACCTCAAGGTTCCAAGTACCAGTTCTTCAGGGCTCTGTCTGGCATCTCTGGACTGTGTTAGGAATGCTGGGGCCTCTGAGTCTGGATGGTGCTGATCTGAAGGCTGGGGCAGCTCCACTGGTCCCTATCTGCTCCCATTCCCAGGTCTTCCAAGTTTCCAGGGATTTCTGACACATCCCCCCTCCAAACTTTCTCAGGGGAATTCTATTCTTGCTGCTTCTGAGACACAGAGCCTTACAAGCTACCTGCCAGCCCACATCTGGCCACATTGGCATTCATTCACTTTGTTTGGGGGACATCTTCCCTATTGCCCATGTGTTTCTGGAAGATTTTGGGTACAGTTTTATGGTAAAAAGAAGTTACTTGCTATAATTTTTCATTGAACTTCTTGATCATTATTTGGTCTTCTGAAAACTTTAAGGTTTTGCTGGAGTGTTGAGGAGCTGGGTTGCCTGCTTTCTATTTAGGAGGCCATTTTGAGGGGCAGCTAGATGGCGCAGTGGATAAAGCACCGGCCCCAAACTCAGGAGGACTCAAGTCCGGCCTCAGACCAAACACTTGACACTTATTAACTATGTGATCCTGGGCAAGTCATTAAACCCTAACTGCCTAAAGGAAAAGAAAACAAACCAAAAAAAAAAACAAAAACAGGAGGCCATTTTGGCAGGAAGTCTTTGCTCTTTAGAGGAGACAGCTTGAGTCGTTGAGTGGTGGTAGGAGAAAGTTACAAGCAGAAGAGTCCTGGAGAACCTTCTGTGCATGGAGTCATGGGAAATTTCACAAACTAAATATAAGAATCTTGGAATGTTCCACTTGAGTTTTCTCTCTCCTTTTTGGACTCAGCCTTTGCCTATAGACAAAGATATTTGCTTTCATAGACACTTTGTCACCATTTGGAATTTAGGGTTTTTTTTCTTTTCTTTTCTTTTCTTTTCGGGTTATGAGTTAAGGACCACAGCTTTTACTTTTCATCTCTCTCTGTGCCCTTTTTCTATACAGTCATGAACAACAACATGCAAACCTGTCAGCCAAGATGGCAAAGAAAATTCAGGAAGTTGCCTGAGCTCTTCCTAGTTTCCCTCAGAAACAATGTTATGTCAAGCCTATAAATGGATTCAGCTTAAGATAACATAGAAGGAATTCAGAAAAGATCTGCCTCACTTGGGTAAAAAGGGGAGCACAGCCCAGTGCAGATAGTGTTTAGGCAAGCCAGTGGGAGGCTCTTAGCCACAGCACAGATCAGCAGTGGAGGCCCCTTGGTCCTAGCTCAGCAGACCAATGCACAGCAGGCCAGCTTGGAGGCCTCCAGCCCCAGCACAGAAGGCAAACTACCAGCCCTGGAACCCCCGCAACAACAGGCATGACTAGGCCAGGCAGTCCTAGTGCAGTGAGCAAGCCACTAGCACCTGAGGCCCCGGCACAGAAAGCCAGTGATCAGGCCCCTGGATCCCGGTGCAAGAAGCTTGGGACAGTGGCCCCTATGTCCCAGGAGCAGAGCTCAACTTTAAAAGTCATGAAATAGGCTAAAAATGAGCAAAAAACAGAAAAGAGCCCCAATCATAGAAAGCTACTATGGCAACAGGGAAGATCAAAACACAAACTCAGAAGAGGACAACAATGTCAAAATACCTACATGCAAAGCCTCAAAGGGGAACATGAATTGGTCTCAAGCCTAAAAAGCCTTCTTGGAAGAGCTCAAAAAAGGATTTTAAAAATCAAATAAGAGAAGTAGAAGAAAAATTGGGAAAAGAAATGAGTTATGCAAGAGAGAGTCAACAGCTTGGAAAAGGAAGAACAAAAATTGACTGAAGAAAACAATTCCTTAAAAATAAGAATTGGGCAAGTGGAAACTAATAACTCTATGAGACATCAAGAATCAGTCAAACAAAATCAAAAGAATAAAAAAATAGAAAAAAATGTAAAATACCTCATTGGAAAAAACAGCTGACTTGGAAAACAGATCCAGGAGAGATAATTTAAGAATTATTGGACTATCTGAAAGCCATGATTTTAAAAAGAGCCTAGACAGCATCTTTCAAGAGATCATCAAGGAAAATTGCCCTGATATCCAAGAACCAGAGGGTAAAATAGTAATTGAAAGAATCCACTGATCACCTCTTGAAAGAGACCCCAAAATGAAAACTCCAAGTAACATTGTAGCCAAATTCTAGAACTATCAGGTTGAGGAGAAAATACTGCAAGTCACAAGAAAGAAACAATTCAAATATCAAGAAGGCATAGTCAGGATTACACAAGACTTAGCAGCTTCTACATTGAAGGTTTGGAGGGCTTGGAATATGATATTCCAGAAGGCAAAGCAGCTTGGATTACAACCAAGAATCAACTACCCAGCAAAACTGAGCATAATCTTTCAGGGGGAAAAGATGGATACTCACTGAAATAGGGAACTTTCAGACTTAGCTGATGAGAAGACCAGAGCTGAATAGAAAATTTGATCTTAAATACAAGGCTCAAGAGAAACATAAAAAGGTAAACAGGAAAGAAAAAAAAATCCATGCTATTCAATAAGGTTATACTGTTTACATCTCTACACGGGAAGATGATACTTATAACTCTTGAGAACTATATCTCTACTAGGGCAGTTAGAAGGTGTATACATAGAGAGTGTGGATACAAGTTGACTTTGATGATATAAAAAAAATTAAGGGGTGGAAAAAAAGGAAAGGGGGAGGCAGAACAGGCTAAATTACATCACATAAAGAGGCACAAAAGACCTCAAAAGACCACAAAAGACCTCAAAGACCACAAAAGGCACAAAAGTAGAGGGAAAGAAGGCAAGGGGTAAGTATTGTTTGAACTTTACTCTCATCAGATTTGGCTCAAAGAGGGAATAACATATACTCAGTTGGGTATAGAAATTTATCTTACCCTATAGGGAAGTAGGAGGGGAAAGGGGAAAAAAGAGGGTTGGGGGCTAATAGAAGGGAGGGCAGATCGAGGGAGGTGGTGGTCAGAAGCAAAACACTGGTGAGGAGGGAAAATAGGATGGAGAGAAAGACACAGATAGTAATCATAACTGTGAATGTGAATGGGATGAACTCTCTCATAAAATGGAAGCAAATAGAGTGGATTAAAAACCAGAATCCTACTATATGTTATTTATAAGAAACACATTTGAAGCAGAGAGATAAACACAGAATAAAGGTAAAAAGCCAGAAGCAGAATCTATTAAACTTCAGCTGAAGTAAAAAAAAACCAGGGGTAGCAATCCTGATCTTGGACAAAGCAAAAGCAAAAACAGATCTAATTAAAAGAGATAAGGAAGGAAACTACATCTTGCTAAAAGGTACCATAGGCAATGAAGTAATATCAATACTAAACATATATGTACCAAGTGATATAGCATCCAAATTCTTAGAGGAGAAGTTAAGTGGGTTACAGGAAGAAATAGACAGCAAAACTATACTAGCTAGGGACCTCAACCTCACCCTCTCAGAACTAGACAAATCTAACCACAAAATAAACAAGAAAGAAGTTAAGGAGGTGAACAGAATTTTAGAAAAGTTAGGTATGATAGACCTGTGGAGAAAATTGAATGAGGAAAGAAAGGAAAATATCTTTTTTTCATACCTTATGTAAGTACATGGCACCTACATAAAAACTGACCATTCATTAGAGCATAAAAACCTCATAATCAAATGCAGAAAGGCAGAAATATTAAATGCATCCTTTTCAGATCATGATGAAATAAAATTACATGTAATAAATAACAACAACATGCTCAGCCTGTCATCCAAGATAGAAAGAAACTTTTACTACTATAACTGGGCTTTCATTCACCGTGGGGGCATTGTGTATTTTTATGTATATTTGGGAGAAAGAGGAAGACTTTAGAAACTGCAGAGATGTAGGAGAAGAGAGCTCTTCAACATATCTCTGATTTCAGCTTACCTCCCTAGAAACTTTGGAGACTTGCCCCTTTGGTGAGATCAGGCTAGCCTCTTTTAATTTGCACTGAGATCTCATTTCATTCCCAGGGAAGAGCTCATCCATTATTGTGTATTTTCTGGTGTATTCCAATCTGTGTAACTTCTCTGATTGGTGTCTGGCATATAGTAAGTACTATATAAATGTTGTTTCTGTTTGCTGGGATAAAAAGGTTTATCCATTATTTGCTATTTGTGATATAACCAGCCTTTGGTGGGAAGGGTTAAGCCACCTGACCTCTTAAGAAAGTGCCTTTTGTTTTGAACTCTCTCAAATAATCCCATCCTATAGACCAACAATATGTATAGTAGCAGGTAGACATAATTCTAGTCTGGTACCCTTCTTGGAGGTTAGAGAAAAAAAATACTCATTCAGGACCCTTCTCCTGATTCCTCAAGGGGTGAGCAGAAATCTCAGGCTTATCTCTCCTTGCCTCTCACAACTCCATTTTGAACAACCCTTATCTTATTTGGTCATACATCCATCTTACACTATCAAGTGAAGCCTCTCAGGTACAATTGATCTGCAATAGGGCTGAACAGCAGTTACTATGATACCTGAATTGTCCAGAGGAGGAGAGAATTCTTGTTTGAGGACTCAAGCAAGCAGCATACTGTGGTGGAAAGAGCACTGACTCTGGAGTCACAGGGCCTGGGTTCGAATTCCACTGCTGATGCTTGATCTTTGGCAAGTTGCTAAACCTCTTTGAGCCACAATTTCTTCAACTGTAAAATGACACGGCCTAGATGGCCTGCAAGGTCACTTCCTGCTCCAAATACATGATTCAGTGGTCTATGATTTCCTTGTGCCTTATGCCTTTGGTAGCCCAGATCTTGGTCAACCTGGCTCTCTTAGAAGTCTGAATTATCTTTCCATTGTCACCCTACTTTTATGCTCTGGCCAATAAAATATTTTGTCTCTCTTCCTGAGGTCCCTCATCCACTGTTATTCCAAGTTCCAGTATGACTGGTACCTATGAACCCCTGTCTCTTCACAGTTTAGGATTGGGTCAGGGCAGGAAGTGATAGTACCATTAAGACAAAAGGCATTAGCAAAGCATATTTTAAAAATAAAAACAAAAAAAATCCCAGGATCATGGGAGCTCCTATCCCACACTTAACCTTTGGTGGATTGGTTGGATGGCTGCTCTCTGTTTGTCCATCTGGGCCTAGGAGAGCTAATCTGGGGGATGAAAGCTGCCCACCTCCCTCGGCAGAAACGGCTTGAAGAAGCAGTCCATGATCTTGAGAAGGCTCATGGTCAGGTTGCTGTTTGTGGAGGCAATCACTTCCTTCACTGACACTCGGACAAACTCAATGGACTCCTGGAAAAGACCAAGTTGAGAAGCCAGGCTGATGTCTGCCTCGTTCTAATTTTATTTCCCAAGCTGCAGTCCGCTCTCTGCCTTTTAAAGTGGTCTTAAAGAATTCGCTTTTCCCATGCTCACTGGACGTCAATCAAGTCAGTCAGTCAACAAGCGTTTATTAAGCACTATGTGCCAAGAACTGCGATAAGTGCTAGGGATACAAAGAAAAACAAAAACACGACCCCTATCCTCAATAAGTTCACTCTAGTCTTGGGGGGAGACAACACATGAAAAAATTATACATACAAGATATATACAGTATAAATGGCAAGTAATCTCAGAGGGAAGCACTAGCATTTGGGAGTCTAAGGAGACTGAGAAAGGACTTCTGAAGACAGTGGGATTTGAGTTGAGTCTTGAAAGAAACCAGGGAAGCTGGAAGGCGGATATGAGGAGGGAAATCCTTCTAGGCATGGGGGTTACAGAATCAGGAGATGGAGTGCTGTGTTCGAGGAATGACAACAAGGCCAGTGGGGGCATCCTGTTCTTAGAGAGTTTGGTGCTGAACAAATAGGGGACATTCTAGGAGTCCAGAGGCCGCTTTTGTCCTGAGAGGCCTCACTCACCTCCAGAAACCTCTGGAACAGGCTCTCAAACTTCTCCTGGAAAGGCATCATGAGGCTGGGGATCTTCCTCAGCCAGCATTCGGTGAAGGGCATGATTCCTAGGATGCTGGGCTCTAAGTAAACCATGCCACAGCGGGACACAGTGGCTGGAGAGGCGACCGCCAGGTCCTGGACTTCAAACATCATGGTCATTGACTGTAACCAACAAATTCAAAAGAGGCTCTGTCACCAGGGGGTTTTCCCTGAGAGCTCTAAGCAACTCTAAAGAGAGACTCTGTTCCCTGAGAGAAACAGTTCAGACAGAAATGGGAATGGGTCTAGCAAGAAGGGAGAGGCCTCCTGATGGCACCCACCATCTCGCTGGCGAAGAGATGATAGAAGAATAGCGACCCTGGATCAGACATGGAGGAGGGCACTGGGGTGGAGGTAGGCCTGGTTTGGAAGTTCATCAGATTTTGGAGCGAGAAGAGGAGACCTTAGAGATAGTCTAGTCAAATCCAGCTTTCTCTCAGTTTATGGAAGTAGAAGCCCAGAAATAAGTGGATTATCTTAGAAGTAGAACTGGGCTTTAGGTCTTCTAACTCCAAACTCCAAATCCAGTGAACCTTTTACTGCACCATGGCCATCTCCTGATTGGGAGACCTGGCATCTATTCCAATGTCATGTTTAGTGCACTTTGCCTCTGCTCCTCAGCTTCCCCACCAGTGAAATGGGAACAATCTCTCCCATATAACCCTCACTGTGCTCCAGCTTTGAGGGCACTCTGCCATGCAGTCTAAAGGATCGAAGCCCGAGTTACCCAGGGATATGAAAAGAGAACCCTCTTCTCACAGTGACTCCCGGGGGATCCTCCCAGCCCACACTGGGTTTGGGGCTGACACCATGTGGCTCCCTAGTCCTGCCGCACTGCTCCAGGGCTCTATGACAAGCCAGAACGTGGACAGGAAAGGAGGGAGGGACAAAAGGACACTGCCCACAAGGAAGATGTGTCACTGGGGACCGGTGCCAGCCCTACAGAGATGAAGCCCGAAGGTGGGCGGGTCTCTGTGAGCATCAGCTCAGAGAACCTGGATGCAAGGGGCTGACACGGGCAGTGCAGGCAGCCTTTCAGGCCCAGGATGGCCTGAAAGAAAAAGGCACCTCAGTGAGTTTGATGATTTCCCCAGAGCTGAGGCACAGCTTCTTGTTGTCATCCAGCACAGTGTTCATGTTCTCAATCCAAACTGCATCCACGGGACCATCAAACATGTACCATTTCTTGTCTGTGCCAGTGGAAACGGCCCCTTTCCGGATGAGAGAGGCAAAAATCCCATCGGTCCTATGGAAAGCGAGGGAGAATGGGAGGAAGGAACAGAGTGCATATATGTCAGGAAAGATGGGGGTAGGAAAGTCAGAAGACTAAATGTCATATGGCTGGGCATGGCCACCATTATGAAAAAGAGCAGTGGGAAGGAGTAGTGGAGGGACTAGGAAACTGGGCAGCACAAAGGCCCAACCTTGGGGCTGGGGCCAGGTTCTCAGGGGGTTCCGGTTCACTGGGAAACACAAATTCCAGAAAGAGCTCAGCTTCCCCAGACCCCAAGTAGGATTGAAGAGACAGAACTTTACCATTCATGTGTTAGCAAGTCAAATTCCCCATACAGCTGACCCATGGTGATGGATTTGGGATTGAGGACATAGTAACTGACAGCCTCATACACGCCACCACTAATGGAAGGCTTGCCTTTCAGGGATGTCATTGCAGCTGCCAAGACCTTGTAACACTGGTGAGACAGAGATGTAGGAGAAAGTCTAACTCTGAAGAGGCAGAAGATACATGAAAAAAGAGTCTTGAGTTGGATCCTAAGGGTCTGCCCCACCTCTTTAGGGGACTTTAGGCAAGTACCTTTCTCAGGAGGCCTCAGTTTCCCCATCAGGAGAGTGACAGAGCTAGCCCACAAGATCTCGAAGGGCCCTTTGTGCTCTATGATCCTGACTATGAAAAGCAGCCATCCTGGTTTCTAGGCCTGGGAACAGGGTTAGGAATGTGGTGCAGCTAGAAGTACTTCATTCAGGTGGCTGACAATCTGTGTTGGGCGAGGCACATGTCAAAAACAGAAATCAAGTGCCCTCCTCTTAGCCCAAAAAAAGAATGGATTCGGGCACCAAGCCATTTCTAATTTCCCGAACCTGCACTTGGCTTCTGCTGCTGCTGCAGAACTAATCAGCCCTATCAGGACCTTCACCAGCTCTTAAGCAGTGCCAAGGGTGTTCACTGGGTAAGCCCATCTTGGCAGGGAGTTGGGGACCCAGTAGGTCCTTTCTGTCTCTTAATTTCTTGGGCTGCCCCTCCACTGACCTTAGAGAAGCTTTCTGTAAGAGGAAAGTAAAGGGGCAGCTAGGTAGCGCAGTGGATAGAGCACCAGCCCTGGAGTAAGGAGGACCTGAGTTCAAATCCAGCCTCAGACACATAACACTCGCTAGCTGTGTGACTCTGGGCAAGTCACTTAACCCCAATTTCCTCACTTAAAAAAAGAGGAAAGTAAGTACTCAGAATAACTACAATGTCTCCTTCATCCTGCCATCCCTTAAAAACACATGGATAACCAAAGGTTTCCTTTTCACTTGCAGGTGAACAGGAAAGCACTCACAAACAATATGGGAGGTGCTAGAGTTTCTGAGCCCTTGCTTCCAGCTCCTTGCTGAGACCACACGTTGGTGATTTCAGGGCAACCTGAGATGATCGACCCTCTCTGAAGTCAGGGCTGCCATCCACGGTTAGCAGATGAGCCCAGGGCAGGGTAATGGAATATATTCCCTCTTCCTGCTCCCCCGGCTCTCAGCCCAACCCAGGGGACCCGAGTGTAGCCTACCTCAGTCATGGGAACATTCTTACCTTGGTCTTTCCAGAGCCAGCAGGTCCCACAAGCATGAGACCATGGCGCACCACCGTGGTCTCATACAGTTGGATACATTTGGTTAGAAAGCCTGGAGGAAGGAAGACAAGGATCCTCTAGACTTGGAATCAAAGTTCTTTGCCACTTGTGTGACTTTGGGCAAACCACTTTTTTTATATTATATTTATGTTTATAATATATAATATTTACATATTATATACAATTATATATAATTATATATATAATATTTATATAGGGATCTTCCTAAACCACTCATTTTTAATGGGATTGGATGAGATAAAATCTAAGCCCTCCTACAGCAATAAATCTTCTGATCTTATGATATCAAAGTCAGCCAGTCATTCTTGCACATATAAGCTGAGTATAGTCATACAGAAAAAAAGGGGAAGCCATTCAAAAATACAGATAGGATGATTTGTCATTGTAAAGAACTGGAAACAACCTCAATATCCAACGGTTGGTAAACGGTTGAATAAATTCCTCTAAAAGCAGCGTACAAGGCCCTGTCCCGGGTCTTCTCTTCTCCTACAATACCTCACTTGGTGACCTTGTCGGCTCCCATGGGCTCCTCTCTCTCTCTTTCTATGCAGCTGATTTCCAGATCTCTCCTCATCTCTCTCCTGAGCCCTGGTCCTGAATCACAAACTAACCATCTCTTGGACATCTCAAATTGAATATCTCAGGCATCTCGAATTCAACATTCCAATACAGAGCTCATTATCTTTCCCCCTAAATCCTCCCCTCTTCCCAACTTTCCTATCAATACTGAGAGCACCACTAGCCTCCCAGGCATGCAGACTGAGGCATCTGGTGGCACAGTGGCTAGAGCGCTGGGCCTAGAGTCAGCAAGACCTGAATTCAAATCTGACCAAATCTCACTTACTGACTATGTCACTTTGGGCAAGTCACTTAACCCCTGTTTGTCTCAATGTCCTCAACTGTAAAATGGGGATAATAATAACAACCACCTCCCAGGGTTGTTGTGAATCAAATGAGATCATAACCGAAAAGCCTGGCATATAGTAGGTTCTAAGTAAATAGCATTTCCCTCTTTCCCCCCAGTGTTGTCAACACTTCCCTTGCACTTGCTTCACACGACCAATCTCTTGTCAAATCTCGTCATTTTAAACTTCCCAACATGCCCAGCTCACACAGCCAACGCCCTCGGACAGGCCCTCCTGGCTCCTCACCTGCACCACTGCCAAAGCCTTCAAGTCAGCTTCCCTGACTCAGGTCTCTCTTCACTTCAACTCACCCTCCACTCAGCTACCAGAGGGATCTTCCTAAAGCACAGGTCTGACCGTGTCACCTCCCTTACTCAATAACCCGCAGTGGCTCCCTCGGACCTCCAGGATCACCCAGAAAATCTGCTTGGCATTTACAGCCCTTCACAACCTGGCCCTTCCTGCCTCCGTGCACTCCTGGATCTGGCTACACTGGCCTCCTCGCTGATGCTCACCTGTGATACTCAGTGCCTTTTCACTGGCAGGCCCTCGTGTCTGCGATACTTTCCCTCCTCGCCTCCCTGAGTTCCCCAGGTACCAGCTCCCTCCCTCTGAGACTGTCTTTCATTCACACTCTATAGAGCTTGTACGTTTGTTATTATTTGCATGTTGTCCACCGTGTTGGAATGTGCGCTTCTTGAGACTAGGGACTGTGGGTCCTCCCCACTGCGTGGCACATGGTAAACACATAACAAATGCTTGTTGACGGATGACTAGAACACTGTAATACTGTCTATGATGACAAATACAAAGAATATTCATGCGGTAAGATTTCTGAGTGTCTACCTCGTCTGCAGACCTAGAGGTTAGGTGCTTTAGGGCATGTCTTGGCCTCAGGGTTAGTTCACCCTGCAGTGCCCACCAATGGCACAGTGTGGCTACTTCTGGGAAGCAGGACCCCATCCTGCCCCTCTGAGGGAGGGCTCACTCACCGTCTACATCTTTCAGATTGTCCTGTAAGCAGGCCTGGCGGATCGCTTGGTCCAGGATACCATAATCTATGCTATCCTCCTTGATGTTAGGGAACAAATCAGACACAATGCCTGAAAAGAGCTTGAGATCATCTTGCAGGAACTTGGGCACGTTCACATCCCGAATGGCGTGGAGGCAGATCAGCTCCTACAACACCACTAGGATCAGGTTCTTTCTGGGAGCTCCTTTCCCTCCTGACCCACTCCTGCCAGCCCAGACCCCCAGAAACTGTGTCTGGGTTCTTGGGGACTGGTTTCCTCTTGGGGTGTCTCCCCAGAGGAATTCTTCCACATGGAAGACAGCTCAGAGGCAGAGACTGAGTCAGGGCTGGCCCTGAGTCACTGATGCTTACTTCATTCATAGTTGGGTTCTCCCGCTTCAGATTGCCAGCTGCAGAGATAACGGTCTTCACAGCTCTCATCCCAAAGTCATAATGATCCTGTTACCACAAGGAGAAGGAACCATGTTGAATCTTAAAGACATCTTACGGTCAAAGAAGAAGAAGCTAATAGACTCAATACTCTACAGACCATCTAGTTCAATCCCTCTTTTCCCAGGGTTTAAATCCTAACTCTGCCACTTATGGAATGTGTGACCTTGGCCAAGTCACGTCCCTCTCTGAGTCTCCATTTCCTCATATGTAAAACAGGTGTACTTATGCTTGCATGACCTAACTTACAGGTTAGGAGAAAAATGTCAGCTTTTAGGAGGAATTCCTACCGATCCTTTAAAGCCCAATTTAAATGCTTCCTCCTCTAGGAAGCCTTTCCTGCTATCCCTTCAGACTTCACACAACATTGTGCAAGAGCTCTTTTATTCATTTATCATGCAATATATTACCACTATCTGAGGTTTCTGTCCAATCTATTTTGTATCTTATTCCTAGACTGGGATCTCCACGAGGGCAGGGACCATGTTTTATATAAACATAGTGTTTCTCCCAGGGCTCTGCACATAGTAGATTCTTGATAAATGTCTGTTGAATTGGAATTTAATTTCTTTCTTCTTTAACGGTCTAGTATTTGGCCTGTCTCAGAAAACCCTGGAGAAGTGTACCTGGAGGACTCTCCCCATTCATTAGAAGATGGTCACAGTCCTTTTCTTTAACTATTATTCTGATGATGTCACAAAGCATAGATAGGTGGAACCAGATCTGGGGTCCTGAAAGACCTCAGAGGAGGGCAGGAAGGAGCCTGAGTTTAAGTCGAGGTTTGGGAATCACTAGACTCAGGATTCCTGGAGATGCAAAGGAGTCATACTACACAGCACATTCAGCAAGTGGTCTTAATTCAACCTCAAGTAACACTGAAGTGGTCAGAGGACATAATTTTCAGAAAAAGAAATTCAAGTGATTTATAATCATGTGGGAAAATGTTCTGAATTGCTCATAATTTGCAAAAAAAATGCAAATGAAAAGAATTCTGAGGTTTCCTCTCACAACTATCCAATTGGCCAAGATGATTTAAAAAACAGAAACAATAGACATTGCAGGGGCTGTAGGGATATAGGCACATGAAGACACTTGGTGGAATCATTTCTTTTCTTTCTTTATTTCTTTTTTTTTTTTAGGCAGTTGGGGTTAAGTGACTTGCCCAGGGTCACACAGCCAGTAAGTGTCAAGTGTTTGGTCTGAGGCCGGATTTGAACTCAGGTCCTCCTGACTTCAGGGCTGGTGCTCTATCCGCTGTGCCACCTAGCTGCCCCTGTGGAGCCATTTCTTAAAACAATTTGGAATGATGCAATAAGTCATTTCACTCTTTATACCTCTGACCCAGAAATCTCACTGCTGGGAATACAACCCAAGGAAATCAAAGACTGAAACAAAGGTCCCATATAAAACAAATATTCTTAGCAACACTCTCTGCAGTAGGAAAAAAATAGAAGCAAAGTAGGTAGGTGCCCATTGATTACTGAAAGGCTGAACAATCTTTGGCCTATGAATGAGATGGAATATTGCTGCACTGCATGAAATGACACATATAAAGAACTGAGGCAAAAACGAGAACACTTGAATGA
This sequence comes from Vombatus ursinus, assembly GCF_900497805.2. Lineage (NCBI taxonomy): Eukaryota > Metazoa > Chordata > Mammalia > Diprotodontia > Vombatidae > Vombatus > Vombatus ursinus. Next base: position 20,104,927 of record NW_020954598.1, read on the forward strand.
AGTGATGCAGAATGAAGAAAGGAGAACCAAGAGAACGACATACACTATGACTAAAATAATGTAAATGAAGAAAAAGTTAAAAGGCAGTTAGACTCAGAGTAAGTGCAATAAATAATCTTGGCTCCAAGCAAAAGAGGAGGAAACACACGTCTTTTCTCTCAGTAGAAAGGTAAGGGACTATAAGGGCAGAATATGGCATACGCTGTCAGACCTAGTTGCTCTGTCGGTTTTGTTACAAGCGTGGACTCAGTGCAAGGGGCGGGGTGCAGAGGAGAGGGATAAATTATTTCAGGAAATAATGTGATGGTTTTAGTAAGTGGCATCTTTCAAAAATTGGGAAAAAGAAACAGGCAGAAACACATCAACTGGGGATTCAAACACAGTCTGATCACTGAGTTAAATGCAATCAAATTTACTTAAACTTAAACCATGTACCTATAACTTACCTACCTGTATACAAAATAAAGTCGTTTTTATCCCTTTAACTGAGCTTTACTTTGCTAAAGATTCTCTTTAAAAGAGAGTATCAGACTTTCCTCACTCTGATATCTGAAATTAACACATTCTTCACCTCTTAACTCGTCTGCCTGGAGTCTTCTCCTCCTGCCTGCTCTGAACTCTGGCTGTGGCATTCCCCCCTTAGCCTGGCCTCCTGGAAGAGAGAAGCCTAGTCTCTGGAGTGTGTGTCATCCTCTTTGGGACAGGACAGCTATGGCCTGAGGAGTGAAACTGGACCCAGCCACGAGCTCAACTTGGCTTCCTTAAGGACTCTCATGAACTCTGAGATCAGAGCAAGGGAGGGAGGGCCTGACCTGGGAACTAAGTTGCTCAGATGACAGCTTGAATGTTGTGGTGATCTTCTTGGCCAGGACTTTGGCATCGCTGAACCCAAAGGAGTAGAGAGAGATCTCAGCAATCATGGTGTAGTCTGGAACCATCATTGCCACAGGTCTGAAGAGAGCCTGCGGGAGCACGAAGAGGAGTGCCATCATGGTGGTCATTGACCTTTCCTCCCTAAGCACAGGTGGGTGGGGAAACTTATTCTACACCGGGTCCTGCAGCGTCACTTTTCTCAAAGCCCATTCCAATCGTGGGAAGGCAGGCCACTTAAGGGAAGCACCCCAAACAAACCAATAAGCAACAAGCATTTGTTAAGCACTTACTACGTGCCAGGTACTGTCCTAAACACAGAACAGCAAAAACAGTCCCTGTGCTCAAAAATGGAGGAGGAGAAAGGTGGCATTTGAGTGGAGTCTTGGAGGAAGCCAAGGATAGATGGCAGAGCATGTCAGGCACAGGAGACAGCTGTGGCAGAGGCCCAGAGATAAGAGGTGGAGTGCTGTACGCAGGAAGAGGCAAGTAGGCCAGGATGGCTGGAGTGTACAACATATAGAGGAGAGCAAGGTGTAGGAAGACTGAAAAGGTAGGAAGCAGCCAGGGTGTGAACAGCTTTAAGTGCCAACAAAGGACTTTACAATTGATCCAGGAGGTAGCTTGGACCCACTAGAGTTTATCGAGGAGGAAGTGATGTGATCAGAAGATTTGGCCTGTCCTGTGCATGGCTCAGCCCCCACCCCAGGCTCTCTCGTGCAGGCCTGCCCGCAGTGATAATGCTTCCTATCCCCTTTTATCCAACTCCAATCAATCCACAAACACCCATTAAGAACCTACTCTGTCCCAGGCTCTGAACTAAGCATTGGAATTTAAAAAAAAAAAAGGCAAAAGACAGTCTCTGACCTGGAGGAGCTCTAAGTCTCAGGACTCTTCCTTATCTCTTCCCAATCCCTTGATCCCCACATCCAATTAGCTGGCAAGCAGACTTGCCAATCCTGTCTCTGTAACCTCTCTGGCATACACCCTATTCTCTCCACTCATACACCTCGGACCTTAGCTCAGACTCTCATTCACCTGAACTAATGGAACAGCTTCCTAACTGGTGTCCATGCCTCCAAGCTCATCCCTCTCCAATCTGTCTTTCACATTGCTGCTAAACTGATATTCCTACTCCAAAATCTTTTTGTTGTTGTTCAGTAGTTTTCAGTCCTATCTGACTCGTCGTGGCCCCATTTGGGGTTTCCTTGGCAAAGATACTGGAGGGTTTGCCATTTCCTCCTCCAGCTCATTTTACAGATAAGGAAACTGAGGCAAGCAGGGTTAAGTGACTTGGTCACACAACAAAAATCTTTAATTGCTTCTTAATACCTCCAGGTAAGATACAAATCATCAGCCTGGCATATTGAGAGCTCCCCACAATCTGGGTTCTACCTTCCTTCCCAGTATTATTTCATGTGAATCTCCTTCATATGATTTCCATTCCAGCTCAAATACCATGACAGCTGTTCCCTGTACAAAGTGCTGTATCTCTGCCTCAAGACCGACGCCCCCAGCAGTGCCCACATCTGGAATGCGTTCTTCTCTTCACTGATGTCCTGTAGAATTCCTAGCGTCCTTCAAAGCCCAGGACACAGCAAAGCACTGTCTGCTCAAGGCCCTTCCTGATCCATCCCAGTCACCAGTGCGTCACCTCCCAGAAATGGCTTTGTATATACTTTGTATGTACTTACTCAAGTCCACGGTGTATCTGCACATATAATATAAACTTTTTGATGACAGAGTTTCATTCTTTGTGCTTAGCACAGACCCTTGCTTAATAAATATTTATAGAAAGGAATTGTGTGGAATTTAATCCATAGATACCAAAAGGGAAAGCAAATCAGGAAGAGACCTGAGCAGGAAGGCTGACTGGGTGAGTAATAACATGCTTCTTGAATTACATTCACATCCATTCTCTTGTTTAAGCCCCATGAGTTCAGCCAGGGTACTATCATTATCGACATGATCTTACACTATATAAATGGTGAAATAGATCCAGAGGAGAAGTGACTTACCCAAGGCCACACAGCCTGTTTGAGCATCGCAAGGACTAGAGCCCAGATCCACCGGTCCCCAGTGCCTTTGTGGGCCAGTGTACATGGGACTTACCTTCAAGTTGTCAGGTAACTCAGTGCGTCCAGCATAGCCTGGGTTCATAGTGATGAACACAGCACACGAGGGGACGAGTGGGATTTCAACTCCTTCAAACATGAATCGATCTACCTACAAAAAGATGACTCTCAGTCTTCCTGGGGAAGGGACCCTTAGAACAGCTTCAGAGAAGCCCTCCTAGACTCCCAGGAGTACACAGGTCCTTCCTTGTGGTCTGCCAAGTGACCTAACACCAGCCGTCCTCCCACTTTCTATGTGACAGCCCCTTCCTAAGGGCACAGAGATACTCAGAGATACTCAGATTCACTGATCAAGTTAAATTCTTCTTATATGCTAATACAGAAGCTCCAAATCCATTGGTATCAAAATGTAGGAGCCCCTTGAGACAGGATATCTGTCTAAGAATCAGATCCTGCTCCTGCTCCCCCAACTGCTCCGGCTGCCCCATGGGGTGCTCATCAAGTGTTTGCAGAAGGAGCAAATGAACCAACAAACCAAATTCCCTTTTTAAAAGCTTTTCAATGACATTTTCACTGGGGAAGTGAATGATGCATAGAGAGCAGAGAACTGAGGTGATTTTAACTAAAGAGGTTTCCAATATCCCCCCAAAGACAAGAGCTCTTAAGATGCCAATGAGTTGGGGCCTCCTCTAATGGCAGTGAGGGATTACAGGCCACTAGGCAGCTCTCCCAGCCTAGCCCCTACTCACTCTCTGCTGCTGAGCTTTCTGAATGGTTGTGATCTGCTGAGCCACCACAGACAGCACCTCCACATCAATGCGGTTAAATTCGTCAAAGCAAGCCCAGGCCCCGGAGCTAAGCAGAAAGTAAGCCTGATGAGTAGGCAGCACCAGTACCCAGAGTCTCAGTGCCCTGCCCGGCCTGAGGCTCAGCTCAGCCTGCAGGGACCAACCTGAACAGAGGCCTCCCTCTTGGTTCTGTACAAGAGGAGGTCCATCACCTCCCAGACCACAGGGATCTGGGCCTATAGCACTGTCCTGGATCTTAGCACAGACTGTCTCCTCAGACACACTGTAACCTTCTGCCCCTCCAATGCCCACACAGCAGACTGTACATACTATACTATAAACATTCAATTTATAGTTATTGATTTATGTTGCCTGGGATACCAAACTCTTGCTGCTGACTATCCAGCATGGGGAAGAAGCCACGGGGTCCGATGCCAAGTCTCTAAGTGTGAAGGAAAATCACACCCTTTCTGTTTCACAACAAGACCTCCCTAGCAAACCTCTGAAAATCCTCTCCAAACCAATCTTCAAGTTTAGGGGCACTCCCCCTAAGCCTCCCAGCTTCCCTCCATCTTTCGATTGCACTTCTCTTTAACCTGACCCTCCCCCACAACTGCTAACTGGCTGCCAAGTCCTGCCAGCTCTTCCTCACCCCTATCTCTTTCTTTCTCTCCACTCAGCCTGCCATCATTCTAACTCAGGTCCTTATCAACTCTCTCTTTGGCCACAGCTTTAATGAGAAATATTCAAAACTGGGGGCAAGAAGGAAGAAAGAGGAATGGGGAGACAGAGACCCTGGGACACTGGCAAGGGCTGGGAAGGAAAAAGCATACCCCCGAAGACTGGCTATTAACTTCCTTCTTAACTAATTACTCTTGTTAACCATTTGCTAGTTAAGTCATTTGTTCCGGTCCAGGGGCCCCAGGATGGAAAATATAGGGTGGTGAGAAACTTGGTACTCTTCCCCACCCACCCCTCTCTCTTCCACCACCACCATCTCTGCACACAGACATGACCCTAAGTACTTGTCCCTCTCCCTCTTCACACTGGTGGTTGAATGAGGCCGGGAAGAGTGTGATGGAGAGCCAGAACCCTCCACCCAGGGGCAAAGGCAGGGGAGCAGGGGCCTCCCTGTGCACTCACCTAGAGCAGACTAATGACTTTGGGCCCCACTTGTCCCATCCCCCAGCGGAGGCACGGCTGGCCTGCTAGAAGGCATTCACTGAGGGAACAGTTCTGGCCTTGACTATTGTAGTAGGCTTCTAACTGGTCTCTCTGCTCTCTCCTGTCCAATTCATCTTTCACAGGACTTTTTGTTGTTCAGTCATTTCAGTAGTGTCTGACTATTCATGACCCCATTTGGGTTTTGTTTTGTTTTTTTTCTTGGCAAAGATACTGGAGTGATTTGCCATTTCTTTTTCCAGCTAACTTTACAGATGATGAAACTGAGGTAAACCGGGTTAAGTGACTTGCCCAGGGTCACACAGATAGTAAGTATCTGAGGTCAAATTTGAACTCAGATCTTCTTGACTCCAGGCCTGGCACTCTCTCCACTGCACTTAGCTGCCCTTCACAAGGCTACCTAAATAATCCAAATGTACAAGCCTGGGGCAGCTAAGGACCACAGGAGAGAGAATAACTTGGCTTCAGGAAGATCTGAGCCCAAATCCTGCCTCAGACACTAGCTATGGGGTCCTGGGCAAGTCATTTAGCCTCTCTCAGTCTCAGTTTCCTCATCTGGAAAATGGAAATAATAAAAGCACCTACCTCACAGTGTTGTTGTAGGGATCAAAGGAGAGAGCATATGGGAAGCACTGTGCAAACCTTGAAAAAAAAGTGTGGCATAAAAAATACCCCAGTCTGACCATAAACTGTCCTTTCCTGGCTCCTGTTTACTACAAACCCAGGAGCCAGGGATTGGTCTGGCTCTTCCCTTCACACACCCTCTGCTCCAACAGTGCCAGACAACCATCTGGTGCTGGATCACATTCTACCCTCTCTTGCTTCACGTCTTCCTCCTCATTAGGCCATAAGTTTCTTGAGGTCAGAAACTGTCTTTTCCATCTTTGTATCTGTAGCACTGAGTATAGAGCCTGGGAGACACAAGGCCCCAGTGGGGCACGATGCAGATAAGGCCTGGCAGCCTAGAACAATGGCCTACCACAGTTTCGGTTCCACACTATCCTGTGTGCTGGGGCGGGGAAAGAGGGGAAGTGGTCAGACGTGACTAGTCCTACCAGCTGGAGGAAGCTTCTTCCAGCCATGGCAAAAGCCCAAGGACCACTAAAAGTCCCCTGGCATGCCATCTTTTCCACGCATATCACGGACATCGAACAAAAGCACAGAATCTCAGAATCTCAGAATTGGAAAAAATCCCAGAGGCCATCCAGCCCATCCCGTATCTGAAGAGTCCCCTCTACGGTCACTCTGGCAAACGGTCATCAGGCCTTTCTTTACTTGCAGGCATTCCCTCCTAAGGAAACCCATTTCACCTCTGGACAGTGCTAATAACTTCTGCCCCATTAGTCCCAGTTCTGTCCTTCAGGGACCAGCAGGACAAGTCTAAACCCTCTTCCAAGAAGCAGCTCCTGGAGTGAAGGATGTTGCAGCCAAGTGCCTTCACAAGTCTCCTTTCTACTCCCCCCTCCCCTTCCTTTGCCTCTCGCAATGTCTCCTTCATCGGTGGCTGTTTCTGGCTCCCCATCATTGGGACAGAAACGCTCGGCCTCCTTAGCCCAAGACCCACGGGGCAGACTTCCCACGTGGCTGCTCCCCTGACTCTTTCCCTGAAATGGGACTCTCACCTAGCGAGACCTTTGAAGAACTTGCCCATAGCCATGAAGTCCAGCTGGTCAGAGCAGTTGAACACCACTGTCTGGATGGCCAAGGCTTTCCCCAGGTCCTTGGTTGTTTCTGTCTTCCCAGTCCCTGCTGGGCCAGCAGGCGCACCCCCAAATTTGAGGTGCAATGCCCCAGTCAAAGTCAGATAACACCTACACAAAGGAAAGAGGAAAGGAAGAATGATGGCTGACACAGCTGAAGATCTTTGAGGTCTGAGAGTGTCGTCCACCTTTCTCATCTGATCCTCACCACCACTCCGCAAAGTAAATGGTACAAGTGTTACCTCTCAGAGAGGTGAAGTGATTTGCAGAGACTCAGAGGAAATGTGGAATGCACTAAGCAGGGCCAGTTTTTCCCTTCTAGGGCTCCAAGCCATCATTCTTACTCCTTAACACCTGCACACGGACTTTTGCCCCCACCCACAGACACACCACCTCTTCCAGAAGCTCTGTCTTGACTCATTCCTAGCTACTGCAAGGCTAGGCTACATCAGAGAACTACAGAGGGCCCCCACCGGCTGAATCCTCAGAGACCATCTGACCCAACTCCATCACTAGATGGATGGAAACTGAAGCCCAGGAAAGATAAGCCACACAAATTCTTAGAATCACAGACTCTCTGGGTTGGGAGGGAAGACATGTACTGTCCCACAGATTTATGGAGATCAATGAAGGTGGCAATGACACAGAGCTTCTGGTGCTAAATGGAAGTTGGTCAAAGCTAGAGGACAAGGCGCAGCCTGGCATCCCGTGGCCAGAATTAAAACTCTCGTGTCTGTGGGATTCCCGAGTACATAAACTGAAATTACTCTCTTTGTCTAGTTTGACCTTGTCAAAGTACCACACCCCTGAGGCTTGAATCCTAGACGTCACCACCGCCAGACTCTCTCTTTGCTGTGGATTTCTGGTTTTGATTGTTGTCTTCTGCCCACTGATTTGTCTGTCTGGTTTCTGATTGTCTTGGAACGCCAATCTCCTGACCTTACCCTGAGCTAGTACTTTTCTGCTTTTCCGTGTTCCCCAAGCTAGAAAGAATTCAATCCGCACCACAGATCCTACTAGCCATGGGCTTCACTAGACCCCGGCTGAACTCAGACACTAGCATCCCCTATACAGCAGGTTTCTATGAACCAAGTTGTTGGTTCAAAGTGACATGAAGCTTCTGAGCGCCCAGTGTGAGAGCCTGAAAAAGCAGCGGATTGGTCATTGCTCAGGAGAGTGTGAGAAGATGACACAGAGCCAACAGACGCCTCCTTTACCTGTCTGTGAGGGGGGTAATCACCAGGCGCCCACTATTGCCCAGATACTCATAGCCATAGATGAATTCAGCATTGACTGCACGGATGTACAAGTCGTTCGTGGTCCAGTAGTACCTGGAGATTTAGAAAAACTGAGTTCAGATTCATGGGGCAGGAGAAGGGCATCTTGGGGGAAGGGTGGCTGTTCCAGGGGAAGGAGCAAGGGTGAGAACATCACAAAATGATCTGACTTCTTGGGGTGCTCAGGTCAGGTGGTATACTAGGGCCGGCAGCCAGATGATGTTACCCTAGGCAAATTTTCTCAATTTGTATGCAAGCCAAGGGTACAAAGTGGGGCTAAATTACTTTTGATGGGTCAGATGCATCTCTACGTTTTTCTGAGCAACTGGAAGAACTCTGTACAATTCATATTGTACAGAATATGGTCCTATTCTCTCTGAGAGTTTCTGGTCCTCCCCCATTCCTCACTAGTATAAAGAACCTCCTGGTAGTGAGGAGGGCTGCTGCAGAGGCCCTAGGCTAGGTCAGGATCTGTGGGATGGAGCCCACCCCTCTGCTCCTTCTCCTACCCTTATGCTCTAGCTTTGGTCCACTCAGGCCACCCTGAGCAAGTCCCGAGGGCTCCAAACTATACCGATAAGATATCAATACCTGCCAGTCATCATAGCCCCGCAAACACTGAACAGCTGTGTTGGGATTGCACTGAAGGATAATTATGAAGGGCAGAAGCTGTCTGGGGCTGCAGTAGGTCTGTGGCAGGGTCTGATGGACATGGGGAACAACTATATTGCAGGTTACGCCCAGGACTGGCTTCTGCCCTAGTACAAAGCATGGAAGAAACTTCAGCCAAGAAGTGACCAAACAAATTTTGGTACATCAACATGGTATACCAACCAATGCCCTTACAAGGCAGAAATACGGCAAGATTTCAATGAAATGATGCAAGGCATAGAAAGCAGAATCACAAGAACAGCCTATACACTGCTTGTGACAAAACAAAAAGTAAGACATATTTCTATATCTAAAAGGAAAAAGGTGAGGATTAAGAAGAAGAAGATTAGGGGGTGCAGCTAGGTGGCGCAGTGGATAGAGCTCCAGTCTTGGAGTCAGGAGGACCTGAGTTCAAATTCGGCCTCAGACACATAACACTTACTAGCCGTGTGACCCTGGGCAAGTCACTTAACCCCATTGCCTAGAAAAAAAAAAAAACAAAAAGACAAAAACAAACAAACAAACAAACAAAAAGATTAGAGGCAGCTTGGTGGCACAGTAGATAGAGCACTGGCCCTGGAGTCAGAAGAACCTGAGTTCAAACCTGGCCTCAGACACATGATACTCACTAGCTGTGTGACTCTGGGCAAGTCACTTAACCCCAATTGCCTCACCAAAAAGCAAAAAAAAAAAAAGAAGAGGATTAAGGAGAAGTTGATCATTGGATTGTACGGCTAAACTGGGGTTTTTCAGGTTTTGTTAGTTTGGGAGGGGTTTTTTGGAGATTTTTTTTTAATTAAAAAAGAGAAGCATCATAGCTTAGTAGATAGAGAGCTGCCCTCAGAGCCAGGAGAACCCGAGTTCAAGTCTCCCCTCTGATGCAGACCGGTTTGTGACTCTGGGCAAGTCAACACCCCTCCCAGGGCTTTGGGCATCTCTCCAGGTTTCAGAGGAGGTGTCAATCTGCTCTAGTAGAGCAAGTTTCCTTGTGTCAGTGAAATAACGGGAGCAGTTCCTACCCTGTTCTGCCACCTCAGTTTCCCTGGTTTCGTGGTTTCTGGCTACCTGGCTTTGACCACTGCCTCTGGCTCTGTCACCAGCCCTTTCTCCTGCCTAGCTCAGCTCCTAACCCGTTCCCTCAGCCACACTGTGGCAGCTCCAGTCCAACCTTCCCTGCCTCTATTCACCCTGTGTGCTGGTTTGCTAGCAGCTCTCTCTGTCTGCTCAATTTAGCACGGCAACAGAAAAGAACTGGTCAAGCTGAGAAAGGCGGTCATTTACCTTAGCTGGGAGATCCACTCAAAGTCATTCACACTGACCACATTCTCATCTATCAGTCTGGCAGCCACATCCTTAGCATGGACCTCAATGACAATGAGTGCTGACAGCACAGCTCTCTGCATCCTAGACAGCTTCCCTCGGACGAGGGCCACCAGATCCTGCAGCTGAGGGAGGAGGGGAGACACTTGAGGTCCCTTAGCCGCTTCCCCGCTGCCCACCAAAGAAATACCAGCCCCAGCCATTCATCTCACCTCTGTTTCTGGAGCATCCAAGCTAATCAGGCTTGGGAGCACAAGAAGACAGAAAATGGGAGTCAACAGACAGACAAGTGGGTGGGTAGGAGGCATTTGGGGCACTTGGCCCACTGGTGCTATTACTATGGAATGAAGGGGAAATGTAAGCACATCTTGGCATTGGATGGCTGAGGAAGGAAGACTGGAAGGAAGTGTGGCATTCTCCTATATGGGTGAGCCTATGCTAATTGTGCGGTTTGGGGCTGGAAGGAAAAGGCTTTCAAGGGGCTAGAAGAGGAATCTTCACTATTTAGAAACATGGGTGATGGTCCTTTTCTTAAAACTCTCCAGTGAGACACCCTCAAGTTCACTTCATGCTGGGCTGACTGACAGTAGCCACCTCATGGCAACCATCCAAGGTGGCTGCATCCAAGATGGCTGCCAGGAGTGTTTCTAGTGGTTATATTTGCTGAAAGGCTTTAAAAGAGGATCCTGTTTTAATGTGGGGGGGGGGGGCAGTGAAGGGGAAGAAATTGCAGTATGTAAATGCAGATTGTGATTTTCATTATAAAATAAACATTAAAACCTAAAAAAAAAAACCCCAAAAACCTCTCCATGGAAAGAGATTTTCAAGTCTTCCCAAGGTTCAGTCCTCAACTGGAAAGGCCTCCATATACCCATTTCTTATCCCAGTACATGGCAACAAGCTTTCATCAGGAGTTGAGTCTGGGCTTCTCGATCTATTTCAGAAGGCCTGTCTGAACAGGTCAGTATAGCGTTTTCATCTTTGTGTCACCCATAGCCCAGGACAGGGTCCTGTACACAGTAAGAACTCCGTGAATGTGGGCTGAATCCGACTGAAACAGACAGAATTGCTCCTTTTGTTTGCTTTCAGAGAGAGCTAGCCACTGGTGCCACTGTCAGGACAAAGCAGGCAGGGCCTTTTCCAGTGCTTCAGGGGGGACACACAACAACAGCCAGAGGACAGGGCCCTGTCCGAGAGAGTGAGGTTAAGGGAGGGCTGCTGCTTCCTCACCTGAACAGAGAGCTGTGGGAACAGTCGGCTCTCTAAGTCTCCGGCCTCCAGGGCCTCTGACACCTCCTTTGTCCAAAAAGTCTGACAGCCAGCAATGGTCACCTGGCCTGGCCAACTCAAGACCCACTGAGGCCTTGGGGTCTGAAAAAACAGAATGCTTCATCTGATCAAGGATCTATGACCTTGCACCGGCCTTCCTCCCCCTCAGACCCCCTGAGCTCTACAGGGATGCCTCTGTGTGGCTGACCACTTCACTCCTACGCTGCCAGGTCTTCATGAGAAACAGGCCCATCCTGAGACTCTGGGGAGCTTTCAGAGGCGCTACTTAAAAAGCTAGTCAGTTGTTGATTTAGAGCTGGAAAGGATTGTCCCTCCCCCTCATTCTACAGATGCATAAACTGAGGGAGGCCCAATGAGATGAGGTGTTTTGCCCATAGTCATATAGGCAATAAATAAGTGGCACAGCCAGGATTTGATTCCAGGTCTTCTGATTCCAAATACATTGTGCCATGATACCACCCCAACAATCTGGGAACTTTCTAGAGTTTCCTTTTTAAAAAACATTCCAGATTCCCAAGGGAGATGTTCAAGAAACCTCTAAAATCAAGGAGTGGTGGTAAAGGCATGGTGATGGAGTTGGAAGATCAGGGTCTGAGTTCCAGCTCTGACATTATATTTTTTTTTTACTCTGCAAAAGTTTTCTCAGCTGTAAAATGAGGATAAAAATATTCCTCCCACCTGCTTTATGAGTTTGTTGGGAGAAAAGAACATGTCAAAGTGTTACAGAAGTAGGAGTTATTCTCCTCCTCCTCATTATTGTTACCATTCTCATTATTACTGTTACTACTACTGCCCACTTCTTCCATCAATGAAAGCTCTAAGGATGAAATGGTCATTTGCAGCCCAAGCATAGGAGGAAAAGGAGGAAACTCTGGATTAAAGATGGTGTTCTCGCTGGCAATGGCAAGGTGGATGGGGGCTCACCTGAGGGTAGACCTGGATTGACCGTTCAATGAAGTCGTGCACACTGGCCTTCATGCTATGTTCCACCTCCAGGAGCCAGTCTTCCACGTTGCCAGTGGGGTAAAGGGAAAAGGAGAGCTCCACCTCCTCCCCTTCGGCAGAGTACATGTGGGTGATCTTCAGGTCTTCCTGGAAAAGCAGCTGGTGGGACAGGAAAGGGGAAAAGAAGGTAAGCAGTGATGGTGGCTTCTCCTGTCCCCAGGTCTGGGGAGCCTTGCCCAGGGGACCACGCCTGCTCACCCCACACTTAAGGCTCCTGGCTTCTCTTGGGCGAACCACTGAACCACCAGAGCTCGGTAACAAGGGATGCTGGCTTGGGGCCACTTCTGCCTGTATTTGGCACTAAGGCCTTGACTTCCCAGTTCTGACAGCTTTAATTCCTTACTCAAGAGTTAGACAGGAAATAGAACCCAGGCCTTTTTAGTCTCAAAGCCAGAAGGATGCAAATCACAGGATCAAAAAACCAGGGACTGTTAGAGCTTGGAAGGTCCTCAGGGCTCCTTTTATCCAAAATCCTCAATTTTACAGGTGGAGAAAGAGGCCCAGAGAAAGGAAGTCACCCTTCCAAGTCACACATGCACTAGAGAGTTGCAGAGCAGGGACCAGCCTATGACTCTCTTTTCATACAGAGACAGAGGTAGAAAGGGGGGCGGGGAGGAAGGGGCTCCTCTTCCCTACTAGTACCCCCGATGACTAGGCTTTCCCTTGATCTCAGTACCGTACCACACATTCATGCTATAGGGAGGTGCAGAGGGGTGTTTACTCTGTAGATACCAAAGATTATGTCCTGGCTCCTTCCTGTCTCTTTGGTTCAGGGGCCCAGGGTTCAAATTGCACCTGCTCCCCTCTGCTGCCCCCGCTGTGTGTAAAGGACATGTGGGAGGGGGTCTATTGTCTTTTCTTCTCAACAGGGATGTGCCCCATTTCCAGGCTCTCCTGTGCCATAAAGGATGGGAAGCCTCCAGCTGCCTAAAGAAGGCCTCAGCCCTACTTACCTGAGCAATGTTCTCGAAGCACTTCCGGAGATGAGGCTGCACAGCTGTGGGGTCTTTAGTCTGGGACAAGATCTCCAGCAGTTCATCATCAGATAAGAAGTAGAATCTGAAAAAGAAGGGGCAGAGGCAGAAACAGGGAAGGTCACAGAGGGTCAGCGTCTTAGATTCCTTTGGGGTGAACAGTCAATAATCCAGATCCTCATCACCCTCTAGACCTTCGGTCTCTAGGACAGATCCCTGTTAGAAGCCGGTGTCCTTGAAGGGCCCAAAATGTTCTGGTGGCCCTCAGAGCTGACTTCAGGGAAGCAGGGGATGGACTCCAGCAAACATGGAAGAAGGAAAACCATTCAATAACTGCCTGCTAAGGGGCTCATTTTGATATATTTGACCCCAAAGCCTCAACTCTAAGATACCCAAAGGATTTCTTTTGATTTTTCTGAGATCGTTGCCTTTGGTGACCTGGCACCATTAGGGAAGGGAATCAGGCCTCAGAGAGGATTACTCCTATTTTCCTAGCCCCCAGACCACAGAATACCCCTGAACATCTGTGTCCCTACACCCTATGCTGCTTATGCCACACTTACAACACCTAATGCCACACAACCACCCCAAGGATCTTCTTTAGGTCACTCTAACCCCAACCAGCAGATTGTCTGAGCCCTGAACATCCATAGTGGTCAATCTGATTCTGCTTGATTCAAATTTTTGCTCTCTCCTAACAATGAAGCCAGAAGAAAAGGAACCAGGCTTACCTGGGGAAAGCAGCTCTCTTGGTCTCCAGATACTCGCTCAGGCCTTTCTGAACCATGTCTAAGAGTTTGTTACAGTCTCGAAGGCTGTCTAGTAGCCTTTGATCAGCACATACATTAATTACCTGGAGGTCACAAGCACATGAAAAGCAGAAAGACAGAGGAATAGAATCTGTGGCAAGAGGTTGCCACTGGTCTCAATTACTAAGTAAACAAAAGAGTCCAGGCAGAAGGTAGAGGCCCCCTACGGGGCACAAGGAAAAAAGCTAGATGGTTCCCATCCAGGGGTGGAAGGCAAGGAACAGAGGGATTCAATAACAACTTATTAAATACTAAGCCCTAGGGAAATCCAAAGTCCGACCAGGAGTCACTCAATCTCCTCACTCTGTTATCCTGCATTTGGGAAAGTTGTTGTAAGTGGTCTCTGACACGTCTTCTCATCCCTGGCCTTCTTAGACTCCATGATCAGAGGACACCTCTTAGAAGCTTCTCTATTGTCTCCTGTCACCCCCCAATCCCACCGTTGGGGTCTACCACTCCCCTCAGTACAGTACTGAGATCGAGGTAAAGCCGGATCATAGGAAGTATTAGGAGGAAGCAGGAGCCCCCTTCTCCCCTGCCCCACTTTCTACTTCCTTGGTCAGAATCCATGATCCCCAGCACCCTACCAGCCAAGCCCACCTCTCTATTCTCGTTGGCATTCTTCATGATTTTCCTCCAGAGCCTCTCCATCGTCTGGTAGCGCTTACTTTCCACTGGCAACTGTCTGGTGATATCCTCAGAGCTGAAGATGGGCTCTAGATACAACCAAGACCGCTGGCAGTTGAGCCACTCCTCAAGGACCTCCTAGGGAAAGGAGACAATCATCCACAATCTTTAGTAGCCATACATAGCATCTCTGGTTACTTAGAAATCCTTCCCAAAAGTACTGAACAGAAAACCGTGTTAATCAGCTCTGAACTTAAGAATCAAAATGACATGTGTTTCACTCCTGGCTCTGACACTTACTGACCAGGTATTTCCAAGTTACCTTGGACAAGTCACTTTCCCCTACTGACCTTCAGCTTTCTCAACTGAAAATTGGACATAATAATTTTTAAATGATGATTTTGTTCAGTCACTTTTTAGTCATGTCTGACTCTCTGTGACCCCATTTGGGGTTTTCTTGGCAGAGATAATGCACAGTTTGCTGTTTCCTTCTCCAGCTCATTTTACAGATGAGGAAACTGAGGCAAATAGGGTGAAGTGACTTGCCCAGGGTCACACAGCTAGTAAGAGTCTGAAGCCAGAGTTTAGCTCAGGAATTTGAATCTTCCTGACTCCAGTCCCAGCACTATGACCACTATGCCTCGTTGCTGCCCTTTCAAGATGATAGGAACATTGTATTCAGAAACGGAAGAGAAAAATCCCCCACTGTTGTTGTTCTTGTTGTTGTTCGTCCCTCTCAGCATCACTCGTGAGGAGCCAATGAAATGCTGCTGCCTGTAAAGCATCGCCATTAAAGGGAGACTTCTAGGAAGCTGAAGAAATGAAGTCAGAAGAGAGCCCACCTCTTCAATGGTCCCATCAAAAGTAACAAAAGAAATACAAAAAGAAGTAAAGCCACCAAAACCTCTTGAAATAAAATGGTTCTTAGGAGAAAAAAAAAACACTCAAAGAAAAAAAGTTCTGATACTCTGAAAAAAATAATACGCATTATAAGGAGTCAAAGCCAAAACACCAGAGAGAAAATGTACTGAAAAAGCCCGAAACTAGACTTTCCTACAAACAAAATGAAATGTATAATAAACACACTGAAGAAATTAAAAGTGGAAATGAAATCAGCAAAAATATCACAAAGTGAATTTAAAAAAGGAACTTAATAGATTAACTCAGGAATCTCAAGACAAGATGATGTTGAAGAAACCTGGCAGTTTAGAAACATCTTTGGAAGATATAAGCAAAAAAAACACATTTAATGAAAAGCAAAAGTATTCTACAAGAGAACAGAATGGTAGAAACCACAGAAAAACACAAATGCAAATATTATACAGTTGTCAATAGATTTTTAAGATACATAGATAAAAGTGATGAATCCAGAGCACAGTTCAAGGAGAGAAAATACAACAATTATGACATTTCCCTAAAACTACAAAGTCTAAAATAATCTTACCACTATATTTTAGGAAACCACGTAAGGAAATTTAGTGGAAATATTGAAAAACAAAAATTATATAGCGAATCAATACAATCCACAAGATGCCGACAGGATAGACCCCCTAATTCAATTCCCTCAGGTTCAACATTGGCAAGCTTTAAAAGTATAATAGGGAGCAGATGACTGCATAACAGTCAAGAAGAAAGACACTGTATGTCAAAAACCGCACAAGAGGAATATAAGAGGAAAAGTGAATGATAACGAATGGACCAAAAAATCCTAATGGAGACTCTGAGGCATTGATAGAAAAGTCACTATAAAGTTTTATTCATCAAAAGTTATTAAAATAGATAGTTACTGAGCAACTTTGATTGAATTGATATTAACTATTAAGTTTTAAATAAAACGCTTAATTTTTAAAATTGCAAAAGGTAGAAGTTACACATGATTTTCCTACCAAAACAAGAAATGATGGTTGCTGGGATCTTTTTGTTGTTGCTGTCCAGTTGTTTTCAGTTGTGTCCTACTCTTTGTGACCCCATCTGGGTTTTTCTTGGCAGAGATACTGAAGTGGTTTATCATTTCCGTCTGTGGCTCATTTTACAGATGAGAAAACTGAGGCAAATAGGGTTACATGACTTACCCAGAGTCACACAGCCAGTGAGTATTTAAGAATGGATTGGAACTCAGGTCTTCCTGACATCTGACCCAGTACTCTATCCACTGTGTCACCTAGGTGCCCTACTGGAACATTATATACTTAGAATTAAGAGAGAGAAGGACTTAGTCCCCAAATAAACTTCCCAAAAAAGCTAACTGAATTCATTATCTTTCCTTACAAAGCCTCCCCTCTTCCAAACTGTCAAGGGCACCACCATTTCCCTGGTCACCCAGGCTTGAGAGTGGCAGGGGGAGGGGAGAGTTCAACCTGTGCTCTTCACCCTCTCTCACTCTCATATCCTTCGTTCTCAAAGAGGACCATGACATTAAGGAGATGATGACATGATTTGCAATTGACTTTGATTTGAGTGAGGGAAGGCTGTGCAAGGTCACCAGCCTCACTTCTCCTCCAGAGTCATCTGGGTCCAGTGGCCAGATATCAATCAGGACAACTGGAGATGGTCCAGGATACAATGAGCCCTGGCCCTTTTAATCTAAGGTCTTTTCAGATTTTCACTTTCAGTGAGGTAATGTCCATTCACACTTTCTGCCCAAAGGAAGGTAAATTTTGATGGCTGAAAGCTACCTAGCTAACTTGGTGTTCACTGGCTAGATTTCTTTCTCAAAGACCAAGCCTTAAACCTAATTCACTCTGGATCTCATGGATTGGACAATAATAGGTCCCTGCCCAAGCACCATATAATGTTGGGTTTTTTGGGCCCTCCTGGCTCAGAGGGAATGGAAATAGTAACTGTTTTTCTTTTGGCTAGTAACCCTGAGGGTCTTCCCCTCCCAGTCTGATTTTTTTTTTTTTGGATGGACTTTCATCCATCTCTTGACTCATTTCTTAAAGAGGCCTATTCACTGAATGTGCTTGCCTCACTCAAAATGAGAACCTGAAAAGACATTAGCTTAAAACGGTCAAAGTCTCCCATTGCATCCTGGGCCATCTCCAGTCATCCTGATTGATATCTGGCCACTGGACTCAGATGGCTCTGGAGGAGAAAGAGGCCGGGACTTTGCACAGCCCTCCTTCACTCAAATCCAAGTCAATTGCAAGTCATGTCATCATCTCCCTGATGTCATGGTTCTCTTCAAGAACAAAGGGCAAACCACACAACCGTCATATCATATGGTTAAGTCCTGTTCATTCCTCCTCCTCTGCTCTGACAGCACCACTCCCCTGGTGTAGACCCTCATTACCTTCTGTTGTAGTCGTCGCATCTTGGTCTCCAGGCCTCAAGTCTCTTTCTACTGTAGTCAAGCGTCCGCTCAGCTATCAAATTTATCATCCTAACGTACAACTATGTATGACCATGTCAGACTCCTTCCCCTGCCCCCAATCTATAACCAAGACACGCCATCTCTGGCTCTGGGCATGGTCACTGGCTGTCCTCCATGCCTGCAATGTCCTTCCTCTTCATCTCCACCTCTTGCCTTCCTTGGCTTCCTTCAGGCCCCAACTAAAATCCCACCTTCTGTGAGAACTTTTTCTGATCCCTTTTAATGTTAGTTCCTCCCTTCTGTTGATTAATCCAATTTATCTTGTATATGGTTTGTTCGTACAAAGGTGTTCACCTGTGGTCTTCCCCATTAGACTGTGAGTTCCTTAAGAGCAGAACTGTCACCTTTCTTTGCATCTCTAGCACTTAGGACAATGCCTGGCATAGAGTAGGTGTTTTATTGACTAAAGTGAGAAAATTAATCCTTTAAAAATGTATATGGATAAATAAAACTTTTAAAAATTATACAGCGGAAAAAACCTTTGAAGTGAGAAGGGGACACAAAACTTAAGAGCAATTGTTACTACCTTGCTCATATATAGATACAGATAAATAGATATACTCATATAATTTTGTATAAATATATAATATACAATTTAATATATATCATTTTTAAAAGCTATAAATAATAGAAGTCAACAGTTTCTTGTTCTTTTTCTTATTCTTGGTATATTAAAATACTTGTGTTTGTTGATAACTGTTAAATTCACAAAGTAAAAGAAAAAACTTTTAAAGAAATTTATAGCAGGAAGAGCCAACTTCAAAAGAGCTTTTCTCATGTAAAACTAACAAGAACACAGAGCCAAGGCTGCACTTTCAAGTAAGCATTCTATTCAATAGCTATTTTATAACTGTGATCAGTTACTATCTAAATGCAGTCATTGTAGGGGGATTAAAAACAATAGTGGTGTTGTTTTGGTTAACAAGTGAATGATACAAAACTTATAAAGTTAATAGTAGAAAAAGATATGAATTATGTTTAGTGGTTTGTGTTTGCTTTCCCATTGGAAAAGGATTATTTTAGTGAAATAAGGAAGATTATGTTGTTAACAAAGCATGATAAACCAAATTTTAATAATTAAATTTATTGATTTATACAATGAACCTTACAACATATTTTACATCTTAAAAAATTTTAATATGTCCATTTGCTGCAGTTCCTTATTTTATATGATTTGGCACTGAACTCACAAGGTTTTGATAAACATTCTTTAATTTATCAAAAAGCACACTTAAAACATAGGACATTAAGTATATCTTTAAGGAAAGTCCACTTTTCCAAGTCTAACCTCAGTTATAGCCCATAGGGTTTTTTAAATTAACAATTTTTATTTTAAACTTATAGTAGCTAGGTGACACAGTGGATAGAACACTAGACCTGGAGATAGGAAGAATCAAATTTCTGAGTTCAAATCTGGCCTCAGACACTTACTAGCTATGTGACCCTGAGCAAGTCACCTAACCCTGTTTGCCTCAGTTTCCTCATCTGTAAAATGATCTAGAGAAAAAAAAATGGAAAACCACTTCTGTAACTTTACCAAAAAAAACCCAAAAAGGGTCACAAAGAGTCAGACATGACTGAAAAATGACTGAATGTTCTGAACTTAACAACCCTCCCCCCAAAATGAGCATTTCACATATATATATAACAGAAAAAGAGATGAAACTGTATATTTCTTTTACATACAGCTTGCTTCTTTTAAAATACATAATACATTCAACATGTAACTTTAAAGCTGTCTGAGGACATCGCATCAAACAAATATAACTTTGAAAGTAAGTAGTAAATGGATCAAATTTCCCTAAACAAAGGAAAAAAGCTTATTGAAGAGATTAAAAAACACATCACAACAACAGACTGCCTGCAGGAAACAAACTGAGTATTGAAAGAATATAGGTTTAAGTTGACAGGCCGAAGTGAATGATTGAAAAGGCATTTATTAAGTGTTCACTGTGTAGTAGACAATGCCCTAAGTCCTGGGATACAAAGACAAAGAACGGGTCCTCAAGGAGCTAGGTTCTAGTAGGGCAAGAGGACGTGGAGTGGTGGCTAGAGAGCAACGTTTTGAACCTAGACCCCCTCCTGAATTCGAGTCCATGAAGACAGTCTAACATTTGTTGTTGTTCAGTCAAGAAAGGGTTAAGGGACTTGCCCAGGGTCAAACAGCTGGCAAGTGAGGCTGGATTTGAACTCAGGAAGATGAATCTTCCTGACTCCAGACATGGCACTCTATACACTATACCACCTAGCTGCCTCCTTGGGCATTTACTCTACTTTAGCTAACTCTAGAAAATCTGGAAATTACTATATCAGATAACGTAGAATTAAAATAAGGCAATGTTAAAAGGAAAATTCCATGTTTGGACCTTTGCCCTAATAGAAGAGGCAAAACTCAGGAACAGAACTTTAAAATGAGTTTGTTGAAAAACATCAAGACTTAAATCCCTTGGTAGGATGGTTTATAAGGAAATCAACATGGCCCTCAAATCTCTAGCAGTTTTTTTAAAAAATATTTTTATTTAAAATTTTGAATTCTAAATTCTAACCCTCCCTCCCTCCCTCCTCTTCCTCCTCCCTGAGATGGTAAGCAATCAGATATAGGTTATACATGTACAATCAAATAAAACATTTCTGTATTAGTCATTTTGTACAAGAAGATTCGAATAAAAGAAAAAAAATGAAAGAAACAAAGTGAAAAATAGAATGCTTTAGTCTGTATTCAATCAATATCAGTTGTTTCTCTGGAGGCAGATAATATGGTTCATCATCAGTCCTTTGGGATTGTCTTGGATCATTGTATTGCTGAGAAGAGCTAAGTCATTCACAGTTCTTCATCGTACGATATTGCTGTTTCTGTGTACAATATTCTCCTGGTTCTGTTCACTTCACTATGAATCAGCTCACGTAAAACTTTCCAGAATTTTCTGAAATCATCCTGCTTGTCATTTCTCGTAGCACAATAATATGCCATCACAATTATATACCACAGCTTGCTTAGCCATTCCCCAATTGATGGGCATCCCTTCAATTTCCAATTCTTAGCCACCATAAAAAGAGTTGCTATAAATATTTTTGTACAAATAGATCCTTTCCCCTTTTCTTTTTTTTTTTTTATATCTTTGGACATCCTAGATCCTAGGACAGCTCTAACAGTGGTATTGCCGGATCAAAGGGTATGCAGTTTTATAATCCTTTGGAAATAGTTTCATATTGTTCTCCAGAAAGGCTAGATCAGTTCACAACTCCACCAATAATGCATTAGTGTCCCAGTTTTTCCACATCCCCTCCAACATCCATCATTTTCCTTTTTTGTCATATTAGCCAATCTGATAGATGTGAAGGAGTACCTCAGAGTTGTTTTAATTTTAATTTCTCTAATCAATAGTGATTTAGAGCATTTTTTCATATGACTAGAGATAGCTTTGATTTCTTTGTTCAAAAACTGCCTGTTCACATCCTTTGACCATTTATCAATTAGGAAATAACTTGCAGTCTTATAAATTTGACTCAGCTCTCTACATATTTGAGAAATGAGGCCTTTATCAAAGATACTTGTTGCAAAAATTTTTCCCCTTTCCTTTTATTTATTTCCTTATAATTTTGGTTGTGTTGGTTTTGTTTCTCTGGCAGCTTTTAAAGACAACTTTTCCATAATAAAAATAAGACAATCCTGATAAGTACACATCTACAAAAGGGACAGGACATTTTGTCTCAGCCCCTCCCTAAGTATTGTGATTGGCCCACATTTCAAATGAGTAGATAAGGTTAGTGAGCATGCATGATGGTAACTGTTATCAGTACTCCACCAAATACTCATTATGAGGGGATAGAGTCAGTACTAAAGAAATATAACTAGACTGCCTTCTCCTGCAGGACAGCCCTCCCCTAGGTCCTTCCCTGCTTGCTGGCTACGTGTAGCCAAAGTCAAGCATGGCTAAAACATAGGTCACTTCAGAATGATTCTGCATCACTGACTGATTTTGCACAGAAGCATTAAAAGAGCCAAACAAGTGAATTACATCATATTTTAAAGTACTATTGATAATGAGAGATTATCAATATAATAGCTACTAGAATTTAATGGTTGGCATTTATATAGCACTTTGTTGAATGTTTGACATATGTTAGCTCAGAAGATGCTATAGATAACTAGAATGAGGAAGAAACTGGTCTTGACAGTAGCATGGAAAGAATATATTTTGGTGGGGAAAGTTGAAATCATGCATTTTTTTCAAATTCACAAAAAACTCATCACAATCTAGGGCATGATGCTGTTATAAATGTATCAAGGCAGAAATATTCAACACTATATGTAAGGGTGAAGATAAAATAAATATAGTAATCCACAAAGAAAACGTGATAAAAAGACCCAGGCCTTTATGAAGCCTTAAAAGTGACTTGCTGATTTGAGGTGCTATCTCATATCTATCAGATTGGCTAATAAGACAAAAAAGGAAAATGATGGAAGTTGGAGGAGATGTGGGGAAACTGGGACACTAATGCACTGCTGGGTGGAGTTGTGAACTGATCCATCCATTCTGGAGAGCAATTTGGAACTATGCCGAAAGGGTTATAAAACTGTGCCTACCCTTTGATCCAGGAATACCACTGCTAGGTCTATATCTCAAAGACATCCCCAAAAAAGGGGAAAGGATCTATTTGTACAAAAATATTTATAGCAACTCTTTTTGTGGTGGCTAAGAATTGGAAATTGAAGGGATGCCCATCAATTGGGGGATGGCTAAACAAGCTGTGGTATATAATTGTGATGGAATATTATTGTGCTACAAGAAATGACAAGCAGGATGATTTCAGAAAAATTTTGAAAGACTTACATGAACTGATGCATAGTGAAGTCAACAGAATGAGGAGAACATTGTACACAGTAACAGCGATATTGTTTGATGAAGAACTGTGAATGACTTAGCTATTCTTAGCAATTCAATGATCCAAGACAATCCCAAAGAACTAATGATGAAGCATACTATCTGACTCCAGAGAAAGAACCAATATTGACTGAATACAGACTGAAGAATACTATTTTTTATTTTCTTTCTTTCATTCTTTTTCTTTTATTCAAATCTTCTTGTACAAAATGACTAATATGGAAATGTTCTGCATGATTGTGCATGTATAACCTATATCTGATTGCTTACCTTTGGGGGTGGGGGGGAAGGGGAGGGAGAAAGGAATAGAATTTGAAGCTCAAAACTTAAAAAAAAAACCAAATGTTAAAAAAATTGTTTTAATATGTAATTGGGGGAAATAAAATATTATGTATATAAAGCTCAGCTCAAAAAAAGTGACTTGTTGAGTAATGTTTGGATTAAAGAAAAAAAGGCTAATCAATAACAAATTATATAAAAATAAACAATATAAATGCAACATATTAAAATGTATGGAATCCAGTCAAGAATTAGATAGATATCAATAACAGTGAGAGACTTTACCACCACTCACAAAAGAATATGATAAATCTGCCTCAGAGGCACTTTTATATCCCCGAACAATATTTACATCCCTGAATGGATACTAACAAGAAAAAGAGGAAAATTAATAAGTTGAACTTGCAGTTAAAGAAATTAGAATATGAAAAAGTATCTCATTTGACCTGGATGCCTCTAGTATAGTTGATGGAGGAGGCAGAGACCAAAATGCTCTAGCCAAGAACAACTATGTTGCCCCTATACTTTGTTAATTTAGAGTCTACTTTAGTAAAGCACACAATAATCTATATGAGACACTATAGACACTATCACTTATATGTTGAGTGAGTAAACCTTTTGAGTCACATTAAATTGGCAAAAAGATGACAGTTTCATTGGGATGGGGGCCAAATCGTGAAAGAGTTTTGAGTTATTATTAATATCCCTAGACAGAACCCTGGACTGAGCCACGAAAAGGAAAAATTAGGCAATATAAGTGTCAAGCAGATGCTGTGTGTAGGTACAAAAGATCTTAGGATTGAGCCACTAGGTCCCATTGGTGAAATGAAATGATTAGAGTTGGTGTCATCTGGTAGCTTACCCAGATATGGCTACTCAAGGAGCTACTGGAGGAAACTTCTGAGTGTTAATGAAAAAAATCAAGTACTCCTGTAGATGTAAGCAAGCCACCACATGTGTCTGTATGTATACATGTATATGTATATGTATGCATGTATATGCGTGCATGTTTATGTGTATATGTACAGATACACAAACACATGTCTAATATATCTATTGATCAATTCTACTTGATCAATCATTTTGATACGCTGCTATATTCTATTTCCCAGAATTTCATTTAATATTTTTGCATCGTTATTAATGATGCTGACCCATAGTTCTTTCGTTGATTTATCATTACTATATTTGGATTCAGAATATATATCAAACTCAGAATGAACAAAATTCACAAGAAAGAATTAAAATAAGCCATTAAAAAACTTCCACATAAAAAGGCACTGGGACCAGATGGATTCAAAAGAAAATGTTATTGAGCATTAAAGGAACAAACGATCCCTGAACTATATGAGCTGTTTTTGAAAATAGAGAGCATCCTTTCTAATTCACTTAACAAGTCAAATATAGTTCTGATTCAATACCATTAATAATGATACAAAAATACTAAATTAAATGCTGAGAAAGAGAACACAACAGTATAGCCAAATTACTCATTGATTAAGTAGAATTTAAACCAAGAATGCAAGAATGGTTTGACATTATGAACACAGTAAAATGATTCACATCAATAAAAACAATATTGTTTTTGTCATGTATCAATAGCTATAGAAAAGGCCTTTTATAATATACAGCACTCATTATATTGAAAAAGGTTTTTTTAGGGAATAGAAGGGTTTTCATTTACATGGTAATAAGTATTCGTTTGAGACTAAGAGCATGATACTAATAGAGAAACATTAGAGGCTTTTCTACTAAGAATAGAGATCAAATCGAGCTTTCTAAATTCACTGTAAGAAAAGATAACAGCTACAACAATTGTGAAGAGGGAGAAATTTGTAGCTACTCAAAAACAGAAGAAATTATAGGAGACAAAACAGGAGAATTTGACAGTGGAAAGAATGACTCTGAACTCAGAAAACATGGGTTCAAGTCCCACCTCTGACGCTTACTCTCTACGGCCTTGGGCAAATCCCTCTTCTCCCTGGGACTCAGTTTCTTCATTTGTGAAAAGATGGTCTTTAAATCTATAATCTTATGGTCCTATGATAAAAATAAAGCATTAGTTTTTGTCAGAGACTGGGAGGAGGAGAGAGGGGAAAATCATTTCCAGGGGTTTGGGATGAAGGCAGTTGGAGAAGAGGAAGTTCATTTTGAACGGCCCCAACTTTCTTGGTAAAGTAAGAAGGAGGCTTCTTTTGAGAAAGAGGCAAGAGGAAGAGGAGATATGGGGGGAGATGGGCTTGAGGAAAGAACAGGTTGAGAGTAGATAGGGAGGGAATCATCAGGGAAGAATAAAGCAAGGCATAGTAATAATGAGTAAATTGGAACAATAAGCACAGGACACGACTGTAAATAACAACCGCAAAATTTAGAAAAATGTACCAGATGAGACGTCCCTTTTCAAACGTAGCCCATGTGTCGATCCGTTTTTGCTTAGATATACTTATTCATTCAAGGGAGGGCTTTGATGGGGGGAAGGAGAGGTTAGTTGGAGATGCAAAAAAAGGGCATCCATAAAATTAAAGATTAAATTTAAAAATACACAGACAAAAGCAAAAAAGTTCAGAAATTATCAAAGATTTAGAACTGGAAGGAGCCATTGAGTCCAACCCCCTCATTTTACAGAAGAGGAAACTGAGGCTGAAAGAAGGTAAGTGACTTGCCCAGAGCCACACAGCATGGCCAGCATCTCTCAGAGATGGAACCTGAATCGAGGACTTCCTGACTTTGAGGCAAGCTCTCCAGCTACTAGCCAACACTAACTTTACATGTTAATGATTACAAAGTTTATAATAATAATTTTTGAAGTGCTATAAAGTTGCTATTACTATTATTTGACTCTCATTGAAGAAGGAAAGAGAAGGAAGGAAGGAAGGAAGGAAGGAAGGAAGGAAGGAAACAATTCTTTTTTTAGCATCTATTGTGTGCCAAGCACTTTATAAATATTATCCCCTTTAAGTGCTATTATTATCCTTATTTTACAATTAAGAAAACTGAGGCAGACAGCAATCAAGTTGCTTGCCCAGGGTCACACAGCTATTTAAGTGTCTGAGGCTGAATCTGAACTCAGTTCTATAACGGCTGCAGGTCTATTCTCCATCCACTGTACCAGTCAAAAAGAAGAAGAGTAAGGAGATGGAAGGTGGGGGTTTCCACTGAAAGAAGAGGTGGGGGCAGCTAGGTGGCACAGTGGTTAGAGCACCGACCCTGAAGTCAGGCGGACCCGAGTTCAAATCCGGTCTCAGACCAGACGCTTGACTCTTACTAGCTGTGTGACCCTGGGCAAGTCACTTAATCCCAATTGCCTTTAAAAAAAAAAAAAAGAGAGAGAGGTAGGGAGGGGTTCAACATTACCTGGGTTAGTCTCAGCTTGGTCTCCCAGGTGTTGATTCTATGCTCAAATGGTTTCTTGTACGGTGAGAAAGACATGCTCTGGGTCATGACGATGTGGTCATCAAGGAGCTGAGAAGCCTCATCAGGGCTCTTCAGAATAAATGTCTCCGTTTTTTTGTAGGGCAGCACATTAAACAGAATGGACACCCATTCCTTCTCCATTTTATCCAGCGCCTGCAAGGGGAATGGCATGAACTGAGTGGATGCTACGATGAGAAAGAGCAGATGTCATCCCACACGGAGTACCTCCCTCACAGACACAAGCTCCTTTGTGTGTGACTTCGGGCATGGCTGTTCTGGCTCTAGGCATGGGTCCCCAGTCCAAGGAGAAGAGCCCTTTACTGCGAGAGGCAGCACCAGCTCGTCCAAACAATAGCTTTCACATAGGATCAGGCCCTGAGAGTCTCAACTCACTTGATGGATTTTCACATCATAGTGCTTGTAACCCCCTCCCAACCCCTCGGCTACAAAACTGAGACACTTCCTCAGAGCTGGCAGGGCCCTTTACAGGTCGCCTCATCTAAACTGCTACTTGGGGCAAGACTCCCCTGCCAAGCGGCCAGCCTGTCTGCTGCGTGAGTACTGCAGGGACAGGGAGCTTGCTTCCTCCTGAGTCAGACCTGCCTACAATGGGACGGCTCGGATCATCGGAAGGGCTTTCCCGATACCGAGCGCCTTGCTCTCGCAGGCCTGGTCACCCAGGAGCACAGGCAATGATGACCGGCGCTAGCACAAGGCCCGTGTCTGCACCTGTTCGATGGCGTACTCTTTGCCAGCCACCTCCGCGACTTTGCCAATGGCCTCGATGTGATCTTGGAGATTCATTTCCAGACACCGAGCGAAGGTGAGGTTGGCCTTGGGCTTGATGTTGATGTTGATCTCCTCAGAGAGCATCTCCCAGTGCCGGTTCCGCATGCCAGGGTTCCGCAGGCCCTGGATCAGCGGGATGTAGGGCTTGAAATCCTCAATTCTGTTCTGGATATCGACGGCTACGTCCTGGCAGGCTACAGAGAGAGATGGGACCAGGTGAGGGTAGGAGAAAGGACGAGGCCCTGAGGGTGATAGTCCTGCTTGCCACACTGCTGCCCACCTGGGGGTTTACTCACTCCTCCACCTAAGTCACAAAAAGAGGCTGCTGGCCAAGGCATGTCTTCCTAGGGACCCTCAGCAGAGACTCCGACGAGCCCTCTTAATCAGCTTCTCCTGAGAGGAAGACTGGTTTGTACCTGAAAGATCGCCCAGGTCTGCCCTGGGCCAAAGGAGGCCAGTGGGAGCTTCTCCACGGAAGGTTGTGGAGGTCTCTGGAGGGATGGATTCCCACTCAAGCAGGAGGCAAAGTCTCAGACGTCATCTAAGACTCAGTGTGCAATACTACAACCACCAACATTTCAGGGACCCAGCCCTGGCAAGATATCTTGCATCTCCTCTGTACCTCTTGGATATGCCAAGCTGTCCACATGTGGTCTCCCTCGTCAGAATGTGAGTGTCTTGAGGGCAGGGGTAGTTTTCACCTTTCTGTGCCCCCTTAGTGCTTAACACTGTCCTTCACACATAGTAAGTATTTACTTCATAAATACCTTTTGATCAATCAATTAAAATGTAGGAAGCACCAGAAAGCCTTGAATGTCAATTTCAACTTTGTTGTTGGGCCACTTGGGGAACACCAAAGGCGAGAGAGGGAAATGGTGGGACCTGTGCAAAGGTGCACAGGATGTGCACCTGTGCAGCTGTGCAAAGGATGGATGGTAGAGAGGGGAGACAGGAAGCAGGGGCGTCAGTTAAGAGGCTATTCTAATACCCAAGGGAAAAAATGAGAACCTCTGTGAGCATGGACACTGCAGGAATAGAGAGAAAAGAAAAATTCTAGATACATGGAGGAAGCATCAACAGGGCTGCATGTGTGTGGGGGCAGTTAATGAAGAGCTAAGAGTCAGAGATGACACCAACCTTTCTGATCTGGGTGAATGGGAAAGAAGTGGCGCCACTAACAGACACAGTTCCACTGGGAGAGGGGCTTTAAGTATCCGTGATTCTAGAAACATGGGACCTCAGAGCTGGAAGGGACCAACCTTCCCACACAGTGTGGTCAGGCAGACCTGAGTTCAAATCTAGTCTCAGATACTGACTAGCGATGTGACCCTGGGCAAGTCTTTTGACCTCTGTTTCAATTTCCGTTTCTGTAAAGTGGGGATAATAATAACACCTACCTCCCAGGGCTGTTGTGAGGATCAATGTAGCACAGTGCCTGACACATACCTATTAAATGTGAGTTATCATTATTATTATTATTATTATTATTATTACTGGTAGGGCTGGGACCCAAATTCAGCTCTCGTGACTTCCACGTTCAGGATTCTGCCCACTGGTCCTACCTCCTGCCCCTGCGGCCAAGCAAACCAAGCCTGGTCCCTTTTCTCCATTATTTTCCTTCAGACATCTAAAGACAAGGATTGTGTGTATCCA
This sequence comes from Vombatus ursinus, assembly GCF_900497805.2. NCBI lineage: Eukaryota > Metazoa > Chordata > Mammalia > Diprotodontia > Vombatidae > Vombatus > Vombatus ursinus. The sequence continues at coordinate 20,133,889 of NW_020954598.1, forward strand.
AAGTTTCGCACCCAAGGATTACCTGGGACATCTCTGAACTGCTTCACACACTTGTGCATTGTCTTGAAGGCCTCAATCACATTCTTTTCCAGCTGCTCAGCATCGATGGAAGTCAGAGGGTCATGTATCCAGCTTTCTGAACTACGTAACCAGTCAGAAGCCGTGGTCCACAGGTCATAGTACGGCTGGAAATCCTTGATCATCTTGTAAAGTTTCTCGTACTGTAAAGGAGAGAGGAGAGTACACTCTCAGGGGCCCACTCCTCATCTTAACAGCTAGCAGGGGCTCACTCTGCAGAGAAAGCCCACCAGGTCTCTCTGCTCAGCCCAGGCAGGGCTCTGGGACATCCGTTATCATCTCTTTATCCACATGATTCTGAGATCATCCCATCCCAGCCTCTCTCCTGAGCTCCACTCTTGCATCTCCAACTGTCTGTAGGACATCTTGAACTCTTATGTCCTGTAGATATCTTAAACTCAACAAGTCCAGAACTGAACTCAGTATTTTACCCCCCAAATCCTCCCCTCTTCCCAACTTCCACATTACTGTCAAAGGCATCAGCACCCTCCCAGGCACCCAGGCCCAAGACCTCGGCGTCATTCTCGACAGTCTCCTCACTCTCTCCCATATCCAATCACTTGTCAGATACCAAGGATTCTGCCTTTTTATGTCCTCACCTCCTTCAATCCGCTGACACTGCTAGTACCCTGGTATAGTTCCTTATCTGGTCACAACTAGATTACTGCAATGGCATACTGGTTTACTTCTTTGCCTCAAGTCTCTCCCCACTCCAGTCTTTTGCTTCTTTGCTCAGCCATCAAATTGATCTTCCTAAAGCACAGTTCTGACTACATCCCCCCACCCCCTCTTCAACAGATTCTAGCAGCTCCCTGTCACCTCTAGGATCAAACATAAAATCCTCTGTTTGGCTTTTAAAGCCCTTCACAACCGATGCCTCCCTACCTTCTCATTCTTTTTACGCCTCACTCTTCTCCATGCAGTGTACTTACTCTTAGCCTCCTTGCTCTTCCTCTCGTCCTCCTTAATCTCAGTGCTTTCCCTCTGACACTCTATCATTTTATCCGGTCTCCCTCTTGTTTGTACAGTTATTTACATATTGTTTCCCCAATTAGACGGCACACTCCTTGTTTTTTCCCTTCCTTTGTATCCCTAGCACTTAGCACAGTGCCCGGCACATAGTAGGTGCTAAACAACCGTTTGTTGGCTGACTGGTTGTTTCTCACACTCAACAATGTCTCCCACCTCTGTGTCTTTGCCTTGGCTGTCTCCCATGCCTGGAATGCAATTCCACCTCTTAGACCCCACTATTTCCTTCAAAACTCTGTCCAGCCAACTCCCTTCTACATAAAACTTTTTCTAATTTCCCAGTTACCTTGTGCTCCCTTTGTATATACTTATTTATAGACATCTATCTCATAGGATGAAAGTTCTTGAGGACAAGAACGGTTTTACCTTTATTTTTGAATCTCTAGCACATTACATACTATGGAGCCTGGACAATAGCAGGTGCTTAACAAATACCTGTTGGCTGATTGACTAATTGTTTCACTCCCATAGTCCCCCACTTCTACAAAGAATAAAGGGAGGTACAATCCCACATCTCTTCTATGTGGCCAGACTCAGTCAATATAATTACAAAAGCATTCAGATTCAATTTTTAAAATTTTATAACATTTTATATTGCACAGCATTACATCTATAAATTAGGTAGTGTAATTTTTAATATATAAGCCTATCTAGTGCTGAGCATGAACTATCCCACTAATGAGATCATCTGCATTCCATTAAAGAGTGTTTGTGATTTTATCTATATGAGTCATGATGGTGCCTTGGTAGATTGACTCCCAGATATTTTTTGCACGTACCCCAAGAAGGTCAAAGATAGATTTTATATAAACTGATGCAAAATGAAGCAAGTAAAAACAGGAAAACAATACATACAATGACTATGACAATGTAAATGGAAAGAACGAAAAACAAAAGGAAAAAACCTGAAACTCTCCCTTAATTTATAAACCATTCCTACGATAGGAACATGGCACAGAAGGGAGCACAGGATGTCTCATAAAGTAGGTCAGGAGAAAATAGTATTTTGAGCCCATACCACCATCCTTAATCAAAGGGAATGTGCATTTAGTAAAGTGCATCTTGCAGGGAGAAGGGTAGAGAAAGAGAGATGAGATGAGCAGTAGGAAGGAGTAGAGACCTACGTTGGTGATGGGCATCCCAAAAATCCGCTCTCGATTATTATAAAGCACGGCCAACTGCTGGCACTCCTTCAGCTGCTTCTTGACCCTCCTCACTTCATTGGCTATCTCATGAGCACGTGCAATTTCTGTGTAAATGGAAAATCCAGCCACCACCAACTAAGAGGAAAAGGACACCAATGGTAAGCAGATCTTACTAAGCCACAGAAGGTCACAGAATTTCAAAGTCACAAGGGACCATCTAGTCCAATCCATACCCAAAAAGGAATTCTTACTACAACACACCCAACGATTGGGCATCCTGCATTTGCCTAAAGACTCACTGCTCCCGGGGTGGCCCATTCCATTTGGGGAAATTCTGTCAGGAAGTTTTTCTTTGAATCTATCCTAGAATCTGCCTCTCCTCAACTTCCCCCCATTTCTCCTTGCTCTACCCCTAAACAAGTCAATCCCTCTTCTATATGAAAATCTTTAAAGTACTTAAAGCCAGCTCTCCTGTTGGTCTAAATCTTGCCTTCTCCAAGCTAAACACCACAAGGTCTTTCAAGTGACCCTTACATGGCGTTCTGGTAACCCTCCTCTGGTTGATCAATGTCCTTCCTAAAATCTTTTCCCAAATCTCAGATCCTCAAGCAATGGTGCTAACTTTCTGTCTATGGGCACATCTGGGCAGTGGGAGTGGTCCATAGACCTGGCTGGGCCTGAGGGTCTCTTAGTATACCACTCCCAAAAGCTGTAGCCCCCTACAGTTTGCTGGGGGAGCAGGAGGCAAATGTCTTCATGATATCATGGAAGGTGTAGGTATATCTCTACATGACAGTATGGACCCAAGATGCACGAATAACCCATCCCCAACTGTAAGGAACTTCTTCTCTGGTCCGAAGTAATTCTAAACATATTGGTGCCACTTAGATGGAGCCAGCAGCTATCCCTGCATGGGTGCAGGAATTTCAGGGTTGAAGAGGGGGCATAGGACAGCAGGCATCTGGAATCCCAGAGAAGCACCTGAAGACCATCCAGCTTCTCCAAAAAGTTGTTCTGATCCATAAGCTGAATCTTGTGGAACTTCTCTTCTTCCTCCCGGTGCATTTCCCGAATTAAGTCAATCTGCCCAAGGATCTTGTGGGGCCAGTTACTTGCTGCCCATCTGAAACAAGAAGCAGGGTAAAACAGAAATCCAGATTCCAGGGGGCCCAAAGGAAAAGGCAGGGGAAGCTACAGAAAGGGCCCTGGATTTGGAGTCAAAAGGGGACCTGGGTTTAAAGCCCAGCTTTGCCACTGACGAGCAACGTGACCTTGGTTAAGTCATTTAATGTCTTTGGGCCTCACTTTTCTTGTCTAAAGGATCCAAGGGACCTTTGAGCTCTAAATCCTAAGAACCTACAGTAAGGGGGAAAGGTGAGAGCAGAGGTGGGCTCTAAGCCCTCACTTACTTGTCATTGAAATCATCTGTAGTAAGATTATAAAAGAAGTCCTCCATGACCTGGTAATCAACCATGACTTTCACTATCCTTTCCTGCAGAGACAGACAAGAACATGGGTTCCATTGGCTTAAGCCACTCTTAGAACCAAAGTCCCCACTTCTAAGAAACACTCACCCAGACTTAAGGGACAGGCAAAGAGCTGTGGACAGCAGCTCCCCAAGGAGGGTTCTGCCCCTGTCCACAACCTGGACAACCAAGTTCAAAGTCAGAGATGTGGAAGGACTGTCTCAAGAGAAATGGGCAGGCAGGGAGTAGGGTAGCTGGAAGAGCCTGCTGCTTTACAGACTAAACGCTGGCAGTACGGTCAGTGTTTCTCAGAACAAATGAATAAGCCTAATGCCTGAAGGATATTTTGGGGAAGAATGCAATTGTGGGGATAACATAAGAAACAATGGTCATGCGAGGATTACTGTTCTTATTTCATAACACAGCAAGTGAGTGTCAGAGCCAGGACTAAAGCCCAAGTCTCCAGACTCTCGATCTAGGGGTCTTTCTAAATATAGACACAACGCTGCCGTAAGGGGAGTGCTACAAGGGATGTTTGTACAATGTGGTAAGGCAGAAAGAACCCTGGATCTGGGAGGCTGGAGACCTCCCATTAACACTCGGGGCAGCTTTCAACAGGCCCCCGTCCTTCTATGAAAGCATATTTTAAATCTCTTTTTTAGTTTCTCTAGAATATGAAGAAATTACATTTTTCTGCAAATCTCTTTCTAGATGACCAGGGAAAACTCTTCAGAAAGGTGGATGGATTAGGTCAGGACAAAAGGAAAAAGGGACTTTCATTAAGTGAATGAATGAAGGGTAATAACCAGAAACTTAACATAGAATACCTCTTATCTAGACAGGAACATTGCCTTTCCCCACCTGCATGGCAGCTGTCCCTGTGTAGCTATAGGATATGTCAGGGTCAATCTATGGATCTAAAATTCTGTATTCTGCGATTCAAAGACTGTAACTTTATATGGTTCTCTAGGAGTATTCACCCGTATCCTAAAAGGCAGGGGATGGGGTAGCAGCCAAGGCCAAACTCTTCCCACGTAATTAAGAGCTAGGCCACAAGAGGGTGCTTTGAGCAAAGGGATGACCCTCCAGGTAACGGGCCCAGCAGCAGCTGTGCCAAAACAGGAGAAAGGCTCCATTCACTCTATTTCTCAGCACACAGTGGTATATAGCATGGTAGGTCCCACAAGAAAAAGTGCTACATCCAGAGAAGAGAGTCTTGGGTTCAAGCCCCAGCTATGTGACCTTGGACGAGTTACTGCCTATCTGAGGTTCAGTTTCCTCATATCTAAAATGGAGGTAATGACCAAGTCATCCCCTCGATTGAGGTCTAGTGAGGAAAGCACTCTGTAAACTTTAAAACACAATAGAAATGGAGGGAGTTGTTAAATTATGATTAACACGCACACTCACAAGTAGGGTCAGAGGTGGCTCTGGCTACCTAATGCTAAAACAGTCCTTAGATGCATTTACATAGAATGGTTGGCTCACAGGTTGCTGCACCATATTCAGAGCAAAAAGGTAAGGGATCTGCTCCTGTACGAAAGTCTTCTCCCCCTCCCAGAAGACCCATGGTCGCCATAAGGAATATGCCCTTTGCAGGTGGGAAGGGAAGCCACTAGGTCTTCTCTTTAGTCCCTTCCTGCCCTAGGGATGAGCCTGCCCCTCCTGCAGCATCCCTCCGAGCCCTAGAATACTCAGGTCAGTAGTGTCTGATGCATGCAGCTCATTCCACTTCTTGGGACCTAAGACATTGTTCAGGTTTACAGTCAAATCTGAGTTTAGAGATGGAATTTTGGGGACAGAGTAACCTCAAAACAAACATCAGGTCACTCTTGGCCAAGTTTCCGCCTTCAAAGGCCCATCCATAACTGTGTCCAATCCCATGACATACAGCACCTCTGATATCCCAGCACCCGCCTGTTGGCTCGGGGATTGGGTCAGTACCTCCAGCCCCAACAGCATTTCAGGGATGCCCTTCATCCATTCCTGGAGCTCTGCCAACTCCTCAATGCTGTTGGGCTTCTCGTAAATCTTCCGGCTAACGGACCGGAACTCTTCACAAATCTGCAGGAGGGGGAAGTCAAGGCAGATCTCAGGCTCATTACTCTCTAATGTACCTAATGCTATTTATTATGTCCAGATGCCAGTCCCCAGCCAGAGAGCTATCCTCCCCCTCCTCCATACTTTCTCACAGGAACTTCTTCCCAGCTTGTAGGTTACAGGACTTCCCTCCTTGTTTTTGAGCTAATGAAGGAAGTTACTTTAATCCTATAGAGCCTTTGGGCTTTGAAATTGTTCATTACATTCTGCAGTCACAGCCTTTGACCACCAGCCTTCCTTCTATGCTCTCTGAACAACTTACTTCGCCTCTGGGAATTAAATAAATGCAAATTAATAAGGGATCTATAAATCCCCACGAATAGTCAATTAGGGGCAGCTAGGTGGCGCAGTGGATAGAGCACTAGCCCTGGAGTCAGGAGGACCTGAGTTCAAATCTGGTCTTAGACCAGACACTTGACACTTACTAGCTGTGTGACCTTGGGCAAGTCACTTAACCCCAATTGCCTCACCAAAAATAAATAAATAAAACAGTCAATTAGTAAAGTGTGCAAGGTTAGATCATCAAAACATCCAGGGAAGGATGTGGCTTTTCCTTTTTGGGGGCTTTAAACACAGTCTTCAGTAGATTCTGCCCACCACTACACCCTAAGCTACTGGATACTACTATGTAGTAGATGAAAAATTGTTTGTTGGAGGAATGAGTGAATGAGTGAGTGCCTACTGGTGTGTACCATTTCAAGTAAAGTCCTGCCTATAGTTAGGATTCCTAATCCTGGCTCAGCCAATAACTTGCTAGGTGAAATTGAGTAAGCCCCTTTTCCATTTGAGCCTATTTCTTCATTTTGACTAGGCTGGTTCCAAGATCCTCCCCCGATATGAAATACAATGTCATATACTCTAAAAGTCCTTTCAGCTCTGACATTTTAGGATTCCATAATTCTATTCAGTATCCCTGCAACCTCAGCAAAAGGGAAGGGAAGCCTAAAGACCATATTGGGTGGACCTCCTATGACAAGTTTAATTGGAGAACATGGATTAGGATCCAGATACCATAGCACAAGCACGAATGGGTTGCGATCTACCTCATTGGAATGAATATTAAATTAATGAGAACTCAGATCCATTTGAAAACCCAAATATGGCAAGATGACTTTTTCAGTGTTTTCCAGCCTTCTTGACCTAGGATGCCAAAATTAACTGAAGACTTCTTTCAGGTTCTTATGCCCAAATCTGCCCAAACATTTGTCAGGACCCTTGGAACATCCCTAATGGCTCAGGTGTTCTCATCCCTGTTCTGGGTTACTCCAGAAACAATTCTGCATGATAAAGAATGCTGAGGACATAATAAAGGATTAGGCTTTTAAAAACCAACATTATGGAAAACAGATGAAAGCAAGGAAAAGACCACACTTGAGATGACTTTTTTTTTTTTTGGAACAGATTTGAAATTTCATCAGAGGAGGAAGTTTCTTGCTAAGGAAACTCCCTCTACCAATACAGGTCTGCAACTATTCTGTAATATATGGCTTCAGTCAGTTGCCTGAGTTGGCTTTGAGAGATTAAGTGACTCACCCAGCTAAGATGAGTCTGAGATGGTACTTGAACTCATCTTTGGACCTCTACCCACTACATGATTCGATCTCTCAGGATAGTTGAGAAGATGTTAACATCAGACATCAGACAGAAGGCAAACCTACATAACTCTTATTTTCCTTTTGTTTTCTCTGCCATGGAGAATAATTGTTGGACTAGAAAGGACAAATAAAAAAGGCTTACAGGAAGAAGAAATCCAAGACAAGTAGGGAGGTAATAAGAGAACACTTAGCTAATCTTGAGAATGAACAGTTGTGGGGCAGCTAGGTGGCTTGGGGGATAGACCATCAGCCCTGGAGTCAGGAGGACCTGAGTTCAAATCCGACCTCAGACACTTAACACTTACTATCTGTGTGACCCTTGGCAAGTCACTTAACCCCAATTGCCACACCAAAAAGAGAGAGAGAGAGAGAGAGAGAATGAACAGGTAACTTTGCAACCTCAAGAGGAAGGTCTCCAAAACATAGAACAGGCTGCCTGTGGCAAGCTATGCTCCAAGTGGTCAAAGAAATGTCAGGCGTGACTGTGGAGCCCCAACCAACGATCTTTAAAAGAACTTGGAAAACAAGAGAGATGCCACAGGACTAGAAAGGGACAAACATTCTAATTTTTTTTTTAAGGGAAGAAAGCAGACTCTATAGGCTAGTGAACTTGACTCCAGTTCTAGAAGAAATACTAGAACATATATTAGATGAACATCTAGAAAAAATGTTTTGAGAAAATAGAGATATTCAGCTGGAACTCCTTCTCCTCTTTCTATCTCAAAATCCCTATAATATCATCCCCCATTCTCTCTTCCTCAACTCCATTCTCTGAGGAAGAAATGACCCTTGTCTCTAGGGCCAACCCCTCAATGTGTATCTTTTATTCCATTCCTTCTTTCCCCCCATCTCCAACAGACTGCCTCATAATCGCCTCCCCACCTCTATCACCATCATCATCATCTATTTACTGAGCACTTTCAGGTTTGCAAAGCACTTTATAAATATTATCTCATATGATCCTCACAACAAACCTGGGAGGTAGATGCTATTATGATTCTCATTTTAAAAATGAGAAAATTGAGGTAAATGGAGTTTAAGCAATTTGCCCATGGTCACATAGCAATTAAGAGTCTGAGGTTGGATTTGAACTCAGGTCTTCCTGCCTCTAGGTCTATGCTCCAATACTGTGTCACCTAGCTGCCATCTCTCTGTCTCGGTCTCTCTCATACCTCCCCTATTTCTCTCCATTTACTGGTTCCTTCACTACTACCTACAAACACACCCTAATCTCTCCTATCCTTAAAAAACAAGGACAACAACAGACACCTCACTATATCCATCAAGCTATTATCATATCTCTTCTCTCTTTCACAGCCAAACTCCTAGAGAAAAAGCCATCTGCACTCATTATCTTCACTTCCTCTTCTCTTTTTTGACTCTCTGCAATCTGGCTTCTAACTTCATCACTCAAATGAAACTACCCTCTCCAAAGCTACCAACGATCTCTTATCGGCCAAATCTAATGGCTGCCTCTCAGCCATCCTCCTTCTTGACCCCTCTGTAACACCTAACACTGCTGATCATCCTCTCTCTGGGCAGATACCTTCTGCTCTCTCATGGGCTTCCATGACACAGTGCTCCCTTGGCTCTCTTTCTAACCCCGCCTCAGTCTCGTCTCATTTGCCGGCCTCATCAGCTCCTACACAACATTTCTGTCCACGTGATTCCCAGATCTCCATCTTTGCCCTAGTCTCTCTCTGGAGCGTTGGTCATGGCCGCCCGACTGCCTACTGGACATTTCAAACTGGATGTCCCATAACCATCTCAAACTCAACGCGTCCAAGGTGGAGCTTATTTTCCTTTCTCAAATCCAAAATTTCCCCACTTCTGTTAAGGGCATCCCCATCCTTCCAGGCTCTCAGGTTCACAACCTCAGCATCACCCTTGTCTCCTTACTCTGCCTCACCCCACATATACAATCAATTGCCAAATCTTGTCATTTCTGCCCCTCCAACTCGTATCTGTCTTTCTGTCTACTCACACAGCCACCACCCACCTCCTCTGGACTACTGAAATAGACTCCTAAATCATTTCCCTGCCTCCAGTCTCTCCCCACTTCCATCCATCCTCCATGTAGCTGCTCAAGTGATTTTCTTTATGTACAGGTCTGACCCTACTCAATAAACTCCAATGGTCCTTTATTACCTCTAGGATCAAATGCAAACACCTTTGTCTGCCTTTTAAAGCCCATCATATCCTGGCCCCAATCCACCCTTCCAACTTTTTCCCATGATACTTTATCACACTCTAGGGTTCAGCCACAGTAGCTTTTGTGTTGTTTCTAACACATGATATTTCATCTCCCACCTTGTGCCTCTTTACAGAAGGCCTTCCTGATTCCCTGTCAGGACTCTCCCTCAAAAAAAATTACCATCTATTTACTGCATATAGATTTATTTCATATCTCCTTATATAGCTACATGTTATCACCCTAATAGACTAAAAGCCTTTTTTGTCTTTGTATTCCCCAGAACCTAGCACAGCATCAGGCATAGGTGCCATATTGACTCTGTGATCCCCAAATTAATTAACCAATAAGCAAAATGTTTGCTTAATTGATTTGGGGATCGCAGAGTCAATATGAGTTAAGAGTAGGATATGGCAGTCAACAGAGCTCAAAGGTGCCTCTAAGCTGCATTACAGGGTTATCATATCCAGAACAAGGGAAGTAATCGTTCCACTACACTCTGTCACTACACTCGGTCAGAGTCCATCCATAGAACCACCTTCAGTTTGAGGGAGCACATTTAACAAAAGACACAGACAAGCTGGAGGGTACATAGAATAATGCTCCCAGGGTGGGGATAAAACCAGGTGCTCTGCATGAATCGACAAGCACTTATTAATTGGCTATTTTGTGCCAGGCACTATGCCAGGTACGAGAGATACGAACAAGGACAAGAAGGAAATAATCCATGCCCTCAAGAAGCTTCCATTCTGATGGGAGAGATGACATGTATACATATGGACACATACCAAACACATACCAAACACAGACAGGTAACCCTGGGTCAAGGGGACACTGGATCAAGGTCTTGAAGGAGACCAGAGATTCTGAGAGGAGGTAAGAAAGGAGCATGTTCCAGGCATAAGGGACAGCTGGAGCAAAGGCAAAGAGGCAGCAGGTGGGAAGGCCATGAGTGAGAAGGCCAGTTTGGATGAAGATGGAACATAAGGGTGGGAGTAATTTATCATAAGATTTGGAAGGTAGGACAGGGCCAATCTGTGAACTTCTTTCAGTGCCCAACAAAGGAGTTTATAGTTGATCCTGGAGCCAACGGGGAGCCCCTGGAGGGTGCTCACTGAAGACTGGGCTGGGTAGGGCAACTGAGGATGCTGAGCCTGAAGAAGAGGAGCTGTAGGGGCCTGGGACAGCTGTGTTCAAAGGTGCGAGATACTGTCATGTGAAGAGGGATTCTGCTTGTGCTGCTTCGGTCTAATGGGCAAAATGAGAAGCGATGGGGCAAATTACAGAAAGGTGCATCTAGGGAAATTTTTCTAAACATTTGGATCTACCCAAAAGTGAAACTGCCTTGGGAGGGAGGGGCTCCCCCTCATTAGAGGTGGTCAGGCTAATGCTGGGGCTGGGGAAGGTGGAATCTTTGCTCATGTCCGAGTGGGGCTAAAAGATCCAAAGTCAGAAGATCATCAGATCACCACTGTAGAGCCTCCCCTTCCAGATCTAAGATTCCATGTTCTATCAGATCACCATTCTAGAACCACCCCTTCTGGATCTAAGATTCCGTGTTCCATCGATCACCATTCTAGAGCCACCTCTTTCAGATCTAAGATTTGGTGTTCCTACAACTCTCTATCTTAACAGGCATTAGACCAATAGCCCCCAATATAGAGAAAGATATCCATCTACCTCCTAAAACAGGGCTATGGTGGTAAGAGAAATAAGGTAGAGGAACTGGAGGGAGGGAGGGAGCTGATTTTAAACTCACACTGTCCACTTCCTGGTGCAGGTTCTTTGCCAGGATGTCCAGCATGGAGGTGGCCAAGGCTTTGCATTTCTTGGAGAGGTTCTGTTTTGTATTTTCCACGTTGATGAAAAAGGGGCCAATGATGATGTTGCTGGGCAAAGAGTTATCCAGGATCTCCTTTTCCTGAAGGTAGCTCTTCACTACTTCCCTCACTTCAGCAGCAGGAGGGCACACTTTGTCATACTCGCTGGGCACACGTACCATCACAGTCAGTCAGTTACTCATTCTACAAACATTTGGTGAACACCTACTCTGTGCAGAGCACTGTGCTGGGCAAGTTTAGCAAGACACAGTGTCTGGTGCTGTTGAGCTTACAGCCTAGTTAGAGGCAGTGGGGTTAAAATGTAAACACACATATCTATAATAGACAATACTACTCGGTAAACTCATTAAACAGGTGAAAAAACAAAGTGCTATTAAAGCAATGAAACAAATTGAGAACTAGAAGGGACCTTCAGAGATCATCTCTGCCCCCTATTTATAGAGGAGAAGTGAAGTGGCTGACAAAGTTATAAAAGTAGGGAGCAGCAAAGTTATCCAAGGCTTCGCATATGGCAGGCACTTGCTGCATGCAAGCTGGATTATTCAAGGTCCACGTGCAGGACCTGTAACTCCAAATCCAATTTTCTTTCCCTTTCAGCAGGAGCGGGGACCCTACAGACTCAAGGCCACATGTGGCTCTCCAGGTCCTCAAGTGCGGCCCTTTGACTGAATCCAAACTTCACAGAACAAATCCCCTTGATAAAGGATTTGTTTTATAAAACTTGGACTCAGTCAAAAGGCCACGCCCAAGGATCTAGAAGGCACTAGTTATCCTGTATATACCTGTGCCCATGTCAAGAGGGACAAGGACTAACTGCATCAAATTCTTTTATAAGTTTGGTGAGGGTAACAAATTCATCCCTCCAATCACCATCATGAAACAAGAATGGAGGACAGTGGACAGAGAACAAGATTTGGAATCCTAGGACCTGGGTTTGAATCCCTGCTGTGCCACTTAATGACTCACCTAAATGACCAGGGACAAGGCACCTCCTCTCTTTGGTCCTCAGTTTTCTCATCTCAAAAATCAAGGGCTTGAATTTGGGACTCCGCCCAAAGGGCAATCAAGCTGGGTACACCCTTTGACCCAGCAGGAGCACTTCTAGGGCTGTATCCCAGAGAGATCATACAAATGGGAAAAGGACCCACTGAACAAAAATATTCATAGCAGCTCTTTTTGTGGTGGCAAAGAATTGGAAATGGAGGGGATGCCCACCAATTGCGGAATGGCTGAACAAGTTGTGGTATATCAATGTAATGGGATACTACTGCGCTATAAGAAATGATGAGCAGGCAGACTTCAGAAAAACCTGGAAAGACTTGTATGGACTGATGCTGAGTGAAGTGAGCAGCACCAGAGAACATTGTACACATTAACAGCAACACTGTACAATGATCAACTATGACAGACTTAGCCCTTCTCAACAATGCAAGGATCTAAGACCTCTCCAAAGGTTTCATGACAGAAAATGCTGTACACAGCCAAAGAAAGTACTATGGAGTCTGAATGCACATTAAAGCATACTATTTTCACCTTTTTCTGGTTTTATTTTGTTTTCCTTTTGTTCTGTTTCTTCTTTCACGTGACTAATATGGAAATACATTTACAGGATTGCACATGTAGGGAGGGAGGGAGAAAAAATTGGGAACTCGAAATCTTATAAAAAATTAATGTTGAAAACTATCTTTACATGTAATTGAAAAAAATAAAATATTATTTTTTTAAAAATCAAGGGTTTGGACTATAAGCACCTTTTTAGCCCTAAATTCTACTATCCTGTGGGTGCCT
>NW_020954598.1:20147131-20245102 GCF_900497805.2 Vombatus ursinus
TATAGAACTAAAGAAACGCTTCCAGGATGCTGAATAATCTTTTGTTGAGGACTTGAGGAAAGACATGGACAAGAATTACCTAAGATGGAGCTGCTTGGTTTTCCTGACTTCCTTCAAGTCCCCGCTAGAATTTCATCTTCTCCAGGAGGCCTTTCTTGATCCTTCCTAATTCTAGTACCTTCCCTCTCTTAATCATTTCCTATTTAACCTGTACACAGTTTGTATGTACTTGTTTGCTTACTGTCTCCTCCATTAGATTGTAAGCTCCCTGAGGGCAAGGAACTATGTTTTGCCTCTTTTTGTATCCCCAGCACTTAGCACAGTGCCTGACACATAATAGGTACTTAATAAATGTTTATTGACTAACTGACCACTAAGTGGGAACGTCCACACTAAAGTTCGATCTACAAAAGTACAGATGGTGTAGGCATTATATGGCAGAACCAAACCTCAAATGGAGGCAGAGGAGGCTGTGCCCTTCCCAAAAACTGGGAGGAATTTTTCTCACTTTACATAATTTCACAGGCAATGCAAAGGTATTAGCACCACGGAAAGATTGAGCTGGCCCTGCACAACAGTGCTGAGGCGCACCATGATAATCATGAGCCTTCTTAGATAACATATGGATGTGCACATTCGAGTTTAGAATCTCCCAGTGGCACGTGCTGACCCCCAGAGCTCCCTGAGCTCTCCACAACATGCCCATGCTACTGCAAGAGACGCAAAGGACCTGGTGGCCGGCACTCCCAGACACCAAATTGCTATGTACCTGAGGAAGGTCCGAATATCTTTGTTGTTCAGATCCAGATGCTTCCTGAACTCCTTGGCGTAGGCAGACAGAGGTATCATTGCCTTCTCTATGGCATTGGAGAGAGACTTACGCAGGTCCTCCACTAGCGGCTCGTGCAACCCCACAGACTCCAGCAAAGGGATACCGCTGACAAAAATATCTTCCATCACAAACTGTGAGAGAGAGAGAGAGAGAAAGAGAGAGAGAGAGAGAGAGAGAGAGAGAGAGAGAGAGAGAGAGAGAGAGAGGCAGTGAGAAGTTAGCATCCCAGATAGAAGGGGAGAAGGACATTCCTGCAAATGAGGGAGGACAAACCCTGGCTCCCAAAAAGCCACACCAGGATCAACAAAGAAAACACCTTTTTGAAAAGCATATAGTCCCTCTCTCTCCCAGACACATAACAGGCTCGCTCCGCCCTCTCAGGTGATCCCTGATAGGGAGAGAATTCTTCCAGGGCTAAAACTGCCTCAGAAGGAGAAACAGGAACCTGGAAGGGCTTTACAACTGGCTCTCTCTCCAATACACTTCCTGATTCAGGGCCATGAATATGAAAAGAAAGAAGAGCCATTCAGAATCATGATGGATGGGGCTGTACCCAAATGACAACCTCACCGGTAATGAGTCCAACCAGTTGACCCTAATGGACACTCGGTCACTGCGTCCTTCAGCAGCCCTTCCAAACTCTCTTTTCTTCAGCTCCCAAGGTCAGCTTCAGCCCCCTTTCTCTCAGCAGATGTCCTCACCCCCACTTTACAGAGAAAACCAAGACCGTCCACTGGGAACCCCATCGACAGCCATACTCCATCCACACACACCTCAAAACTCTTCAGCTTCTTCATCATCCTTTTCTCTAGTCTTTCTCCTTGCCAGGAAGGATTCTGTTTGTGATCTCTATCCTAAGTCCTCCGGGAATTCAAGCAGTCAATCATTCCCACTCTAACCTCCAATCTTTTCCCACATACTGACTTCTTCCCCACCATCTTTAGTTAATCCTGTGGCTTAATAGAAGGTTAACAATGCCATTCTTTGCCATCCTTCAGAGTTAACAGCTGACCCCTGGAACACATACACATACCAACACACACATGCAAATTGCATTTCCTCTGGCTACGTGCCAGCTACCCACAGCTGTACCTTCTCCAGTTGAGGTACGGAATGAGTTGCCAGAATGCCCTTGTCAAAAAGATTCAGCAAAGATGTCATAAAATTCTCTAAGGGGGTGCTGTAATGAGACCCATTGTTGTCCAGAACCAGGTCCACTATGAAAAGAGGATTCTTTCGGGGCCTAGAGAGAAAATAACAAAAACAACAGACAGGTATTTAGTGCTTTAAAGATGGTAAAACATTTTACATATATATGTATCTAAATATAATATATATGTATCTAGATTATGTATGGGTATAATGATATATATGGTATAATTTATCATTTGTAAATTAAAATATGTTGTTAATACTGAATGCTAAATATTGTTATATATATGTTAATAATGCTTTATACATGTGTAATACATTTAATCTCATTTGATGCTTACAAACACCCTGGGAAATAGGCACTAATATGATCCGATTTTATAGAAGAGGAAACTGAGGCAGATAGAGGTTAAGTGACCTCCCAGAGTCACATGGTTAGTAAATATCTGAGGCTAGATTTGAACTCCCAAATCCAGGCCCAACACTCTATCCATCCCACCACTTAGCTGCCTCTAAAATAAAGGTGTTATTTGCAGGTCAGGCTGGGAAAAGGGAAGAGAAGCTGGAAAGCAAAAGGCAGGGGGCCTATGTATTATGCCAGGTCTGAGACAACTTGCACCACAAGAAAGTGATTTTGAGTGACCGCCTGAAAATGTCCCAGGGATCTGGAAGAATGGCAGGATGTGCAGCAAGTTCTTCAGATTGCCAAGACTGGGGAAGAATCTTGAGCTCTTCTCTCTCTCGCTCCATGTCTCACATCTCCGATTGTCAACTGGACATTTTGAACCGAATGTTTCAGTTCTCTTAAACTCAACACATCTAAAACTAGACTATTTTTCCCTAAAACCTTGCCCCACCATTCCAAACTTCTCTATGACTGTCAAAGGTACTACCATCCTCCTAGTCATCCAGACTCCCCATTCTCTACGTAGTCCTTTCTGTCTCACCCCCATATCCAATCTGTTGCCAGGTCACGTTGTCTTTTTTTGTTTATTTTTTAACCTTCCTAACATCTCTTGCATGTGGCCCCTTCCTTCCTCTGACCCTGCGCTACTTTGGAGCAGGCCCTTATCACCTCAACAGTCAATAAACATTTGTTAGGCACCAGGCACTACGCTCACACTTTTCACCCAGACTTTTGCAACAGCCTGAGTGGTCTCAAGTCTCTCTGAAGTACAGTCCATCAAAAACAAACTCCTCTGTTTGACTTCTAAAGGCCTTCGTCACCTTGCCCCTTCCTATTTCTCCAGTCTTCTTACTCCCCTCCGTATCCTCTGCTATTCAGTGCCTCTGGCCTCCTTCCTTCCTATTCCTCGCCCACCACACTACATCAGCTGACTCTCCCCCAGGCCTGGAACGCTCTCCCTCCTTACCTACCTCCTAGCTTCCGTCAAGCCCCAGTGAAAACCCCACTTTCAGCAAGAAGCCTTTGCTAGTCCTCCTTAATCTTAGTGCCTCTCCCCCTGAGATTACCCCTGATTTATCCCGTGTCTACCTTGTTTGGATACAGTTCTTTTTCATGCAGTCCCCTCCATTGGGTCGTGAGTTCCTTTAGAAGGGGGGTTGTTTTTTGCCTTTCCTTGTATCCCAGGGCTTACAAAGCCTGGTACGCAGAAGGCTCTTAGTATCAATGCTAGGTAACTTGACTTGCTTTCTGAGCCTGCCTTGGGCACAGAAAACTAATTCAATGGGTGCTGGAAGCTCTGTCAAGTTGTTGCCCATGGGTACCGACAAAGAGTCTATATTTTGAATGCCTTTGGTTTGTGTGGGATCGACCTTGTTCCCCCAGACTACTTGGATGATACTTGGTTCCTCCTTTTCTAAAAGCATGAGTCTTCTCCTGTGATTCAGACACTAAGAATAACCAATGCTCTCAGAGCCTGAGCCCTTCATGGGGAAGTCGATGCCAGCTTTATTTCTCTGCTCCAAGCCACTAAAAGCAAGGCTGGTTACAAATTTCTCTGAGCAGACAGGTCTGTCTATGAGAGACAGGTTGTGGGCCTGTGGGCCTGTGTTCGTCACCCTACACATAGGAGAGTTGTACTAAGAAATTCTCCATTCCCTCATCAAATGATAAGATAGCTTCCTGTGAGGCAGCTAGGTAGCTCAGGGGATAGATCACTGGGCCTGGAGTCAGGAAGACCTGAGTTCAAATGTGACCTTAGACACTAGCTGTGTGACCCTGGGCAAGTCACTTAACTTCTGTTTACCTTAATCCCCTGAAAAAGGAAATGGCAAACCATTCCAGTACCTTTGCCAAGAAAACCCCACAGACAGTACTGGTGTACTATGGTCCACAGGGTCATGAAGAGTCATACTCAACTAAACAACAACAAAAAGCTTTCTTCTCATTCACCCAGCCCTGGGTTGGTGGCAGACAGATACAACGAGCTACTCTCCCTCTTCTCACTTGTACGGACTGTTGATGAGATCAGGACCCCAGACCATGTCTTCAGAACAGTTTAAGACGCTGCAGCAGGCATCCAGGATGAACTGGGTAAAGTTGACAAGAGAGTCCTGGACGAGGAATCTGATAGAGTCCTGCAGGGTGTACTTGATGAGTTCCATCAGTTTATGAAGCTTGGACATCTGGTACACTTCCCAGTTAGTCTCATAGAGGTTATACCAGCCTTTGCTCATATCCCTCAAGCTACTCCTGATTGCAACCTTCAGAGTGCTGACCCAGCTGTCCTTCAGGAACATCTGAACCTGGAGGAAAGAGGTGGAGAAAACAAGACGGAGTGAGAGCAACTCTGATACAAAATAAATCCACAAAAGTCATCAGTATTTCTATATAATAATAACAAAAACCAGAAGAAAACTATGGGGGGGGGGGGTGGGAACCCTGTTCAAAATAACTACAAAATTAATATCTGGTAATCAACCTACCAACACATACTCAAAACTTATAAAAATACAATTACAAAACACTCTTTACAGAAAAGGAAGATCTAAATAATCATAGAAATATTCATTGGTTATGTTTATGCTATAACAATATAATGAAAATGATGATGCTATAGACAATGGTGATTCTTCAATCAAAAAATGGGTTACTTTGTAGAACAAAACAAAATTACAAAAAAATTTGATGCAGTTTGGGGTTGCTGGGAACCCCAAAATGTCAGGGGGGGTGAGATTGGTACTTACATACAAAAAAACACAGTGAGAAGATCTGGATGGGATTAAGAAGAGGTAAATAGCCTAGAGTGGGCCAAGTGCAAGACATGGAAAGTATTGAGTATCTAGGTGGGCTGGGATGGGCCAGATGCCTCCAGCAAGACACCAGGGACAGGGTTGTGTGGGAAAATGCAAGGACTGGGTTGCTGAAATGTATGGGAAAATTCAGGGTCCAGGTCCCATCATCCCAACAAATTCACTTCAAAGAGCAAAACAAAACAAAACAAAACAAAAACAAATCCAGAATTTCTGCAGAATCATGGGGGGAAAAAACTAGGAAAGAATGAGGGATAGCATTTCCAGATCTCAACCTATATTAATTAGTAATCACTAGAACTACATAAACTACCAAAAAAGAGATCAATGGAACAGATAAATAAATATATAAGAATCAGAAACAATCTAACTCTTAATGGCCCAGAGTTCACTAAACTACTTGAGGATGGACTCCTCCTGGAGATGCCATTAATATTTCTAAAAATACTACTGGGGCCCACAAAGAAGAAAGAACTATGGAGTTTGAATGCAGATTAAAGCATACTATTTGCTATTTTTTTCTTCTGTTGTGTTTTGTTTCCTCTTTCTGGTGATTCCTCCTATTGGTTCTAATTCTTACTTACAACATCACTAATGTGAAAATATGTTTAATAGAAATGTATATGTATAGCCTATATTAGATTGTGTGCTATTTTGGGGAAGGAGGTGGGGAGGGAGAGAGAGAAAAATTCAAACTCAAAAGATGATGAAAGTGATTGTTGATAATTCAAAATAAATTAATTAAAAAAATATTACTGGGGGGAAAATGAACTTTTAAACAACAGAAGATTTTCAAGCATTGCTAATAAAAAGAAACTTTGACTTTTAGCCACAGGAGTCAAGAGAAATCAAGAAAAGTAAATAATTTGAGCAATTGGAAAGAGCTAAACAATGATGAAATACACTCTAATAGAGACAGAAAAAGTGTTCCCTCAGAATACAATGTTTTCAAAGACCACAGAGAATTAAATAAGACAAATACAACACCTGGATATGTTTTTCTTCCATTTTGTGGTTTTAAAAGAGGGAGGGGGGGCAGCTAGGTGGCACAATGGATAGAGCACCGGCCCTGAAGTCAGGAGGACCTGAGTTCAAATCCGGCCTCAGACCAAACACTTGACACTTACTAGCTGTGTGACCCTGGGCAAATCACTTAACCCCAATTGCCTAAAAAAAAAAACAAAAAAAGAGGGAGGGAAAGGAAGGAAAAAAGAATGTATTAGAGAAGAAAAGAGGGAGAAAGGAAAGGAAATTATGATTTCATATAAAGGGGCAAAAAAGTACCAGCAGGAAAGTCTACAAACATGGAGGAAAAAAGTAAGGGGAGCAGACATAATAATGTCCTTACTCTTATAAGAACTGTATAAATTAAAGTCAAACACAAACACACAAACACAATTTGGAAAAGAAATACATTAAACTTGGGGCAGCTAGGTGGCACAGTGGATAGAGCACTGGCCCTGAAGTCAGGAGGACCTGAGTTCAAATCCAGCCTCAGACCAAACACTTGACACTTACTAGCTGTGTGACCCTGGGCAAGTCACTTAACCCCAATTGCTTAAGGGAATAAAAAAGAAAGAAAGAAAGAAATACATCAAACTCAGTAGGGAAAAAGGATGGGGCCAAATAAAGGGGATATCGGGGTAGAAGAATAGTCAGAAGCAAAACAAATGTTATCTTCAGAAACTTGATCTAAACAGGGGAGTGAAAAATAAAGGGTAAGAAATAGAAGTGGGAGTGTGGGCTTAGTGAAAAGAGGAGGTATAGAGGAGTGCAAATAGATCACTTTAATTATCTATTACTAGGGTTGATCAGATCCTTCTTTTTCTCCAGTCCAGGCCATCTCCAGTCATCCTGATCAATATCTGGCCACTGGACCCAGAAAGTGAGGCTAGTGACTTTGCACAGCACTCCCTCACTCAAATCAAATTCAATTGCAAATCCTGTCATCATCTCCCTGATGTCATGGTCCTCCTTGAGAATGAAGGACAAACCACACAACTTAGTATATAGGAGGAAAAGAAGAAACCATAAAAGAGACCACAATGGAGAAAACTATACAGTTAACAATCCTAACAGTGAATGTGAATGAGATTAACTCACCCATAAAACAGAGGAAGGTAGCAGAATGGATTAGAAAGCAGAATTCAGCAATGTTTATAAGAAATATATTTGATGTTTTACTTGATTGCACATGTATAACCTATATCATATTGCTTTCCATCTCAGGGAGGGGAAGGATGGATAGAATTTGGAACTCAAAACTTAAAAAAAAATAATGTGTTAAAAATTGTTTTTACAACTAGGGAGAAAAAATAAAATATTTTAAATATATAAACTTAAAAATTCACGGGGTTAAATTGAGGAGCCAAGGTAGGATTTACCATGCTTCAGATAAAATTTTAAAAATCAAAGGAAGTAATCATGATCTCAGATATGGCAACAGTAAAAATAGGCATGGTTCAAAGGGATAAGCATAGAAACCACATGTACTTAAAGTCACTCAACAAGGATTTATTAAGCACTTACCACGTGTCAGGCTCTGTGCTAAGCTCTGAGGATACAAAGAAAGGCAAAAAAAAGTCTCTGCCCTCAAAGGGCTCACAGGCTAATGGAGGGAAACAACATGAAAAACAACCATGTACAAACAAAATATATATAGAATCAACTAGAGATGAACAATAGACAGAAGGCACTAGCATTAAGATGGGATGTTAGCTGGAATTTGAAAGAATCCAAGGAAACCAGGAGGTAGAGATGAAGACGGAGATAATTCCAGGCATAAGGAGCATCCAGTGAAAATGTCCAGAGTCCAGAGATGGAATGTCTTGTTTGAGGAACAGCAAGGAGGCCAATGTCACTGGATCACAGAGTATATGCGTTGAAGTCAGACTTGGGAGAGCGGTTCGAGTGTGAAAGAACTCACTTGAACATTCTTGGTAGCCAATGGGAGCTTCATTACATGTAGCACACAGGCCTTGTTAGCAAGATGCTAATTAAAAAGGCGCTGATATTTGGGGAACCAGGCTTATATAGAGGTTTCAGAATGATGACATAGTTTTAGAGTTTTTTTATGGGTATTAAAGATTAAGGACAGGACAGGAAAGGATTTTATGACAGAGAGGGAGGGAGACAAAAGGAACTCTTTATGGTTTAAAGATGTAAGGACAGGGCAGGGAGATACAGGTTAAAGGTTAATAATAAGGGCAGGGGGAACACAGGATAAGGGAGACAAAAGCAATTCTTGTGGTACAGGTTAAGGAGAAGTTTTGTGGAATTTCAAGGTAAAGGGGAAAGAACTTTAGAACACCCTCAAGTTACTGGATAAGCTACAGAATAAGCCCCAAACCCCTCAGGAGAGGCTTCAACAAAGTAGTGGAAAAGCAACCCTTAATATTCTTCTTAACCCTTAGGGCACCGTATGCTATATCCACTTCACATGGGAGGTTTAAGGCATAAGACTAGAAAGGTAGCGGAGGGCCAAGTTGTGAAGGGCTTTGAATGCCAAACAGAGCATTTTATATTTGATCCTGAAGGAGGTGATAGGAAGCCACTGGAGTTTACTGACTGGGAGATGGGGAAGGAGGGGTGACTTTAGGATGATTAATTTTAGAGCTGAGTGGAAGATGGTCTGGAGTAGGGAGGGACTTCAGGCAGAGAGATCAACCAGAAACCCATTGCAATAGTCCAGATGTATGGTGATGAGGGCAGTGTCGGAAGAGAGAAGAGGGCACACATATAAGAGATATCACAAAGATAAAATTGATAGGATTTGGCAACAGACTGAATGAGTAAGGAGTCATGGATGACAAGTACATTGTGAACCTGGGTGACACAGGTGTGTCACAGGTATGAGGAATGAATTACTGCCAGTCCTCATTCACTTCCTTAGACTGCCTGGCTCACCTGGGAAAACATCTGGGACTGGATCTGTTCAAATTCCTCCAAACGTCCAAACTTGGACAGGGTGTAGTGGAACAAGGTCATAGCAGTCACCTTGTTACACTCAGCCCGTACTTTGCCGAGGGCCAGGATGACCTCTGTCCGGGTGAGCAGGGACACGAAAGTGAAGGCCTCCTTCTGTTCCAGGAAGGGATACTCAGGCATAGCAATGAGCCCTGGGGAGAAGAGAGAGGACGAATCCTTAGGGAAGTACCTAGGGAGTATCAGTCTCAGAGGTGGCACTTTGGGATCACAGAAGCAAACTTCTCTTAGCTATGGAAGGATGGGAGGTCAAAGACAAATAGGGAAAACTGGATCTTCCCTGAAATGAATAAGAATTAGAACTGAGAATAGCCTCAGGCAAACAGCAGACTCTCCACAGATTACTGAACACTGAGTGCCAGAGTTCAATTCAATTCAATAAACATTTATTTCGCAATTCTTGTGTGCAAGGCCTTAAAGTGATCCACTCCTTAAATGAGCGAGCCTCCCTCCAGGTCCAGGACCAGAGCAGGGCCTATGCGGTTCTCACCCTTGCTCAGGAACCAATCTGAGCCCTTGGGACCATCACTACAATCCAGTCTGCGGGGAGGGCCTGTGTAGCAGCTTTTGACCGGACAGGAGAGGGTAGGGGTGAAGATTTTGCACCTCTGGATGTGAGGCACAAACAGGTTTTTCCACCCTTGGTTATACTAGTCCTTATGGGTTTCTGCTGCCTGCTTCCCATCCACATCCTTCCTATATAGCTGGCTTTTCAGAACTGACCTCCTGCTAAATCTTCCGGTAACAACAAATGATTAAAATGCTTGATGGGAAAAGGGATAAATGAGAATAAGGCCATTTGTGTTTCAGCACTTCCTAGTTCTGTGACTATGGGCAAAGTGCTTCAGCTCTCCAGGTCTCAACTCCCTCTTCTATAAAATGGGCATAATTATACTCGTCCTTCCTCTCTCCACACTAAGGGCAAAGTACTCTAATAATACAAGTTAGCCTCTCTTCAGGAACTCCTAAAGCTTCAAAGAGCATGATGGGTGGTGGTTTCTAGGAGCTATTAACAAAAAGAAAATCCTTCTAGGGCATACTTCGGACCCAGCATGTGCTTGTCAAATGTGTGTTGTGTGCAAATGGAGCCATTATGGAGGGTGGGGTGGGGTGGGTTGGGTTGGCAGCACGTCCAGTGTGAGAAATCTGAGGATTTGTTGTGCTTCGTCATACATGTTGGTAACAAGGATTTGTTTTCTTGATCTCTCAATGGGGGAGAGGGAGAGGTGCAAGGGAGAAATGGTGAATTTAAAAAAACAATTAATTAAAAAAATGTATCAGACGTTGAAAGAACAATGCCGTAATCCTTCTTGGGCATGTCATATCTCTCCTTAAAGCAATCTCTGTTCTTTGGAGGCTTGTCTGAGCCAGGTTATTTAAGATGAATGAGTTACTGGCCCATGGAGGGAAAGCCATTCTTTGGGGGCCCCTAGGAGCCCTTTGAAAGACTGGGAAAGGAACACTCAGGGACCTTGGGGCCCACAGTTCAGTTCTGCTCCCAGGACCACCCCCAAATCCTGAAACACACTACAACCACACAGGTGGAAACCAGCATTCTGTCTCCCAAACCCTCTCTGACACAGAAGGAGCAAGGATAAATAGCTTCTAACCAAAGAGCAGGCAGCAGGGGTCTAGGGTCTGCCCTTTACTGCCACTTGCACAGTTTTATGACGTGGTTTCTCCACCTGCCAAGCAAGGCTAGAATGGGCTCTCAGCGACTCGAGTGGATGTTGGGGAGGAAGGCAGAAGGAGCACAGTTGATAATCCACACCATTGGACAACCCACAAATTACTTTTCTTTTTCTCTTGAATAAGTGCGATGATCCAGCACCCTAATTCTGCTCTACAGCCCTGTTTTTCCCGAGCCTGCAACACCTGGGTGACTGGAGAAGCAATGGAGGTGCCAGGGGAAGAGGAAGCTGCTATGAGAATTACACCATTAGAAATGACCACCAAGTAAACAAAGATGGAAATGCGACTGTGGAGGCCAACTAGCTTCCCAAGACCCCCGGAGGAACCTGGGCAATGAGGGTGAGACCCAAGGGATGCGATCAACGCGCAGGCCTGCTGGCATCTGAGCCTCCGCTAAGTCCCATCCATACCTTGCTTGGGCACTTTCTCCTCCACTCTATCTGGTAAAGTAACATAGAAAAACGTTTCTGGTTTGGAGGCCACAATCCGGTCAAAATTGATCTTGTTCATGGTCCGCTCATAGTCCAGGTTTGCCTCCTTGGCCAAAGCGGCCAGCTGTTCCGTGACTCTGTGTGACACAAGAGAAAAGGCGGTAAGAAGAGGGGAGGCGCTCTGTCCCCTGCCTGGCCTCGCCTGAAACTGCCTTGGGAGCTCTTCTAGGGCCAGGAGTGAGCTGGACAGGAAGTGAGCAGGCTGTACAACAGGGCAAGGGCAAAGCTGGTTACTGCTTCTGCCTTTCCCTTTGGAAGCCAAGGCCGTGAGCCTCCGAGCCTCAGCATCTCATGTGAGGACGCACATTTGGTGGATTCAGCCTGCCTTTCCCTTTTAGGGAGCTCCTCTTTGGCTACAGTATAGTTCTGAGTTCCAGATTTGGTTCTGTGTTCCTCCAAACAAGACAAGCCAGGCCCAGCCTGCCAGCCCTCCCCATCTTTGTGAAGCTGTACCCAGCCAAATCCATAACATCAGGCTGGAAGTCTATGCCACTGCAGAATGTGTTAAATGCAGGCCTCACTGCCCCGGGAGGGTCCCTTTCCCGGGAAGGATTGCCCTGACCATACACTGCTGTCTTTCAAGGCACCCTATCCCTGACAATGCTCCTGGCCCTGGGATGGTAGGTCTCAGGATGTTTCCAGAACCCAACCCACCCCCTGCTCCAGGAAGAGGGAAGAAGATATTTACAAGCTCCCTTTGCACATCCTGGGGGTACTCATGGTCCGCTGCTTGATCATGTTGAGGCTCTGCTCGCTGATGATCCTCAGCCCCTCAGTGGGCATACAGTCCACATACAGGTTGTACAGCAGGAGCGCCTCTGTCTTCTTTCGGAGGAGGCTGGCTGAGACCACACGCTTTGCAAACACACGCGGGTCCTCTGCACAGAAGAGCAACTGGATCCGGGGTACCCAATACTGACAAGACAGAAGGGGAGCTCTGCCTGCGGGAAGACACACAGTGGGAGGGACATGTGACCAGGCCCTTGGGGAGTCGTGAGAATTCCAGAAGAATTTTTTTTATGTCCTTGGCCCTGAGACCACCAGGTTGAATATTCAATGACCACCTGTTGTTGCTCAGAAAAGCAGCGTCATATAGTGAGATTATTGGACCTCTGGCCCCTGTTTGGAGACCTGGGTTCTAGCTTCAGCCCTACCATTAACCAGCTGTGTGACTTTGAGCAAGCCATTTCCCATAACCCAGGCTCTGTCTCACCTTCTGTAACATAGGCATTGTTCCTGACTCCCTCACAGGGCTATTTTGAGAACCATAATTTAATGTACGTGAAAGTACTTTAAAAACTGTTAAATCACATACAGGTGTGAGGGCTTATGAGTGATCAATGACGGACCTGACCTAGACTTGTCTTAGGGTAGGGATGCAAGGAAGAATCAAAGGGAGCCCACAAAAGTAGGGAGTACCTAAGTCCTTCCTGCTCCCAAGGGCCACAAAATAACCTTTTGGAGGGTCAAGATTCAAATGCTGCCCTCCACCTACAGCCATGCACCTGGTGCCCCAGAAATCCTTGGCCTAAAAGCTGGAGGAACACTAGGGAGTTCTAAGGAAAAGCTATCTTCTTCTTGAGCCCAGGAAAAGAGGTAGAGCTACCTGGAAGAAGATCAGCCCTGTAGAAAGCCATAAATATGTACCTTCTGGAGTCATGCCTCCATTCAGGATGAGGTTCCCCAGGTCATCCCGAATCAGGCCCCTCTCATCTGTCTTATGCACCAAATATAACTTCTTCTTGCTGTCATAATCCAGAACCCCAACGTGACTCCAGGCGTAAGTCAGACGATGGCTCTTGGGATCCTCTAGAAAGAGAAAGACCCCTCCCAAGGTTGGGCTCAGGGCAGAGAAATCTCTGTTCCTGGGTGGCATCCTCTCTGGGGGACAGCCTTGAGGATGGCTGGGGAATAAGGTGGAATGGGAGCCTTCTGTTCAAAGTTGTCAGGAAGGATGAAGGAGGAGAGGCATAGGAAGGGAAATAACATCGGGTTCTCCTTCTCTCACCTTTCCCCACTAGTGGGACAGTTATGGAAGTGGATAACAAGATACAGGATCCTCTTGTTTCCATTTTACTTTCTAATATGTACTCTGAGAAGTGGAAGAAAACACATTGCATGTTAACTCATCTAGAGCAAAGTAAATGGGAATGGCCCCAATTGGACCATAGAGAACCCACAACACAGAAATCCTGTCTACTGAGGAACATATAACTCCTCTTCTATGGAGTCCGACATCAGAAAGGAACCTCAAGTAATCTCTATAGACTATAAACGCCCCCAGGAGAACGTAAGCATCTTGAGGGCAGGGACTATGTCATTTTTGTCTCTGTATCCCCAACCTCTCGTCGAGTGTTTCATGCATAAAGGCACTTAAGAAATGGTTCTTTCAATCAATGAATGTTCAGGTTAACGGACAAGTCACCTAAAAGGGAAGAAAGCCATCTGCTCTCTTTGAGTATAAATACCTGAACTTGAGGCTGTTTCTAAGTCACATCAAGCCTTACTCTCCCGGGTTGTTTGTCCTTGTCTACACTATGTGGGGAACACATTTTCCTATTGGTCACTACAGGCCAAGCAGAGACTAAGCAAAACTTCATAGCTTGATCAGGAGACACAGAAATGAAGCCTAGATTTTCACTTAGCAGGTACGATAAGAAATAGGAGATTTGTCAGTGTTCAGTTTTAAAGGCAGATTTGCCTCTGCCCCAGCTTTGATGGTCTCTTTTTCACAGAGAACAGTACACGCTGTCCTCTAGAGTCGTGAAGACGAATCACACGAAGCATCATCTAAGGAACTGTGAGCTGAGCCTTGCCACTCTCTGGCTTCCAACACATGGCTGGCTCCTTGTTTCTCCCCACGCAGAAGGATGAAGATGGCTAGCCTCTGTCCTCAGACCACAAAGGCCATACTTCTTTGCACCTACCCGCTCATCTGTGTTGTGCCTTGGGTCTCCTCGTCTGAAATCAGCTCCCAGACATGCCCTTTGGCCAGAGCCAGCCTGTCTCCTTGGAATCAGCTTCCTGTTGTTCCCCTCAAGCTAGAGAGCACTCACTCACGCACTCCCCTCCTCCTAGAGAAGCCAATGTCCCAGCCACTGCCCTCTGCCTACTGCTGTTCCTGCAGCTCCAACACACACACACCAGCTGCATGAGGCTCCCGGTCCCTGCCTGTCCTGGCATCAGCTCCAGCTGAAGCCCTAAGCCCGGCACATCAGGTTCCAGACATGACAGAATCTTGTAACTCACTGAGGTAAGCCAGGCGAGGATTAGAGCCTGGGATGTCATGAAAAGAGAGAGACAGAGAAGATAAAGTATAACACATAAAGCTCTGGGTTCAAGTCCCAGCTCCTGCTGTTAGTTTATTGTCTGGACTTGGATAAGTTTCTTTCCCTTTCTAGGTCAGTTTTCTCATTTGTAACTGAGGCAGCAGGAAGCACAATCTCTCTCCCACCTGCCTCTAGGTTAGAATCACAAACTAGTAGAGCTCAAAGGAACCTAGACGCCACTTCTTCCAACTGCCTCATTTTTCTTTTCTAAGTTTCAATGGTGCCTTATCTTTGACACTGATCATTTACCAATACGCCCCCAAACACTGAACCCTCCATTATAATAAAGAAAAATTGTTAAGCAAAGCTGGCAGACTAAAGGACCTTTACTGAGAGCATACGCAACAATCCATTTCCATAGTTTCTATCAAGAGACAGAAGGTGAGGGACAGCCAGGTGGCACAGAGGATAAAGCTCTGGCCTTGGAGTCAGGAGGACCTGAGTTCAAATCGGGCCTCAGGCACGTAACACTTACTAGCTATGTGACCCTAGGCAAGTCATTTAACCCCAATTACCTCACCAAAAAGCAAAATAAATAAACAAAATGAATCTTAATTTTAAAAAAAAGAGAGAGAGAGAGAAGGCGAATGTGTTTTATCATCTGTTCTCTGGTATACAACAGGGTGAGCTTAAGTGTACAGGCCTACAAATCAGCCCTAGTCCCTTTCTGACTGTGCCCCGGAGAAAGAATGACCAGTCAGTCACTCCGCACAATTCTTTCCACACAGCCAACCTCTTCCTCAGCCATTTGGGTACCAGTCTGGCTTCTGGTGAGCCAAGAGCTTCTAGGAGAAAGGCTGCCTGTGGGGTCTGTTGCTGCTTCTGTAGCATCTAAGATGCTATCGGCTGGGACAGAGACCAGTCAGAGCGGAAGATACCAGTGGAGATTCCAGCGGGTACAGACGCCTTCCAGCTATGACAGTGCAAGGAAGGGAGGTAAGCAGTGGGACGGGATCAGGCTTCTCTCCCAGAGGCTCTTTTGTCTTCTGGTTTGAACTCAGAGGTTCTGGTCATGCAGTTCATTCCCCTAATCTTATTTCCCACACCACAGGATCAATAAGGGTTGTCAGGAGGATGCGTAAGTGGCAAATGCTCAAGTCAGAGTGACCCAAAAAGAAAAGACCTGCCACGCCTGAGCCACAGTATTTATTAACGGCCTCATCTGGAGACTGGTACTGAAAGGAGCAATGCCACCTGAAGATGTGGGTGAGGACAGAAGGTGTAAGTGGGCAAATGTCTGCAAAGACCCAAGGACTTGTCAGCCCCTTACCTGGGTATCATGGAAGCAAAAATACAGCTAAGTTGTGAATAAAAGAACAGAAAACTCTGAGGACTGGCTGTGGTGGGGAGGGTCCCATTCAGGACCATCCAATGTCCACTAACCCCAAAACCTCTTGAGAAGCAGAGGGAGGCACCGCCCCTGGCTGCACAGAGGCCGCCGTGGTTAACGCAGAAGCACGACCAGCAGAGGAAGCCAGAGCATCCCAGCTTCTTTCAGGCGGTTCCCAAGCCTGAAGAGCTACCCTATGTGCTCTGTCACAGATCCAGGGAGAATCGTCACTCAGAACAGTTTGCTTCCTCATCAGAAGATAAGAAGTTGATTTCTGAACAACCTCAGATCGCAAACCCCTTCTGAGATCCCTACAGTCCTTGGAAGTTCATCAGGGACTAGATTTCCCCTACGAGATGAGAAAGCTTGGTTTTTTCTTTCATTTCTTTTATCTATTTCTTGCCAATGTTAGTTGTAATTTTTTCCTTTCCTAATTATTTTGAATTGGGGTAAGCCCTTACAAGCACCCAGGCAGGGCCACCACCAGAAAGTGACCAGAGGAAAACAAACGGGTGGTGAGGAGCCTTGAGCCCAGGTTTTCTGAGGACAGGTTGAAGAAAATGGACATATTCAGCCTGGAGAAGACGTGATTCAGAAGGAACGAGAGAGTTGCCTTAAAAGCATTTGGAGGGCTGTCATGTGAAGGAGCTCCTTGAGAACAAGGGCCTTCTTTTGCCTTTCTTTGCATCCCCAGGGCTTAGCACACTGCCTGCCACATAGCAGGCATTTAACAAATGTAGACTGAGTGACTGACTGACTGACTGATGAGACTCGTTCCATTTGACCCTGGAGAGTGGAACAAGAGGCCACAGGTGGAAGTATCACAGAGGCCAGTTTAGGGTGGACGTCAGGAAAAGCTTCCTAAGAAACAGAGCCATCCAAAATTGATACAGGGGGCTCCTCCCCCCACCCCCAGCTTTGCCTGGCTTCCAAGCCAACTTTGCAGGCTTCTAAAAAGAGGCTGGATGACACTTTGTCAGGTATGTTATAGTGGGGCTTCCTTTTGCTCATGGGTTGGAATAGATAGCCACTAAGGTCCCTTCCAACTTTCAGATTCTGTGATTCTATAATTTTGTAAAGTGTCCTTTGCTCATTCAGTTTCCATGATCATTTATTTGGGGGTGAATACAATTTCTGGAGTCACTGGCTGAGGGCGCTCTGGACCCATATAAAGGACTGCTAATTTGGGGAGTGTCTAAAGCCAAAATGGACCTTACTGAGACCGGGGGAAATAATCAAGTACAGGATGGTGCTTAAACTTCTCCAGGTCCCATTAAGAACTATCCAGAATTGGAGATATGGACCAATGTGCCCCAAAGCACCGAGTCTGATTTCCTGGAATAGTTAATGCTTCACTAGGAGAAGAAACCAAGTTTGGAGAGTTGATCAAGCTGCTGAGTCTCCCAAGTTGATAAGATTCTCGAGCAGGGGTTCTTATCCTTTTTGGTGTTACAGTATAGTACAGCATAGTATAGAGCTTAGTATAGATGGCCCTTTGGCCGTCTGGTGAAGCCTCTGGACCTTGCTAGAATAATGGTTTCTTAAAAATCATAACTGAAGGAAATGCTAAACTTCAGTTAGAAATTAGTGAAAATGAAGATGTAACTTTTTCCCATCCAAGTTCACAGATCTCCTAAGATTTCCCCATGGATCCCTAAGGAGTCTGTGGACCCCGACTAAGAACTTTTGGTCTAGGGGCACCAAAAGGGCACCTCCAGTGGAAGTAGACATGCACACTGCTGCCTTGCTGAGAGGATACACAAAACCCCAGTGATCAGTTCCGGTGACTGAGGCTGCCTCTAAGAGAAACGAGAATTGTAGGAGATGAACTCTTGCTGAAAGCATCACCGTTGTCCTGTGGTCTATAAAAGCAGTCTGTGAAAGAGTTCCACTCCCCTTGGCTAAAACACTTGCTTTCCAAGACCTTTTCCCAAATAGATGGTTCTGCCAGCTCAGCAACTTGGAAGTGTGGGAGTTGTGGGAATTGAGTGAACCCCATTGACTCCACCTTGTCGCTCAATTCTGGATCTAGCTCGGTTCTCTTTCTATTCAATTATGGATCTGCTCCAATTTCTGTCTTGTGAAAAACTTTTATTCAATTGTGGTAATTGTGAGAAAACTTTATTGCACTGTCTGACCCTAGTCCTGTGTAACTGAGAAGCTGGGCCGCCTCTACCTGTTGTTTGGAGACCCTTAACATTCTGCTGATCTGAAACCCAGTCAGACCCAAAGATTAATACGAGGAGTTTTTTCACAATTACATCTCTCAAACAACCCAGGTCTTATCTGACAACTGACCCCATACTGGTCAATCAGTTACTGTTTCCTTGTTCCTTAGATTGAATACAGACACTTGAGGGGGAACACCTCTTTTTCTTATTTCAGAGAATTATACCTGCTTGCTCTTCTCTTCCCAACTTGGAAAGTCCCCAATCTCTCCTCCAATTAGAAATTAGATTACCTAATCTTCTATCTTGGTTAGCACCCTGTTAATTGCTTTCTTTTAATCCATAAAAATCTGTCTCTCTTTGCATTAGGGGTCCAGCGCCTAGTGGAGAGGGCCTACTCCTGATTTGTTGTACAACTGCATATCCTGACAATAAATTGTTATGCTCAGAAACTCGAATTTCTGTTTTCTCAGTCATTTCAATTCATCCACACCTCTCAGAAGAACACATTCCTGATGACCAAAGCTGGCTCAAAGTTACTCCAAAGAACATTTGTGAGCCCAAGCTCTTTGAAAAGGAGCTGGTACACAAAGTACGTGTCCCTGAAGGTGGTTTCGGAACCAAATCTTTCAGCTTTAACATCCAGGATCAGAGAACAAGGAACAATTAAGTTAAATCATTTGAGTAATTATTTTCAAGGTTTAAGATACACAGTCTGGGGGGGGTCTACCTAGTTTCAACAACTTGATACTAGTATAAAATTTAAGAAGGAAACAAAATAAAATCTCAGCCAAAAAATGAAAATAAATAAAAATAAAATGCACACCCCAACTAAACTGACACAACCATCCCTTCACTATCCTACTAATGCACTTACTCCTTTGCCAGCAGATAAGGGGTATGACATAGCCTTCCAGTTAGCTCATGTAGGAAGTGCTGAATTGTGCCCACATGTCCTATGGTCTATGCAAATGTTGCTGGTCTTGGACTAGAAGACCTTAAAGGGCCAGGATTGTTTTCCTTTCTTCCCTCCAGATTCCATGGCCCTTCCTTTCACAGAATCCTAGACCTCAGACCTGAATGTGGGGCATCAGACCAGGTCATCGAGACCAGTCACTGTCCAGGACAGAAGCCTCGGCTTGCAGACCTCCAGCAACGCCGAATGCCTTCAGCCTTGGGGTAGCCCTCTGCACTGCTGGACAGCTCTGACAGGCCAAAATCTGCCTCTCTGAAAGCTCCACCCATTGTTCTTACTTCTGCCCTTTGAGACAAAGAAGTCTGATTTCTCTCCTACATCTTCTCCTTCCCAGGTTAAATGTTTGCCATTTTTTTCAATGGCTTCTTGCATGGCAGTTTCATGATGGGCCTCACTGTCCTCACAGCCCTTAGGTGATGTGTTCCAGCTTGTCACTTGTTCTGTATACTAATCTTGTTCTAATCTGAATTGTAGTTACTTTATGTACTTGTCTTTTTTCCTTACTAGCCAGTAAGCTTCAGCAAGGTAGGGGTGGGGTCTTGTTGACCTCTTCATTTTCTTCAGAACAAGCCCAATCTCCTGTATTGAGGAGGTTGAGTATTGGGAAGAACTCTCAAAGTCAGAAGACGGAGGGTCTAAGCCTCCCTCTGTAACCTTGGGCAAATCACATCCCTTTTCTTACCTCCACATCCCTATCTGTAAAATGAGAGAGTGAACCATCTTTATCTCTTAGGTTCCGTGTAGTTCTAACAACCCAGGAGTTTATGATCCTATCTACAACACCTAGTCCAGCCCAGAGCCCAGTGGTAATAATAACAGCTAACCTTAACAGTCCAGCTTAAAATTGCAAAGTACTTTAGAGCCATCATCTTAGGTGAGCCTCCCAATAAGGCCACAAGTAACTACAAAGAGAATGGAAGGGCTGGTGAGGCAGCTGGCTTCATCGGGATCGCTTACCATGACCCAGGAAATCATCTGCAGGTAAAAGGGCTTTTCCGGGAACTGGTTTTCTGTCTTCACACCCTGGCTCCAGACCCAATGCTAGCCACTCCTCAGGGCTTCGGCAATCAAACTCCTCATCATCAAACACCTAGTGGAAAAGCCAAGACTTGGTAATAGGGGCCAGAAATCTCCCCAGCCTTCATAGCCTCAAAATGAGTGAGGACAGGGGAGGAAATGGCCTGGAAACACGATCAGGTGGCCAGGCTTTCTAGACCACAAACAGGGTTTGACCAAAGAGAGCAATCTGAGGGACAGAAGTCAGACAATAGGCTACCCTACATAGCCATGGACAGCTGGACTCAAACACTTCCTCTGCTGTCCTTTAGTGTGTACCGGAAACAGGACAAACTCCTAGAGCCAGCAGAATCCTAGACCTGACAGGCAGGCTCAAAACCCACCCCAGGAAAAACTCAAAGAACCACCAAGCTATTTCTAGGGGAAGAATTCTCAACTAAACAAGAGCTCGAGGTGATCAAAAAGATAAAATCGAAAAGCTTTTGCATGAGCAAAATCAATGTAGGGAGGATTAAGACAGAAGCGCTTAAATGGGGAAATTTTTGCAACAAATCTCTCTTATAAAGAACTTACAACCAAGACATGTAAGGAATTGATACAGACATAAGAAGAAGAGAAGTGGTCAAAGGTTATTAGCAACCAGTCTTTGAAAGAAGAAATGAAGCCATCAACAACCATATGAAAAAAAATCTCCAAATTACTACTAATAAGAGAAATATAAATTAAAACAACTCTGAGATTTCACCTCACACAGACCAGATTGGCAAAAATGACAAAAATGACAAAATATAAAAACAGTAAATGCTGGGAGGGCTGGTAGTAGGAGGATAGTTAGTAGGAAGTAATAGAGATTTTCCAAAGAAAAAAAAGAACATTAATAAAACATTAAAAATACACAGAAAACAAAAATAAGTTCAGAAAAGGGCACAAAGAAGGCAATTTCAGTGCTACTTTGTTGAATTTAATGTATAATTTTAAAAATCAAACCGTGTAGCACGCATTTTACTAACAGCCATCAGACAAATCCGTAGCAGCCACTACACTCTGTCAGCTCTCTTCATCTTTAGAGATTAACTTGAGGGTTGACCACTACTTATATCATCCAAAGTGAATTATGATCCACATAAAGTCCTGTACTATGCTTATCTGTGTCTGTGCCGTATTTCCCTTACCAGACTGAGCACCATTAAAATACAAGCTTTATCTCCCTAGTGCCAAACACAGATCACTGTACTTAGTAGGTGCTCGGTATTGTTTGGTGAATGAATGGGTGAATGAATGAATGGATGAATGATCAAGAGGTGGCAAAGTGTCCTGATTGCCTGATTCTGGAACTGATCTACAAAAAGTAGAGGTGAAGATGGCAGGCAATTGGTGATATAAGAACAGAGGGAGACAAGGGCTGGGTACATATTATTTGGGTACATTTATCTGCATAGATAAACTTGAATCCATGGGAGCTAACAAGCTCACTGAGAATAGAGAAGAACTTGGGGTTTGCATAACCTCTTAGACTCCCAGTTTCCTCATTTGTATATAATTCTTCTTATCACAACTTTGTGCTATGCTGGTAGTGTGTGTTTCCCTCTCATTAGATGCTTACGGAACTCAAATTAGTCTTAAAGTTTGGGAGAGTGCGGGCAGTAGGTCACACAGCTAACTGCTCCTATCTTGGAGTGTCAGGGTCTTTGATCTCATAAGGATCAGGGTTAGAAAGCTTGTGAACTATAAGCCCTGACTGTCACAAGCACTTGCTAATGTTCAAGCTGGCCATATTCCTTTTCGAAGGGGACTAGCGCTGCTAGTTTCTAGCCATCCTGGGCCACTGCATCATCATCATCTCAGAAGAGTCTCCTAATCTTGGGGGCAGCTAAGTGGTGCAGTGGATAGAACAACGGCCCTGGAGTCAGGAGGACCTGAGTTCAAATCCGGGCTCAGACCAAACACTTGACACTTACTAGCTGTGTGACCCTGGGCAAGTCACTTAACCCCAATTGCCTAAAAAAAGAGTTTCCTAATCTAGTAGCTAAATTCTTCCTCCAGCCAACCCCTTCTCAGCCATTAGTATTGCTTTCTCACCTGCAGTGGAAGATAGATAGGGAAGAGAGGGTCATTCTTCTGCTCAATGGGCTGCATGTTCTTGGGATCTGGGTGTCTGGGCATTAGCAAATTTGAGTCTATACCTTCTGCAGTTAAGAGCTTGTTTATATCTAGATTTAAGTACTGCCGCCTCCTCCTAGAAGGGAGAGAATAAAAGAGATGTCACTGTTGACCACATAAGACATTCAGTGATTGCTAGTCATTGTTGCAACTGCTTTCCAGGGCACATAAAGGGAGACCAACTCGGGTTCTGGCTAACCCTTTCACGTTTCCAAAGTCGTACAGGGCTGTGGGGAGCAGAAGTGGCTAGGAACGGGCCAGCAAGCCCACTGGGCCCTTGGGGCATCTCTGGAGTACAAGACTGAGGACTGATGATCAGAACTTTAGATACTCATCCTAGTCAGTCTCTTTTTATCTAAAATCAAGACATTTTTCCTAAAATAATGAAAGTAATTTGGCCATATCATGAAGGCAAAGGGCTGACATAGTTGATTTTTTTAAACAAAAACCATTTGCATAAATTTAATGCTTGGCAGTTCATGCTGGTGAACTCGAGCAAGGGAACTTTGCTCAGCTGAAGCATCTCAGGGTGTGTTCAGTACATGCCCTGTCTTTGTTGATGTGTTCTTTCCCAGGGATAATGTTATATATGCCATAGAGCATAGAGAGGATTTTTTCTTTAAGAAAATGGGTGCATATGAGATTCCCACCCCGTTTCCTTCAGATTAACTGAAAAACTAAAGTCAGAACAGATTTTGAAGTAATATTTGAGGTAAAAAAAAAGTGTTTTTCCATTGCCTGCACTCTCCCTCTTCCTCCCCAAACTCCCATAGCCCCTTGTGCCTGGCCCCAGGAGTTACCTCTCTATCTCAGTCTTCCTTGGGCAATGGCCAGGAAGGGTGTGGAAGGGCACCTGAACTTTGGGCTCATAAGCCTTGAGAGGAAAATCTGATTTCACCAAGATTTCAGTGGTGGGCCCGATCCTTTGCTGGGTTAAGTGTTGTTCAAAATCTTCAGGAATCTCGAAGGTCGTAACTGGGGAAAACAAAAGCATGAGTTAAACATGAAGACTGAGCCCTGTGGCTGGGAAATGGAGTGTCAATAAGCCTGATAGGGCAGGCCTTAGACTGGGGACCTCCACAGAGAAGGCTTGAGATTCCCAGGTCTTTCCTGCCTACTGAAAAATTTGTTTCTTACATCTGCTTAACAGATTGCTCAGAGGAGCTTTAACAACTTTAAAAAGCTTATACTCCAGTTAAAGTACAAAACTCCTTCTCCCCCAAGTCACTAGATTATAAAATCATAGCTTTAGAACTAAAAGGGACCTTAAAAGGTCATCTGTCTCAACCCCCTGGTTTTCTATAAAAGGTCATTACTGGTAGGAATAACCTCTGCTAAGGTCCCTGCCACACAGACTATGTTAGTTTTCTCTTAAAGGCAATGAAACTTTCCTCAAGACCTTATTGATCCAATACCATTGGACATAGCTCATAACATCAACATAGCTTCCTCGTGGCCTGAGTATCAAAGCCCAGAGATCCTCAGGTTTGATGCATACTCCTGATTGGGCATGCCACCATGGCAAACACAGACAGGGGAGCCAGGCACTCACCCCCCCAAAATCAATGCTGTGTCCTTACTGAACAGCCTTTCCATGCTATTGTAAAGTAAATCTCCTTTTGTTAAACATTAGATGGCCTACAAGTATCTTATTTTGTTCCACTCCCAAGCCTGAACCATTGGCCTGAACTGAGTAAAGAAGATCTAAGAAGGGGTACTTACTTTGCATGAGCACTAGGGGAGGGTCACTAGCAGGGCAGTGTGCCTAGCTACTCTGGTCATTAGGTGGTGGTCCCGCTCCCTTCCACCAGGCATGTATAAGTAGCTCCAAGGTTCCAATCTTGAATAATCTGCTCACTGCCAACTGAGCATGCTCAGACTATAGCCTCCTTGGTTCATCAATCCAAGTTTCTCTAAAGGTATGATTTAATCCCATTAAAATACACTTGCCCCATCCCCATTCCATAGTATCCTAATATCTTTCCCAGCTTCATATCATCTGAAAGGATTCCTCATTCACACAAAGATTGGAGTACAAACACTAAATGAAATAAAAAATGAAAGGTAGCACATTAACAGCGGATAGCAGCTTGATTAGACCACAATCATCCACCCTCTTCTGAATATCCCAACTTCCCCAGAGCTGTTCTCATGCTCAACGTCTCCCTGCCATCACAGTGGCTCAAGTGCACTCAGAAGCCTGGAAATCAGAGCTTGGTCTCCAAGTCATAAGGGAGTGACGTGGAGAAAAGTTCTTGTTACACCACTATCCCATTAGCCAAGTCTTACTACGTGGTCGATGATTATCATCCACTCTGACTTCTAAAGAGAGAGCATTTGCTTCCAGGCTTATTATCTATCACCAAGCAAAACCTGTGGTCCAGTGGTCCAGTGCTTCAGCTGCCTGGTCACCAGAGGTACCAAGGTCAGGCACCAGCCATCTCAGGATCTTCTCC
Source organism: Vombatus ursinus (assembly GCF_900497805.2). NCBI lineage: Eukaryota > Metazoa > Chordata > Mammalia > Diprotodontia > Vombatidae > Vombatus > Vombatus ursinus. Next base: position 20,171,935 of record NW_020954598.1, read on the forward strand.
CAGGGGCCACCACCTGCTTGGTGCACAGCCATGTACCATCTCTGGTATTTCTATAAAACCTGGTAACTCACTTTTAAACGTCTCCCTCACAATACAACATTACAGCCAACTCAAGCATTTCATTCAAAGTCAGTCCCTGAGGCTACTCCGTCCTATACTACCCATATCTTTAGAATTTTCAAAATAAAGACCAAGCCAGAGAAACATAGACCATCTGGACAATGGGAGAGTATAACAGGAAATGTTATGTAGAGATGAGGAAACTGAGGCTCAGAGAGGTTAGAAAACCTCTGAATTCTTCCCTTTTCTCTTTCTCAGTGAACTCATCAGCTCCAATGAGTTCAGTAATTATTTCTATGCAGATAACACTCAAATTTACATATCCAGCCTACACCTCTCCTCTGAGCTCCCCTCCTGCATCAACCATGGCTCACACTCAACATCTCAAAAACAAAACTAACATCTTTCCCAAAGAACCCACTCTCCTCCCCCAAACTGTCCTATTCCTATCAAGAACACCACTATCAGCCACACAGGTTTGTAACCTCAGCATCTTTCTCATCTCCACAAGCACCCCACATATTTGAGTGAGCTGCCAGATCTTGTTTTTCCACACTCACACAGCCCTCACTCTGGCACTCATTACCTCTCACCTAGCCCGCTGCAATAGCCTGCTATCTGGTCTCCTTGCCTCCAGCCTCCACCCTCTCCAACCCACCCTCTACAGAGCTGGCAAAGGGATTTTCCTAAAGTGCGAATCTGACTATGTCACTCCCACACTCAGTAAATTCCAGAGGCTCCCTGTTATCTCTAGGATCAAATATAGCCTCCTCTCTATGCTATGTAAAGCTCTTCCAGCCTTACTATACATTACTCCCCTTCACACATGCTGCCCTGCCCTGCAGCCAGAAATGTGCTCATCACACACATGACTCTATCCCTATCCATCCCTGTGCCTGCAATGCTATGCCTTTACCTCTTACAATCCCTGCTTCCTTCAAAACTCAAGCACCACTTTTTATGGGAGGTGCCCCTGATCCTCCCACTTCCAGGTAACTTTTCTACTGGACCCCTCAATTACCTATATTTATTTTGCATGGTTTTTACACGTTTTGTCTCCCCTTACAGAATGCAAGCTCCCTGAGGACAGAGTTTACCTTCCAACACATAAAAAGCTCTTAATAAATGCCTACTGAAGAGACATATGAATGGCTGCAGAGTGAATCAAGTAGAGCCAGAGAACACTTGGCACAGGCACAATCATGTCAATGAAAAGAACACAGAAGAAAACAGACTAGTAGGTCACTATCATGATCTTCTCAGCCCTGACGGTCCCTGTGTCCGCTGCTTTGACTTAAATGTCTTTAATAACAATGGAAGGGGAGGAGGGGACAGAGGAGGGGAGAGAGGAGGACATCCAGAAGAGACTGTCATGTGAGGGAGAAGAGAAAGAGAAAAGAGTGAAGAAAAGATTTGTGCCTGAGCCTAAGAGACTCCTTTCTTAGGGGGTCTCCTGTCCCAGAGAGCTGTACAGGCCCATTAAGGTCTGTTCAAGCACTACCCTGAGTGGGAAACAGACTCCTTTGCAGACTTCTGGTTCATTCCAGCTCTTTGCCTCTCAGTCAGCCAGGCAACAAGCATTTATTAAAACCCTTACTGTGTGCAAGGCACTGTCCTGAGCACTGGGGATACAAAGAAAGGCAAAACCACTGCTACCACATTGGAAAAGGGCAAACCCCTGAATTTCACAAAGAAGAATGGGATGTCTACAAACTCTAGGCTTATGAGTTTGACTTCGATTCTGGGCAAGATTCTAGAATGTACTGTTAAAGGAATAGATTCATCTTTAGGAAGGGCAGCAAGGAAAATAACAGTAACTCCCATTTGTATGGTTCTTTCAGGTTCACAAAGTGCTTTACAGACAATTGTCTTATTTGGCCTCACAACAAACCTGTAAGGGAGATGCTATTATCATCTCTATTTTCAGATGTAGAAACTGAGGCCCCCTTGCCCATGGCCCCAAAGCTACTGAGTAGCTGAGGCAGGATTTGAACACAGATCTTCCAATTCCAAGACAGCGCTCTCTCCACTACATGATTCCGCCTCTTCATTCAGAACAGGCCATGCCAGAACCATTTCTCTGATCAGGAGAAAGCTGCAGACACCACCATCAGCAAGCCTAGGTTTCAGCCAAGCATTTGATGGAGCTTCTCTTCTGCTCCTGGTGGGACAGGTGAGCACACAGCAAGGTGGATTTAGAACTTGTAGCATTACATCATTTGAGTAATCATTAATGAGTGGATGGAAGTCCCTGGTGAAGTATCCCAGGGATGTGCCCTTGGCCCTGCACTGTTGAACTTTTTTTAATCAATGACTTCAGGGAGGACACAGGCCCTGTACTTATCAGATTTGCTTCAAACACAAAACTGGGTAAGAGAGCTAACACAAGTGCTGAAACTAGCACTTTCGGCTCCAGGGAACCAGGAAGAGCATCACTACCAGGGCAAGCAAGCAGCAGGAACTACACCCTCAAATCAACTTTAACTTGGAAATAACACAAGGAATTAGCATAAGTCAAACAGAACTAGCCAAATATAGTGGCTAGGGGGACTTCAGAAAAAGATCACTTCAGGAAGTGATCACAGATGTCATCATCTACCCCAATCTGAGGGATGTGGGGTCCTAAGCCTTTTCTTGTTCACCATTAAGGATCTTTACTACATTAATAGGCAGGAAGGAAAGTAGCCCTGGGATCATTACTTCTCCTTCCTTCCTAGAGGAGGAGCTAGATGGCTCTGGAGGCATAGGGGTGACCATGCCAACTTAATGGGCAGTTTTGCCTTTCACCAAAGCCTGAGGATGTCAGAACCAAGCATCCTTTTTCCTTTGGGCCCAGCCAGGCCCCTGATCCAAGGTTCAGACCAGAGGGTCCACAGCGTCTCCCCAGCACCTGACTTAGCCTGCAAGGCAAGGCAGGGCAGGAAGGAGCATCCAACTGGTGCTGATGGGCTCCCACTTCCTCCCACGTCCCAAGAGGTCTATACTTCCCCACACTGCATAATCTTCCAGGTACCTGGGCGGCCTAAGTTAAATGAGGAGAAGATACATGGGCCACAACAATAGGCTTCGTGCTATGACCTCTTCCCTATCCTCACAAAGGGAGTGAAACCTCTGGGCCACATCTGTACGGAGCCTGCGTTGGGTGGGGGTAAGCCCCCGTTCCTACTTCCCCCTCATCTGGGTAGATGAGACTTTCGCTACCCCCTGCTTAGTGCTGGACCTCACCACCAGGGAAGGAGGGAGAGCCAAGTGACAGGGGATGTCCTTGCACAAAGACCAGCACAGGGCAGAGGCGTATGAACACAGACAAGTGATTAAGCTCCTCTTCTCCCCCACAGGCCATCCTGCACCAGCCAACTGGGCCCAACTAGTGCCTACTTAGCAAGAATAATTAAAATAAGAAGCAATTTCCTTCATCTCTCTCCCTATCAGAGTCAGATTCCTAGAAAAAAGCATCCATAATCTTTGCCTCCACTGCCTCTCCTCCCACACATTGCTCAGTCCCCTGCAATCTGGCTGTAGATGTCACCTTGCAAATGAAACTCCTCTCTCCAAAGTTATTAGCAATTTCTTAATTGCTAAATAAAACAGCCTTCTCATTACTTATCCTTGACCGCTCTGTGGTGACCATCCCCCCCCTCCAGGATGCTCTTCTTCTTCAGCCTTCATCATTCTGCTCTCTCTGCATCCCATTCCTACCTATCTGATCAATCTTTTCCAGGCATCTTTTCAAGATCATCAGCCATGGCTCACCCCTAACTGCAGACATCCCCAGAGGCTCTGTCTTGGGCCCGATCTCTTTTCAGGACACTCTGTCCTGGCTGTTGATCTTAGTTTTTTCATCACTGTAGATTTGCATATACGGCCCTTATCTCTTCTGAGCCCGATTCTTACATCACCAACTGCCTATCTGGCATCTCCATCTGGATATCCCATAGTCTTACACGTGTCCAAAACTGAACTCTCACCCCGATTCTCCCCCCCACCAGTCCAAACCCACTCCATTGCCAAATGTCCCTGTTTTTGTCAAGAACAAGTGTCCAGTCACCCAGGTTCACACGCTTGGCACCTTTTTCATTTCCTTCCTCTCCCTCTCATCCATCATATCTGGTCAATTGCCAAGTCTTACAGATTCTACCTCCCTGACATCTCTTGTGCCTATCACCTTCTCTCCATTCACCTGGCCACCAAACTTGTTCAGGCCCCCACCATCTCCCATTGGGACCATTGTAATAGCCAATAACTGGACTCTCAGCTTCCAGATTCTTGTTCTCCAAATGCCAAACTGGTCTGACCATGTCACTGCCCTGCTCAAGAGCCTTCAAAGACTCCCTATTGCCACCAAATACAAACACTCCAGCTTGGTATTTAAAGCCCTTTACAAACTGCCTCTGGATTACTTTTCCAAGCTCATTTCACATTATTCCCCCTCCTACACTCTACATTCCAACCAAAGTGACCTTCTGGTCATTAGTCATAGACATCATTCCATTTGCCACCACCTCTGTGGCTTTGCCAAGCTGATGGCTGTGCCTGAAATGCATTTCCTCCTTGTCTCGCCCCCTTAGAGTCCTTAGCTTTTTTCAAAGCTCAGTTCCTGTGCTACCTACCTTCTTCATCCCACTTTGCTGGTACTCTCTCTCCCTCCTCAGATTATCATATATCTACTTGCCTGTTTGCCTGTAGAAGCCCCCCACTTCAGTTCCCCAGGACATCTAACTCTACCCCATCCCCAACTTCTCCATCCTCTCATCCCATTTACAAAATCTCCTGTTTATGGACCTGAATCTTGGGTCCCCATTAAGAAAGGCAGAGTGTGGGGCAGCTAGGTGGTGCAGTGGATAGAGCACTGGCCCTGGAGTCAGGAGGACCTGAGTTCAAATCTGGCCTCAGATACTTGACACTTACTAGGTGTGTGACCCTGGGCAAATCACTTAACCCCATTGCCTAGCCAAAAAAAAAAAAAAAAGAAAGAAAGAAAGAAAGAAAAGAAAGGCAGAGTGTGTGGAGTGAGAGAAGTCATATCCTTATTAGTCAGACTATGGAGCACTGGGTTTCTTTCTGCGTGTCACATCTTAGGAAGGCCAATGACACACTGGAGAATGTGCCAAGATAGTGAGGGCACTAAGGACCAGACTGCACAAGAACTGGATGAAAGAATGAGGAATATTTAGACTGAAACAGAGGAAACTTAGGGGGATGTGAAGAATTGCCAGGTGGAAAAAGGATCTGGACTGGTTCTACTTGACCCCAGAGGAGAGTACTGGGCAGAAACTGCACCATCAGAGGTTAGTTAGAACTCAAAATGTAACAGGTCTCCTAATGCCTTCTATACCTGACTCTGGGAGCCACTTAGGACCTGTCAAAGAGGATAAAATAAGGCATGCCCATGCTTTTGCCTCCCTGAGACTAGAGGTTCCACTGACAGCTTGAAAGGAGGCCTGGGCATTAACAACTGCCCGGAGTAAAGGACAGTGGAGGAAGCCCGGTCTTCGTCCCTCGTGAGGCAGACATTTAAGGAACTCCCAAATGACACCCAGACCCTCCCAGAGACCATCTTCCTGTGCCGTTCCTTGTGGTAAGAAAAGAGCAAGGTGAAAACAAAGAAGACCCTGGGGCCTGTTAAGAAGAGTCTTCAAACAGATGCTGGGTCTTAACACTTCTTTTCTCCCCAGCAGAGACCAGTCTAAAGTCAAATGTCTGATTCTTCCAGGTTTGGCCCCAGACGAGCCTGGACTCTATAAAGCAAAGATCTGCTGTTCCCACTCACCTCCCTAACTTACTAATGCTTCAACAGCTGGCCATCACAGACCCCTGGTAACCTGGGAAGACCCTACTTTAGGGCTTTCAAGTTTCCATTTTATCTGTATCTTTCTGATATGGACTGTCCCAGGTGAAGCTGCTAGGAGGAAGCAGAGGCCCGCTAGGTTCTGGTGCATGGGCCTGCTGGATGGAGGGCACAACCTGACGGGTCCTTGACTCTGGATCCCCCCCGCCATGTGGGGGCAGCATGATCACTCCCAGCCTACCCTGACAGGCCATCTCCCCCTCAGAAGAGCAGCCCAGAGGGAGAGAAAGAAATGACTTGTAGTGCCAGCTGTGTGTGTGACCTTGGGGAAGTCACTTCCCTTCTCTAAGATTCAGGTTCTCAGGTGAGGGGTGGAAAATGAGAAGAATCATGCCTCCCAGAATCTCAGAGTTGGAAGGAACCTCACAAGTCAGTCAATCCAACCTGCGCCTGAAAAGGAACCCCCTATGCTGACAAGTCATTCAGCTTCTGCTTGAAAGTGTACAGTGACAGGGATCTCACTACTCCCTGAGGCAGCCTATTCTACTTTGGGAGAGTTTTAAATGTTAGGAACTTTTTTACTCATGGAGCTAAAATCTGCCTCTGCCACTTCCTCTCATCACGGCGCCTTGGTCCTGCCTCACCTATTTCCAATGAGTGTAATCAAAAACAAATGAGCTAAGAATGCAGTCACAGGGAGCCCTAGGACCACAGGCCAGCCCCGAATGTTCAACTGGCAGCCACTTGAGGGGGCACAGCTCATTGTCCCCCTGCCAGCAGCAAGGATGAGCAAACTTGGCTCCCTTTGCCCAAGACTCTCACTGCTGGGGACAGCCAGGAAGCCTCTAGGACACTAAGCGGCTAAGCAGACAAGGTGAATGAATCAGTGAATCCAGATGAATATGAGGACCCCAGAATGCTTGATTAAAGCCCCCTGCCCTCTGCAACTGCCTCTTCATGAGGATGCTCACAAGAGCTGCTCCCATTGATACAGACCATTCTGCATGGTACGCAAAGCCCCTTCCTCACCATACCCTTGGCAAGGTTCAGATATAGGGATCATTTCCTCCTTTTCCAGAGGCCATACTCATCATTACATAAGAATTCCTCAAAGTTAATCAGCACCAAGAGCTACCCTGGGGCACACAGGCACCAGCCATGTCAGTTTCTGCATGGCCACAGCCTTGAGGAATCCTTTCTGCTCAGGGAAACCTGGGTAAGAGGAACTACTCTGCTCATGCCCCGGCTCCACCCCAGCAGGCCAGAGATGGGAAACCATCAAGTCTCTTGAACACGCACTTACCATTTGGGGTGAATTCATCAAGGTCTGCCTGTCGGAGGAGGTCCTTGTGCACAATGGCACCGGTACAAACATCCTGAAATCAAAGACATTGAGAATCATCTGGAGAATGGTGGGGGCAACACCCATGGACCCTCCCAGAGAGGCCAGAGAGAAGATAAGTTACTGCTTTAATGAATGCCCGTTCCACCAAAGCCCTGGGCCTCCAATGCCACAAACGTTCTCCTTCAAGGATGACTACGCTTATGGTATCTATTATTTAATCATTATTTATTCATGAACAGGCAGTTCTCAAGGGAAGAAACTATCTAAAGCAATATGTGAACAGTAATATGAAGGGTATTTATACCCATATGGAAAAAATGCTCCAAGTCACTAACAATTAGAGAAGTGCAAATTAAGGCAACTCTGAGGTTCTACCTCACATCTGCAGATTGGCAAAGTTGACAAAAAGGGAAAATGACGAATGTTGGAGGGGCTGTGGGAAAACAGGCACATTGGGGCACTGCTGGTAAAGCTGTGAATCAGTGCAGCCATTCTGGAAAGCAATTTGGAACTGTCAAAGTTATTAAGCTGTGCATATCCTTTGACTCAGCAATTCCACCATGAGGACTACATCCCAGAGATTTTTTTTATTAGTTTATTTATTTTTAGTTTTTAACATGCACTTCCATAAGATTTTGAGTTCTAAATTTTCTCCCTTTCCCTCCCCTTCCCCCTCCCTAAGAAGGTGTGCAATTTGATTTTTTTTATTAATTTATTAATTTATTCTGGAGATTTTTTTAAAAGGAGAAATGGACCCATATGTACAAAAATATATATAGCAGCCCTTTTTGTAGTAGCAAAGAAATGGAAACTAAGGCCTATCACCTGGGAAATAGATGAACAAAGTATGGCATAAGAATGTAATGGAAAACTGAAACCTGGAAGACTTGTATGAACTGATAACAGAGTAAATCGAGCAAAACCAGAATAATTTATAGTACATCAATATTGTAATAAATGAACAATTTTGAAAGGCTTAGGAGCTCTGAATGTCACCATGATCAACCATGATTCTAAAGAGCCAATGACAAAAAATGCTGCCCACCTCATGACAGAGAGGGGATGGACTGATATGTAGGATGGGACAAAAATTTGTGAACATTGGCCAGTGGTGGGATTTGTTTTGCCTGACTATGCTTGTTTGTCACGAGGGTTTTGCAATTTTTTTTTCTGGGAGTAGGGGAAAGATGGGAGGGAAGAAAAAAATACATGGTAATTTAAAATATAAAAATATAACTGCTTTAAAAATTGAAAAAGAGTAAGAGTGGGAGCTATGATCTTCAGGCCACTCCCCCCCTCCCAAAAAAAAAACAACCCATATCAGTTAGAAGCAAGTCTTACTGGTTGTTTTGATCTCAAAATGAACTGGACAGACAGCTTATTATGCTACTTTCTCCTAGGTCCCACCCCCTACTTCTCATTCCAGCTGAAGTGATCTCTCCCTCTTCACATTTTCTTAAAATAGCTTAGTGGATCTCTCATGGCATCATAGAATTTAGATGTGAAACAGACCATAGAGATACAATCCTTTCATTTTAAAGATGAGCTAACTGGGACTTACAAAGTTAAGGTGACTTGCCCAAGGTCACACAATGAGCGAGTAGCAGATCAGACATTTGATGCCAAATCCTCTTTCAGGTGTACTAGGAGGGAGAAAGTAGGTGGAAGGAAAACCCTCCCTCTTCTCCTCCCTCCTGGGACCCCAAAAGGTTGATTGACCCAAGGTCACACAGGTCGTGTATGGCAGTGTGACCCTCACAACTACCCAGTGAATTAGGTGGTACAAATCTGATTAATTCCATTTTACAGATGAGGATACTGAGGCTGACAGGCTTTAACTGACTTGCCCAAAGTCACACAGCCGGTATATGTGACAGTTCGGTCTCAACCAAGGTCTTCAAGCTCTGGGACTCACTCGCCTTCTGAAACAACCTTGTCATGTAAGTGGAAGAACAGATCCAGGGCTGACTCCCTCTCCTCCTCTTCACTCACCTCCCTCTGCAGTTGTCTTGCTCTTCCCTCACTCCCAATTCTCTCCTCAGGAAAGGATCTTTGCCAGTAAGGTGTCCAATGTTATCCCAGGCTTCGCCAGTGTCTTGGCACTTAGCAGGGATTGAAGCCTTAAGCTGAAGATGACCCCTTGATGGTGGACTGATAATAGGACCTCACAATTCTTTATCAGCTCTTTCTTCAGGACACCCATGCCAGAAGGGTGGTCTGAGTCCTACTATCCCCATTTTTATAGAAGAGGAAACTGAGGCCCAGAGAACATGGATATCTTAGGGCAGGTCACACCCAGAGAAAGCTACTCACTAGAGGGGCGGCCTACAAGACCCTTCTATGCTCAGGGCTTCAGGGAGAAGCTAGAAAGCAGGAAGCTAGCAGGGAGGAAGGGAGGAAGAACTCCCTGCTGGCTCTCAGCGTGGTACATGCAGCATGTCATTGGAGCTAGGGTTTCAGAGCAACACCTGGGTCTCTACGGGTGCCTGCAAACCCATTTTTCTCCCAAGTCTATGTCTAGGCCCCAACAACTGGCAGATGTGTTACGTCCTACAGATGCTGGAAAGTAAGAAGTCATTAGAGGCAAGCTTCCCTGCTGACTGAATTTAGATGTAAGAGGATGGAATCCCTCCAGTGTCAGCATAGGGGTGAAAGAATCAAATCAGGCAAATGGGCATTGTGGAATAGAAACAGAAAATGGCAGACCTGGGTGGTTCTCATCATCTAGCTCCCCCACTTCTAACCCCAAATCTCCCTATATAAGTCACCAGATTTGACTTCCTAAAATGCTACTCCCATACTCCCTACTCAAAAAACCTCCAAAGATTCTTGTCTAGAGAAGCAAATCTGAGCACATAGCCCCTTCCCCAGCTAAACTGGACTCTTCACCATCCCTCAAATACACTATGCATGTTCCTAGCTCTGCACCTTTGTTCGTGCTTTCTCCTTGCCTAGAAAGCTGTCCTCCTTTCCCTCCCTCCTTCCAAACCCATCCTTCTAAGTCAGCTCACGTCTGTAAAGCCTTCCCAGAGACCAGCAAACACGGGTCTCTCCCATCAATTCTTAGCACTGCTGTCTGCAGATCTCTACACATTCAGCACTCACCCCACCCTCATACCTTTTGTATTTTCTTCTTTTATCTGACCTTGCACTTGTTTCTCTTAAATTCCCATTGACTCTTAGTTCCTAATGGGGCAGGAACTGTGTCATGCTTCTTTTATTTCCTTCACTGGGTCTAGCACACAAAAGAGAAGGAAACCACTGTTTCCCCCTCTCAGCTTTGTTACTTAAGCTTACCAAAAAGACCCTCTGCTAGTCCTTCTTCCTGGTACCTCAGGGAATCCTCAAGAAACCATTTTCATATGGGGCTTTGGCGCACTTATAGTCAGGGGCCCAAAGTTCAAGCCCCAGGCCTACCACTTGCAAGCTGGGCAACCTTAGGCAGGGAGGGCAGACCCCTCTCTGGACACTGTCATCACTTACATTACTTCCTTCACAGAGCTATGGGAAGGAGTAAGAGAATGGAGACAAACAGTTTGTTCATTTTAAAGTGCTCTAGAAATGAAGGTTTCTAACAAACAGAAGACTAACTTTCATGACATTAGTTTATCAAAACTCAAGTGTGAAAAGCAGCTAAGCAGGCCCGCTCTCTGAAGTTCCTCCTCTGCAAAGCTGTGGAGGTGATGTGAGTCTCACAGACTGAATGCAAATGCAAAGTGAGTCACACAGACTTTGGTAGTCACCAAAGTCACCAAACATGATTTAGAACTCCATTTGCAATCAATAGAGAGAAACTCATTGATGGGATTTGTAAAGGCCCACAATTCTTACAATAGCCAAGAAAAAGGCTGGTAATACTTACACCTAAGATATCTAAAGTCCCAGGAGTAAGAACGTCAGAATAAAACCCACGGGTTTTAATCACTGGATACATCTTGGACTTGTCAAGTTGAGAATTAACATCATCATCAATATCTGGATTTCTGGAGTGCTTGGGATATTCCTGTTTGTCCTTCTCCATCTTGCCTTCTCACGTAAAGGAGACCAAAGGTCCTGTAAGAAATCCACAAGGTGACTGATCTCTAGCAAAAGACCTCCAGTCATTCTTCTGCTCTGAGCATTGGTTGACTCCTCTGAGTGTTAGTTTCCTCTTTCATAAATTCAATCAATCAATCAATCAATGTTTATTAAGCACCTACTATGTGCCAGGCACTGCACTCCATCACCATGCCTTGTGGGAAGAGAGCGCTCTGTAAACCCTAAAGCACTTCAGCAAAGTGTGCTATTACTATTATCATGATGATGATGATGATGATGATGATTAGGTTAACTTCTATCCCAGGCTGCCTCAGTACCCCAATGGCTTCATATCCCGCCTCAGTAGCCTTCTCCAGCTTCTCACTCAGGAGCCACTACCCTTAGAATCTGCTTATATAACCCTTTAAATTGGTATAACAGGTAAGCACGAATTTTCTAACCAAATTTCAGTGGAAAAAATGTGGTACGTCTTCAAAGAATCACATTCTAGATGCGGCTGGCTTCCCCTGAGTGCTGCTAGAAATGGGCAGGCACCAGAAGAAGCATTAGGGACTGGGGCAAGGCCACTGAATTAGACTAGAAAATTAACCAGGGAAACTAGCGGGGGAAGGTGCCGCTAGCACACACCCAGGCGGCCTTGCCCTGGCTTTCCCTTGTTCCAGCATCACTAAGGAATACCTGGCTACCCTCAGAGACTTAAGGACTCTTTAATGAGGGGAAGTTTTGGCCGGCCTGCAGAGCTGGATGCTGAATTCCACTGTCCCCTCATCCACTCTCCACTCCTCCCCCACCCCATTCCTTTTACAGATCACCTCTTCCCAGCAGGGGCCATCAGTCCACAGTACACTGCAGTAGCTCATTCCAAACTGAGCCAGTTTCTTGCCTCTGAACTAAGTTTCATTGCTCTGGCAAAGATATTAAGTGAGAATGGCAGCTCCTCATGATCATCCCTCATGTGACGAAGTGGAGGGAGATCTAAAGACAGAATTGACCCTGGGGTTTTTGCTGAACTTGCTGGGGACGGCTAGAGTCTAGACTCAGTCAATGAGCACTTATTGAGCCACTACTGAGTGCCAGGTGTTGTGCTGAGTGATCTAAAGGGCCTCTCTCCCCCATGGGCAGTGTGTGTGTTCGCTCCAGCATGTGCTACGTGCATGTGGATTTAACTCCTGGGTAATTACTTTGCCTTCTGTCTAATTAAGCATCCATCTCTTTACTATGCAATGTGTTTGCTGAATCAGGGAAATTCAGTGGAAATGAGGCAAATCTCTAATGCCATGGACCTAGAAGCTGCCAAAAGAGGGCAAAGATAGGACTCATTCAGGACACTTTAAAAAAAATTTTAGCTGTTTTTAAAAGGCAGCTAGGTAGCGCAGTTGAAAGAATGTTGGGCCTGGAGTTAGGAAAACCTGAGCTCAAATCTGGCTTCAGAGACTTAGTAGCTATGTGACCCTGATCGAATCATTTAACCTCTGCCTCAGGTTCCTCAACTGTAAAATGGGGATAATAATAGCACCTACCTCACAGGGCTGTGAGGATCAAGTGAGATACTATTTAGAAAAGACAGCACAGTGCCTGACACACAGTTAGTGCTTAATAAATGCTAATTTCCCCTTCCCCTAAAGTACTAAATCAAGCTAAAATGTAGCAAATAGAAAGCTGTGCTTGAGCAAAAAGACCTGGGTTCAAGACCCCACCTCTGACTCATCTTGGCTGTTGACTTTGGGCAAGTCACTTCATCACTCACTGCTCTGGGAAACTTTCTAAGACTCTAAATTGCAGAAAAAACTGTGACATCTGCATTAGTGGAGGGAATTTTCCTTCTACCCATGAAATCGCAGGTCCAGTCACTAGCAATAACTGTAATAATTCAATAGGCATATTTTTCCTCTTCTATATTTCTATATTATAGCCTTCCTAGACTATAATTTGACAGGAAAAGGTTTTCCAGTGAAAGAGACAAATTACTACATGTATGTTACTACATACATTATAGCATGATGTGTCAAGTGTCATAGAAACTGTTGTATATTCTTTTTTTTTTTTTGGAGGCAATCGGGGTTAAGTGACTTGTCCAGGGTTATACATGTAACCCTGTCTTGGGTTGTAACATGTAACATGTAATGTGTCTCAGGCTGGATTTGAACTCAAGTTCTCCTGACTCCAGGGTCAGTGCTCTATCCACTGTGCCTCCTAGCTGCCTCCCAACTATTGCATATTCTTGAAGTATAATCATGAAATTGTCCTTAGACGTTAATAGTGTCCAATTATTCACCAGCAAAACTTTATGAATTGATGACCTCCCTTTTAAAAAAAGCATCAAGTTCCCTCTATATGCTTTTTCATAACACGATATCCACAAATAATTTTCTCAGGTCACAGGGAAAATCCAACAGTGGTAAGCAGACCACTCCCTCCCACCCTAATCTTTACACTTCCACAATAGAACATGATAAAAAGGGATATCCAATCAGTATCAGGATGTGCCATCTCCATAAATGCCCACTCTCTCCCTCCAGAAGAGGACTTTTCCATCTAAGGTTATGGCCTCCACTGACAGAGGATCATTCATTAAGCCTCCAGAGGCTCACCAGAGGAAGAGTCGGGCAACACCTTGTTAAGATACACTTCTGTCTTTTGCCTTGCTGTTTGTTCTTTCATTTTAGGTGGAGATTAATCTGGAGGCTCTAATCTTTGAGTTTCAAAAGATCAGGAGAGCCAACCTCCTGGCACTGGGGAGCAAAGGAGTTGGAGTCCGAGCTGGGTTTTACAAGAAGTGACCCAAAGAGCAAGGAGTGACCTTGGGAACCCAGTCCAGCCGTGGCTGAGACAAGTCAGCGATGCCACATATGGAGGTGAATTTAGTGGAGTCAATGCAATGAGAGGTAGAAACTGAGCTCACCTTCCCAAAAACCAAGGGGATATGAGGAGAGTGTACCCTCAAGGTGCTGGAGGAAACTGTCTAGACTTTTGTTGTTGCTATATCTTCACACTAAATATACTTTTGTAAAAGCTAACTGATGTAAAGTGATTAAGTGAAACTGGGGCTCAAATTTAACTACTTACTGGGGGCTAACAGTAGTGTGAAACACAACCAGTAGAGAGGGGCTCAAGCCTCTGACATTAGAGACACACCAATCCTCAAAGCTAAGGCCTTTTGAAGGCACCTCCAGTTCCAAAGTCACAACTGAAGCTAATCCAAGAGGCTGCTGCAATTCCCTACATGGTAGGGCTCGAAACCCAGACACCTGGACAATCCATGCCTCCTGTGGGGACTTACAACAATACAGAAGCTGGTGTGTCAGTATGGAAGAAGCCATGAACACTCCACCTCAAGGGTTATTTCAGAAAAGCTCAACTTTAGTGACTCTCCAGTGCCTTGGAATAGAAAGAGTTATTTGCAGCAGAAACTAAGCCCTGCAGCTGGCAAGTTCTTACCATATGAGGGGGATATGCTAGAGAAACAACAGCAATTCACCTCAATAACTACCAAGCTCTTCAAGAGAAAATTGCCCAGAGATAGACCTTGGGAAGCATCTGAGTGTTAATCACTGACATCAATCATACGGCCCATGTAAGTCACCCATATGGGTGGTACAGGAAACAACTGGGAAGGTCTGGATGTGCGTCTAGCCTATTGGCATTTCGGTAACAGAACGAAGGTAGACCAAGACACCAGGCCACAAGCACGTTGTGTGCTGTACTTCCTAGAGGGCAGCCAGGGATTTTCAGCATTGGATCTATGCAGTGGACACTATCAGATCCCCATGACAAAGGGAGATTTTTTTTTAAGTGTTCTTCATCTGTCCAATATAATTCCAAGAGCTTGAGCATATGCTCCAGGGAATTGCTGGAACCTCTACCACTTTCAAATGGCTTGTGGATGAGGTAGCTGGTGACATGAACTACTTTGAGGTGTTGATGTATCCAGATAATTTCATCCTATTTACAAAGATATGGTAAGCATTTGGTTGGAAATTATTGCTGACCTGAGGTTGTCAGCTGACAAAGGCCAGTTCTGCAGAGGCTTTGCCAAGTATGTGGGATTCATTTTGTCTAGCAGAGATTGAGTATTGAGCCCCACCCAAAAGACAGCAACACTCCTGACCTGACCACAGCTAAAGAATGGTTGAGAGCTAAAGACTGTTCTAGGATTAGGCAGCTACTACTAAAATGTATAAAAAAACCGTGTTATCATCCCAAACCCTCTTGATGGCTTCATTCATGAATACATGACTAGGAAAAAAAAAAAAGAAGCAGAGAGGAAAAAGAGGCAATCTGGCCTGAACTTCTTTCTCCATTTGGACACTGTTGGGATGAGAAACATGAGCACAGGCACCCAGCTGTCTTGAATTTCACAAATGAAGCAGCAAAGTGGTGCAGTGGATAAGCACAATTCCTCCCCTCTAGATTCTTACTTCCACCTGGGGGAGTCGGAGAATCTGTTTGTCTCAATTTCCCCATCTGTAAAATGGAGATAGATAATAAAAGCACTTACCTCCCACTGTTATGAGGATAAAACAAGACACTTGTAAATCACTTTGCAAATCCTAGAGCACTATATAAATGTTATTATTATCCATGCAAGCCCTACTGCTTACTAGTAGAGGTCTCTTGACAGTTATACTCATTAGTCCATTCACAAATTGGACTATTCAGCTGAAGTCATGTCTTTAGATCCTAAGCCTAGAGACTGATTTCAAGTTTTGGATGGATAACAATCCACTGACATATTTTGATAAATGACAAGTTGGGCGCTGCCCCCTGGAGCTAGTGCTAGCCAAATATGAATTCAGAGGACTTTGCCAGCCAGGAAGACTAATGCAGGTGCAGTTTCCTATCTCCAAAATCCATGGGGATTCCCATAGAAGGAATAACAGCAGTCTGTGACACACAGGTAGCCAAGTGATTATCTTGGGAATGCTGCTGAAAGCTGGGATTTTCACCAGAATTTACCATCAATAGATGTGCATTTTGTAGCTTCAGACCTTCTTGTCCTATTTGTTGTTGGATGACTGGCAGCAGAGCTGCTTTGCGATGAATGAGAAGAGAGCTATATTCAGAAGTGTGATATAAAAACCAAAAGGTAGCAATAAAAATTTTAAGCAGACTTTTTCTTTCCCAAATGTCTTCTCTCTTTCTCTCTCCCCTCCACCTTTCTAGCTCCTATGACAAAAAGTCCAGGCCATGGAATGTGCACCTTCTCATCAAGAGTTCCGAATTTATTCTTCATTTTACCCTTACAGTGCCTTCTTTTGGGAGCGTAGAAGGACTGAGGAATATCCACAGGGAAAATCTAAGGAATCCAAGAGAAAGAATCTTGATTGGGCATTTCCATTTTGGCCTATTACTTTTGGAAAAGACAGAAGTAGAAAGAGTTATGGCTGCCTTGGACTCCACATCTGAACCTGCACCGGAGAACAGCTCCACCATTCAGCTAACAATAAGCAAATAACAAGAAGTCATACATACTGCCGAGTCTGGCTGAGAATCAATCAAGTCTTTATTAAGCCAACCACAACACTAGGCACTGAGGATGCAAATACAACAAATGAAGTAAAACCTACTTCTGAGGAGTTTACATTCTATTGGGGAAGACAACAAGATTTTTTATGTGTGTTTCTACAGAATAGATATAAAAAGAATTTTTTTTTAAAAGTACTTCAATACAAAGTAGTTTCAAGAGGGCATGAGCTGATGAAAGGGATCAGAAAACAATTCATGTAGGATGTAGTGCTTGAGCTGTATCTTGGGAGAAAAGAGTGTGTGTCAGAGGTAAAGACAAAGTGCATTCCAGGCACCAAGGACAGCCTGGCAAAATCATAAACACATAGGAGTGTTTTGTATGTGAGGAATGGAGCAAAGTCCAGTTTGACTGAATCACAGAGTGTAAGAGGAGTAATCAGGAGACTGGAAGATTGTGAAGGGCTTTAAAAGCTGAACAGCAGTGCTTATATTTGATTCTGGACCCAATAAGAAGTCGCTGGAGTTTACTGAATAAGGTACTGAAATGGTCAGACCAACCTTCAAGGAAAATGGCTTTGTCAGCAGTGTGGAGGATGGAGTGAAGTGGGAAGACAGAGACTCAAGGTAGACTAATCAGGACGCTGTTGCAGTAACGTAGGCAAAAAGTGCTGAGGGCCTGAACCCACAATGGTAGCTGTGTGAGCAGAGAGAAGGGGTTGAGAGAGAATGAGAGAGAGGTTGGAGAAGTAAAAACAATGATTTGGTACTGATTGAATAGGTGGGGTGGGGAAGAATGAGGAGTGGAGGATAACACCACAGTCATAAACATGGGAGGCTGGAAGAATGGCAGTGACTTCCATCGAAATAAGAAGTTTGAAAGGGGTGGGGGTTTGGGAAAGAAATAACAAGTTCTGTTTTCTATGTGTTAAATTTACAAAGTCTTCCAGAGATCTAGTTCAAAATGTCCAGTAAGCAATGGGTGATTTGGGATTAAAGCTTGGGAGAGAAACCAGGGTTAGAGACAGACAGACAGACAGATAGATAGATAGATAGATAGATAGATAGATAGATAGATAGATAGATAGATAGATAGATGGATAGATGGATGGACAGATGGATAGAATGATCAATCCAGGAATCTTTGGCACAGAAATGACAATTGAACCCCTAGGAGTTGATGAAGTCACGGGCAGAGAAGAACAAGTAGAAAGAAGTATTAAGGGACTTGGGACAAAACCTTAAAAGCCCTAAGGAACACCCACATTATGGAGCATGATCTGGCTGATGAACCAGCAAAAGAGACTGAGAAGGGATGTTTAGAACCAGGAGATACTAGTGTGACAAAAGCCCAGAGGGAACATCTACACTAGCTTTAAGGCTTGCCCCACCCACACTGGCCAATCCCCATTATAAGCCATGTTGATATATTTGTGTTTTGTTCCTTTTGCCTCTACAGGTTTGTAGAATTATATATGGCTAAACCATTCTTGTAGTTGACTCTATTTTGTCTCATGCCATTAAAGTAGCATGAAGGGAAGAACTTTCCAGCAACTGAGGTCAGAACCAGCCATATGAGTTTAATAAATCCATACACACCACATCCCTGAACCAAACAAAGGAACACTGTCCCTCATAAAAGAGGTAAAGTTAAGAGAAAGAGGTAGCCAGCTTATTGAGAACCACAGAGCACTTGGTGGTTAACTCTGAGAGCACTCTGGTGTTGAATGGCATTAATAACTGTTGGGGAGAATATGAGACTGCCAGTGCTTTACCCCATAACTTATTAGGGTCAGACACATAGTCAGCTGCTCTTCCTTGTAGTTAAATTCCTATTACTCTGTAACAAGGTTGTAAGCAGGATGGACCATGCAGGGAAATGAATTGAGGGACATTATATAGGCATATGAGGAATAATTATGAAAATACACAGAGTACCAGATCTCAAACTGTATTACAAAGTAGTCATCATGAAAACAATCTGGTACTGGCTAAGAAATAGAGTTGTGGGTCAGTGGAATAGTGAGGTAGACAATACACAGTGATATATGACCATAGTAATCTAGTGTTTAATAAACTCAAAGACCTAAGTTTTTGGTACAAGAACTCACTATCTGGCAAAAACTGATGGGAAAACTGGAAAGCCATTTGGCAGAAAGTAGATATAGAGCAACATCGTATAGTGTATATACCAAGATAAGATCAAAATGGGTACATGATTTAGACATAAAGGGCAACACCATGGGCAAATTAGGGGAGCTTGGAATAGTTTACCTGTCAGATCTATGGATAGGAGAAGAATTTATAATCAAACAAAACAAAGAGAGCATTACATGATGTAAAATGGATAATTTTTATTATGTTAAATTTAAAAGGTTTTGTACAAATAAAATCAATGCAGCCAAGAATAAAAGGAAAGCAGAATGCTGGGAAACAATTTTAAAGCAAGTATCTCTGATAAAGTCCTCATTTCTCAAACATGTAGAGAACTGAGACAAATTTATAAGAATACAAGTCATTTCCCAATTGATAAATGGTCAAAGGATAACAGGCAGTTTTCAAATGAAGAAATCAAAGCAATCTCTAGTCATATGAAAAAGTGCCTAAATCACTATTGATTAGAGAAATGCAAATTAAAACAACTCTGAAATAGCACCTCATACCTATCAGATTGGCTAATATGACAGAAAAGGAAAATGATAAATGTTGGAGGGGATGTGGGAAAATTGGGATGCTAACTCACTGCTAGTAGAGTTGTGAACTGATCCAACCATTCTGGAAAGCAATTTGGATCTATGACCAAAGGGCAATCAAATTATGCATACCTTTTGATCCAGCAATACCACTACTAGGTCTGTATCCTAAAGAGATTTAAAAAAAAAAAAAGGGTAGGGGGAAGAAGGACCTATTTGTGCAAAAACATTTATAGTAGATTTTTTTGTGGTAGCAAGGAATTAAAAATTGGGATATTCCCATCAATTGAGGAGTGGCTGAACAAGTTACAGTATATGATTGTAATGGAATACTACTGTGCTATAAGAAATGACAAGCAGGATGCTTTCAGAAAAACCTGGAAAAACATGAACTGATGCAAAGTAAAGTGAGCAGAACCAGAAGAACATTGTACACTGTAACAAGTCATATTGCACAATGTTCAACTGTGAATGAACTAGCTAATCTCAACAATACAATGATCCAAGACAATTAGGACTCAATGAAAAATGCTATCCACCTCCAGAGAAAGAACTGATGGAGTCTGAATATAGATCGATGCATAATATTTTTCATTTTCTTTATTTTTTTCATATTCTTTTTTTGTCTCTGTTTTCTTTCACAACATGACTAACATGGAAATATATTTTACATGATTGCACGTGTATATATTCTATATCAAATTGCTTACCATCTCGGAGGAGAGGGGAAGAAGAAAGGTAGAGAATTTGGAATTCAAATTTCTTTTTTTAAATGTTAAAATTGTTTTTACACATAATTGGGAAAGAATAAAATATCATTAAGAAAAAAAAAGGAAAATATCCAAATGTAGGACAGTCTTCCCTCAAACCTGGCTTGTGTAAAACCTGAGCATAGCCTATAACTGATATATTTTTGTTTCCTTTCAAAGATAACTCATTTTAGGTGTGTGGACTATATTCAGAACAATATAAAAATTCCAACCTCCAAAATTCAGGCAAAATGACAGGTTTTCTCCAAGGTTGGAGGTTTATCCCTAGTTACAGAAATAACCAGTTTTCCATGATACCAACTCAGGCCTTACAGAACTCCCTCTACAACTCTCTGACTGGGACATCCCATCTGAATGGACCAGAGTGCAGAGCTGGACTAGAAATCAGGAGGCCTTGGTCCTGATTCTAACACTTAACTAACTTCATGATGATGGGCAAATCACTTTGTCCCTCTAAGCCTCAGTTTCCCCATCTGTAAAATGAAGATAACACTTTAGTATTACCTACCTTATATGGCTATTGTGAGAAAAGTTTTGTAACTTTTAAAGTTGCTATGTCGAGGTGAGGTAGTTAACTCTTTTTCTCTCTCTCCCTCAACAAATTTTTCTAGTATAAAACTTGTATCTCTTTTCTGCACTTATTATATTCTACCATGTATCCTACTTATACATGTACATACCATATCCTCACTCCATTAACTATGAGCTCCCTGAAGACAGGAACTGTGTTGTTTTTCATCTTTGTTACCCACCTCCTGGCACAAGGCTCTTTGCTAACCCTAGTCCCCTTAGATTAGGTTTAGGGTTAAAGTCTAAGTACATATTTGCTGAGTAGGATTGAACTGAATCTGATACTCCCCAGAACATACACATTTGGATTCAATTAAATGAAGATAATCCCATTCCCTGGAAAGAAGTTTGCAAACCTTCTGAGTACAAAAAACAAGAGTTACAGTCAACTTTTTTTTAAAGTTTGTTTTTTTAAGTGGAAGAATAATAACAGTTCATAGTGCTTTACACCCTATAAAATGTTTCACACAAACCGAGGCAGGAAGGCAGGAATTATTATCCCTATGGTGGGAATAAATAAACAAAGTCTCAAAGGCTTAAGCGACTTGCCCAAAGTCACAGAATTAGCAGTCAGATTATAACCTCCTTCTCTCTTTCCTCTATCCCTTCTCTTTCTTTCCTTTTCCTCTCCCTTTCCTTTCTGCTCCCTTCTTTTCATCCTTCCTCCTCAGGTCTTCTGACTCCAGGTTCAGAGACTCCAAGTCCTAGGTTCTTTCTACAGCATCAGGGTGCCTTTCTACGTACAATTCATTATCCTGACCAAGGTCAGTCACGTAGCTGCAATAGGAACTAGATCCTGGGAGCTCCCAGGAATCCCTACCACGGAATTACATGGTACCAGAGGAGAAAAATAGAAATGAAGGCAAGTGACGTGGGCTGCGTTAAGTTAAACTGAAAATCTCAAGGAGTCATAAGATTTAGAGCTAGAAGTGTCCCTTCAGCTCATCTAATCCAACCGCACTCAGTTAACATATGAGAGGTGAAGTGTTGAAATGAAGAGCTTTGGTCTAAAGTGATTGGAAGTAATTGAGCGCTTAGCACAGTGCCTGGCACACAGTAGGCGCTTAATAAATGTATACTGAATTAATTCCAATCACTTCGAGTCGAATTGAAGCGAGTGGAGTTAAATTAAAGGTCACTAAGTTGAGGCGCACTTCTGAAGTTCTGCCAAGGTGAGATGGACTCGAGTGCTGTGAATTGGGGCGAGCAGAATTGAAGGGGCTCTCCTTCCTCCCACCTGCACGGGTCCCCCCAGGCCTGCCCTCCTCCCCGTCCCGGGTCGGGGCTGGGGACAAGCCGGGCACCCACCAAAGACTCTCCCCCGCCCCCAGCCTCCTCTCCTGCCTCCAAACCACTCCATTCCCCAAGACTGCGGAGTGAAAAGATGCGGCCTGGGCCTGCCTGACCAATCACCAGGGCTCGCCCCACGCCTACCGGCTCAACAACAGCTTCGGTCCCGGGGTAGCCGAGGGAAGCAACGGCAACCGAAGAGAGCGGGAGCTCAAGCCAGCCTCCGCCTGTCTCTAAAGGAGGACGCGGCGGCCGGTTGCTAAGGGAAGGATCCATTAGAGTCCGGAGGGGGGATCCGCTGTAAGAGCAGCGGCTCTTCCCAAAGGCATCCCGAATTCCGTCAATCCCAACCAAGAGAGTTACAAATAATACTTCTATACTATTGTTTATACTTGTTATCCTTGTCTGCCTGTGGCCTAAAATAAATGATTTCCGTAAAAGAGGTTACTCTCTCCCCCCTTCACATTTGGTTTCTCCCACAACCGGATGCTAATCATCTCCCTTAGTTACTGCGCCTGCCTGGACCCCGTACGGGGCTGGAGGAGCGGTTGAAGGATGGAGTCTCTCCTCTGCACTCCTGCAGCGCCCACTGGTGGTCACTTAAGGACTGGGAGGAGATTTGCTATTATTCAGTCCTAAACCTTATTTTTACACTTAGGGAGACCTGAAGTATGTAGAGACAAGGGACTTGTCCAAGGTCCCACAGATTGAGAGAGACTGTCTTGTTTGTTTATATTTGTACCAACACTTTGCATGTAGTAAAGACTTAATAAATGCTTTTTCCTTTCGTCCTTCATTTCCTTCATTTTTTATTCATTTTTTCATTCATTGTGTTTGAGATATTAAGAGGTTTTCCCTTCCCCATTTCCTTCTGTAATATGACAATTTTTGATGATTGGGGTATTAGGCCCCAGACAGATTTTGAGCTCTGTCTCACACCTAGCAAGGCAGAGCTTTGGAACTGATGTGGGTGAGCTCTACCCATACTCACCTCTTCCAGAGCAGGAGCAGCAGACCCTGCTCTCATGTGTTGAACTAACATTAAGATAAAGGACTTTTTATGGTCACCTGAAGGGCAAGTTATTAACCCACCTGCAGCTGAGGGTGCCTTGGTTTAGGCCCTAAGTGTTGAGTGCTGTGCAGTGAGTGTTTTTCTGATTTGACTCACCTTTCTATTTTAAGGAAATTATTCATTTTCACCACCATCACATGATATCATGAAATTAATTCCAAAATGGCTTGGTCTTCCCAATTGCTGCCCTCACTAAGAACCTAAACAAACAACAACGGGATGTTCTAGAGCCTAGCCAATGGATCTAGGAGTACTCAAAGACTATGATGATGATGTTGGGAACTGCCAGGATACGATGAAGCCAGACTTTCCCCACATCAACCCATCCCCAGTGCTGAGTGAGTAGACACTGTTTTTAGACCCACCTCCTTGTGTTAGATAATGAACATCTATCCTCTCCCTTCCTCAAGTTCGAAGGCACAGTGTACCTATTAAGCCCATCCCCACCCAAGCTAGGGGAGCTAGATTTTTGAAGTGGATAGTGTGCTGGGCCTGGAATCAGGAAGATCTAAGTTCAAATCCTATCTCAGACTTACTAGCTGTGTGACCCTAGACAAGTCACTTAACCTCTGTCTGCCTCAGTTCCCTATCTGTAAAATGAGTTGGAGAAGGAAATGTCAAACCACTCCAGTATCTTTGCCAAGAAAACCCCCAAAGGGGACACAAAGAGTCAGACATTGTTGCGGCCTGAGAGGTTCAGAGACCCCTCAAAGACCAGAGTGCAGGACAGGGTCATCTGGAATGAATTCACAGACTCAAGCATTCTTTAAGTCAGGGTGGCAAAGATTTATTGTTACACTATACAGCGGGCAAGGCTTCTCAAGGAACCTGCAACCTAATAGGAATGACGCTAAAGCTTATATAGGAAAAGTAGTGGATTACGTGCCAAGTATGCTAATTAGGTGATAACATACAACCTTGGTCATAGGCATCATTCACTACTGGAAAAGGAGGGGAGGAGAAAGGGTTCCTAAAGGGTATATTTTTGGTCTGTTATGTCTGTAACAAGATAGTTTCAGGAATTGCTGTCTATAACTTGACCTCTGGACCATATACAATAACTGGGAATCAGTGTATGATAGTTTTATTGATAGAGTCATTGAGGTTTCCTCTGGGAAAGTGGACATTATGAAACAGGCACCTTTGATGGGAAGGCCCAGGACCGATGGAAAGGCTGGCAAGCATCTCTGGGGAGTCAAGCAGGTGCTACACAGGCCTGAGGCTAGTGGGACAACGGGTGAGAAGATATTTAAAAGGAGGACATTGTTGGGAGGCTAGGCAGAGAGCAGGTATAGGTGCTGGAGGTATGAGGAGTCCTATACCCTATCTACTGAGTCATCTCTCTACGTGCCTTTAGCTCTAAAGGGTTAGCTCACTCTGTTGCGGTCTGAGATATTGAGATCCCTCAAAGACTGGAATACAGGACGGGGTCATCTGGAATGAATTCACAGACTTAAGCATCCTTTAAGTCAAGTTGGCAATGTTATTGTTATACTTTTCAGGGAGCAAGGATTCTTAAGGAATCTGCAACCTTAAAGGGGTATAGTTAAAGTTTATATAGGATAAAATACAATAAAACATGTGCCAAATATGCTAACTAGGTGATTCAGGGTGGGATCAGGGAGTGGTTAAAGAGTGGTCAGTTCTTAAAGGAACATGCACTTTTTGTATCTACTGTGCAGGTGTTTTACCTAGAGTTCACTAGGAAAAGCCCACAAGAGGGGCCACATGGAGGTGTGGTTTTAGGCCTGCTAAATCACTAAATTAACTAGAGTTCAGGGGTAATTGAGAGTTGTCCAGTCTGCCACCAGTCAATGTCTTGTTTGACAAGAGAGATGTAGAGAATATACATATGTCTTAGGTCTAGAATACAGATAATGAGGAGTCCAGGATGTAGATAATGAGGTAGGGCGGTAATATTGATAGTTTAGTGGGTAAGAATATCTTTATGACCCAGTGCAAAGCCAGTTAAAACTAATAATTCCTTCAGGTGCTGTTTGTAACTGCACCAGGGAGAGAGATAAGGGTCTTGCTGGGGCCCACTCGTGAATAATTGCTAGGCACAGTGTCCTTGGGTTGGAAAGAAACTGCCAGAAACAATGCTTCTGAGGCCAGGGAGAAATTGGGGTCCAAGCACAAGCACTCAAGCACCCCATCAACTCTACTCCTTCCACCCCCAATACTTCTAAGGAAAACAGCTAGGGCTTTGACCCCAGTGAATCTCTGTACCCAACATTTTGGGGTTCCAAGGCACAAAGTGCCCCCAAATTCCTGGAAGGAAGCAAGCTGAGACTTGTTGCAAAGCCCAGCAGCAACTGTGCTACGTTGCCAAGGCAACTAAGACTTTCATTTCCCCATCCCTTTGTCTCCTCACAATACAGGCTTTTGTGACTGGTCATGATGGCCGAGAAGGAGGGGTGGGAGGGTGTTTGAGCTTTTCAAGTTCCACTGCAGGAATGTCACTGACTTAGTTGGGAGAGTGGGTTTGGGTTTTCTGTGGGGTTTTTTGGGAGGAAGGCGGTCTTCAAGTTCAGAGCCTCAGTTTCTATAGTCTGAAGCCAGAGGCCAAGTGAGATGGCAGGTTTTTAAAATACAGCCAGAAAGAGCCCAGTCTTCCTTGTTCATCTGACCATCAAGCCCAGCCCTACCAACTTCTCAGACTCAAGTCCAGCCCTCACCCACCCAGTGCCCTGTTCCCAAAGTTGTAAGGTCTGTTGCTCCAGTGAAAACAGAGGGAGAGAGAAATGTCGCTGTCTTCCAGGGAAGCATTTTCTTCAGGACCTGCCTCAGTAGACATGCATGGCAGGCGGGGAGGAGAGCTCACTATGTGGAGGGCAGTGCTGGTCCCCCACAGGCCAGGGTTCAAATAATCCAAAGGAAGTCTCTCTTAGTATCTTGTTTAAGTCACCTTTTTTCCTGAGATCTTGGACCTATATAATGTCAGAGAAAGAAGTCACCTCAGAGACCAATGAATCCAACCTCTCCTTTTATAAATGAGGAAACTGAGGCCCAGAATTGCACCAAAGTCCCACCATGGGTCAGTGGTAGAGCCAGGACCCAGGGCTCCTAAGAGGGGGCTCTGGGTTAGGGGCTTTCCCTCTCATCACCGCAGGAAGGGCAGGATAATTTCCAATTATCCTCAAGACCACAAGAAAGATCAGGAGTGTAGGCAGGGAGGAATTGGACAGTGAGACAGCCAATGCACTGTTCCTCAGTAGCTTTGTTGAGGTCTGTAGTAGAAAAGCTGAAACTACAGCTTGTGTGTTTACTCTTCCTGCCTATAAGACAACTCTTTCTTCCCCAGAGGAGGTATAAGGGCTTGCTGAGACCTCTTCAGAACTACTCACCCACTTCTGGTGTCCACCTTCACCCAACTCTCACCAGTGGCTCCAAGAAGCTGTAGCACATCATACAGCAGCCATAGCCCAACAAAACTGTCTTGGCAGACAGGCTAACCCAGGTTGAGGGTAACCCACAGGTCTCAAACCCATCAGAGAATTAGGGGGATATCTATCCCCAGGCACGTGAAATCTTTCCCCAGTGGAATGGGCAGATGAAAACAATTTGTTCCAACGGCCACGAAGGCAACTGAAGCGGGCACTGTGCAGTACTTAGAGCTTGGTCAGACACTGAAGACACCAAGGTCATCCACTGCATCCTGGGCCATCACCAGTCATTCTGACTTTTGTCCTGCCCCTGGACTTCCATGAGTCTGGAAGAGAGAGTGAGGTTGATGACTTTGTGCGACTCTAAATCACTTAAATCCAATTTATAGGAAGTCAAGACATCAACCCATGATGTCATTGGTCTAATTTGAAAACAAAGAATGAACAATAATCCAGTAACCTTAGACCTAGCTGTAGCATACCTAAGCAAAGCTAACCTAAGATGTAAAGAGACTGAGTCAGAAGGCCTGGGTTTTAGTTTTTTGGGTTTTTTTTAGGCAATTGGAGTTAAGTGACTTGCCCAGGGTCACACAGCTAGTAAGTGTCAAGCATTTGGTCTGAGGCTGGATTTGAACTCAGATCCTCCTGACTTCACAGCCAGTGCTCTATCCACTGCACCACCTAGCTGCCTCTAGGCCTGGGTTTTAGAACCCTGAGCCAGTCCTTCTCCTCTCTGGGTCTCTATTTACTCATCTATAAAAAGAAGGGATTAGACTACACAATCTCTGGGACTACACAACTCTCCTATTCCAAGATTCTGATCACTGCTTCTATCAGACTGCATTACTAGAACAGTAACCAGTAAGAGGGAGGAGGTAGTCCCACTGTTTTCTTCCCTGATCAGATAGATGCCTAGATGATTATGGATCCCACATTTTAGCTAAGACACTGATAAACTGGGACTGTGTACAGAGGAGGGTAACCAGAATCCACAGGGCATCAGAGACCACACCGTAGAAATATCAGTTCAAGGAACTAGGGATCTTTTTTTTTAAACCACTAAATGCTTTGTTGATGTCCACTCCACTCGTCTCCATATCTATCACTACCCAACCGCCCTCTTTTCCCTAGGTAAAAGCCTTCCCTTATAACAAATATAACCCCCCAGAAAACCCAAACCCACTCTCCCAACTAAGTCAGTGACATTCCTGTAGTGGAACTTGAAAAGCTCAAATACCCTCCCACCCCTCCTTCTCATGCCTTTCCCCCTTATAATCGAAGGAGGGGAAAATCAAGATATTGGCCATATTGGAGAATTCATATCTGGTTCTTAACCTTTAATCCATCATTTCTCTACTAAGAGATACAAGGTATGCTACATCATTAGTATCTCTTGAATTTACAATTGGTTACTGCTTTAAAGTTCTGAGGTCTTTCCCCTCATTATTGTTATGATCATCATATAAATTGATCTGGTTCTGCCCTTTTCACTCTGGATCATCTCACACAAGTCTTTCCATACTTCTCTTAACCTTGAATATTTCTCATTACTTACCGTGCAATAAAATTCCATTGCAATCACATACCATAATTTGTCCAGCCCTTCACATTTTGGTGGGCACCATTTTGTTTCCAGTTCTTTGCAACAACTAGGAAGAAGAGAAAACTTCAAATGTCTTCAAGTATTTGAAGGGATGCCTTATGAGAGAATAAATTAGTTCTAACTAGGAGCAGTTGGTAGAAATTGTAGAGAGACATTTTGATGCAATCAATCCAAGACAAAATGTGAAGGACTGTCTGATGTTGGCAGCTGCCAGGTGGACGTTGTGGCAAGATTGAGGTAGAATCTGAGTATTTGGAAGTCGAGGCAGGGGCTGTGGTAGGCGGAGTTGTGGTGAACTGGGATGGGCTGGGTACGGAGAAGCCCTGAGGCAGTGGGCAGTGCTATGTGAGATAAGCTGGGTGCAAGGAAGTAGCTGGAGCATGTGCTCCTGAGGCAAGGGGCGGTGCCACGTGGGAGTGGGACGGCAGAGGATGAGTTCCCTTTGCTTAGTCCCCTCCCTATATGCAATGTCAACCCCAGACGCCTCCTTCCTGTGTCCTTCCTGACTTCCTAGGTCACGTACTCTTTGTCTATGCACTAATCCCAGACACCTCTTTCCTGTATCCGGTCCTAGCCTCCTGCGTCACTCCCTCTCCCTTGGTGCGCTAAACTCAGCCCCTTCTGGTATCTGACCCTACAATCATTGGCTAGTAGGCGGGCTGAGGAGGAGGGGCTAAGTAGGTACTTAGGAACGTCTCGGTGGGAGCGCAGGCTCTCTTTGCTCCTGCTCTGTTGCTCTGGCCTTCCTGCTTGGCCTTGCTGTGATGGCCTCTGAATAAAGCTCTGGTGTTGGCAGCCTCCCGATGGGTCCGTCTCTGTGTGTGTATCCGGGTAGGCTCCGAAGGCTGGTGAGTATGACTCTGGCAGCCTGCTCCTTATAGGAGGAGAGTGTTCGGCACCGGCACAAGGTCAGCGCGGCTGGTACAACAAAATTTTCTAACATTGAGATCTATCAACAAAGTGGCATGAACTGCTTCCAGTCAATTAGTCAACTAACATTTATTAAGTACCTGCACTGTGTCTGGCTGGAGCAGAAGGTATGTGCAAGGGATCAGGGGAAGAGTTAAGATGAAGTGATGCATATAAAGGGCTCTGCAAATCCTGAAGATATATATGTGTATATATGAGTATGTATTTGTAAAATTTTTGTTATTCTAAATTTGACAGACATTAGAATATTACAGAAATGTTAACAATGGTTACATTATCATAATAATGGTGATGGGAAGCTGAATCAGATATCTCATCACAGGCCCTGAAAGCCAGGCTGAACACTGTGGAAGTCCTCTATTTTCTCTGGACCTCAGTTTCCTCATCCATAAACTGGAGGTAATAATCTTTACATTATCTACCTCTCAGG
Organism: Vombatus ursinus; assembly: GCF_900497805.2. Taxonomy (NCBI): domain Eukaryota; kingdom Metazoa; phylum Chordata; class Mammalia; order Diprotodontia; family Vombatidae; genus Vombatus; species Vombatus ursinus. The sequence continues at coordinate 20,201,373 of NW_020954598.1, forward strand.
GAAGTTGTGAGGATTATGAAAAATGATTTCTCTTGGTAATCTCTGTCTTGGAGACTCAGAGCTCCCAGCTCCCCAACCTTCTGTCCAAAGTTTTTCAGAAGGACATTATTGATAATGCGTTTGCATTGAAATTTCTTATCCTGGTCAAACTCCAACCCAGGCCTGAATTGATTTTATCCTCCTCAGCTTTGGGTGGAGACAGATTCTTATGCCTAGATAGCCCAAAGATTGGGGGTGGTCTGATAGAACAGGTCAGGATTAAGTGACCTAAGTCATGTACTCAAGATCTCATTTTAATGTAACCTACCTCCCAGTGTTTTGACCAATCAGAGTTGATTGGCACCTCTTGGGAACACCTACTCTTTGAAGGACATATAACCCTGTACTCCCAAATCCCAAATCGAGCCAGTCCTGAACTGGCCCACTTAGAGGGGCCCAGTTTTGGACTGAACTCCCATGTGTTATAAAGAAGACCCCAGACTCAGTTCCAAAGACTGGTGTCTCAAAGACTTTTTATTAAAGAGGTTGAAGTGCATCCTTTCGATTCTCGAGAAGCAGGCACGCTTCCTTTGAAGGGGAGAGTGCGCCACGTACAGAAGCAAGAGCAAGCTTTATAGTTAGTAATTGCCTAATTCCTCCCTTCTGGATTAGGATTGGTACTAATCCTTCTGTGTTACAATCTTCCTTATACGCCCTGTTCATATATTTTATATACATGTGATCCCCACCCCTTAACATACATTTTGTGCTAGAATTGTGTTGTCACTCCCCTCCTGGATGGAGAAGTTAGCCTGTCTGTGCTGATTTCTTATCTACTTATGTGGAAACTTAACTCTTATTTCTCACAATTCCTCCCCCTTTTTTTTTAAAGTAAAGATTTGAGCTCTGCTGTATTGTTTCAGGGCAGCGGGAGTGGAGATGAGGAGGGACAAATTCAGCAAACTCAAGTGAAAGTTCAGCAAGGGAGGGAAAAACATGAGAGCTACTCATTAATGCTTCTTCCCACCATTCCCTGAGCAGAAAAGGCCCCACTTTGTAATGCAATGCTGGCCCTGCCTCAAGAGGTTCCTGAAGACCAGCAAGAAATCTAACCAAGAGGAGGTGGATCTAGCGGGTCTTTTACAAATAACAGTTTTACAAATAGCTGTCCGCTAACTTCTGGTCATGTACAAATAAATAATTCTTAATTAAAATGGATGCTTCTTTCAAGGCATTTACAAGATAAGTCATAAGCTACTCCTTAACATTAATTAATTGTATCAGACTGATGCAAATTTAATCCTGGTTCCACAATCTCCTGGCCTAATTATCCTCATAAATCCTAGGCCTAATAACTCAAGTCTTATGCTTGCATCTTACCATAATAACCTCAGATGTGCCTGCATCAAACTATTGTTTAATAGATTTGATATTTATGCTTAGAAAACTTATGATTATAGGAATTTGCCATGAAAGAACATGAACATTACTAAAGTAAGGAAACAATGCTTTCTTAGATTCATGTCAATTCCAGGCAGAAGTTATATAATGATCAACTGCATTGGGGCAGGTTTAAAGTCTGCCAGGTGTCATAGTGGAGAAATTGAGTCAGGAGAATCCTACCTCAGCCATGCAGAAAAATCGTTCTCCCGACCTTCCCATAAGAACACCCTCTCTTGCAGCTCACAGATGCAGCTCACAAACCTCTTTGCAGGTTGCTGAGGTCATGGGTCAGTAGCTCAGTCAGTTCCGTGTTAACAATTAGACTCAGAATAATAGTTCATTAACAGTCCCCAAGGTCTTGGATAGCAAATACCCTTCATCAGGACTATAGTTTCACATTAATTAGGGAACATATCCTAAGTGAGGTCTAAACAGTTTGCATAACTTCCTACACATATTCTGGTTCCTAATAACATCCTGAGTAAAATCACTGCTCTAAATAGATTAGCCTCTCTGTTTCTCAAGTTTATTTATCCCTCTCTAACCATTCTTAATCTGAAAGAATGAGACACTTTCAGGACTCAAATCTTATACATATGATAAGTTCAAACAGTAATTTTAGCTCTTGCTAGGCCAAGGAATGAATTCAGATCAAAACAGATTTTTCCTATTTATAGCTTATTACAGAAATTTAGATGCTTTAGTATTAATCACTAGCCTTAGATCTCTGATGCTGCTTCCATTGAGACTATTTCTCTAAATGCACCCAGTTAAATCCAATTCAAGGACACAACAAACCCAGGAATGAAACTCTAAGTTCATAGTAGGTTTGGACATAATTTTCTTACAAATAGAAATTTAGTAGGCCCTCTAAAGGAATACCAAAGATGTCATCAAAACTTTTCTTCATAAAAGTATTTCCTTTTCTTAAAAACAGCTCAAAATTCCCTAATTACCATAAAATTTCTAGTTACCTAAATTCTCTAGTCAAAAAGGTATCTGTAATGAGCCACTTATTAATAAGAGTTTCACAACACAAAACTCCTACACAACGTTGATAAGAATTATGAGATTTTACAAAAATTTTTTTTGCATAATTACCAAGTTTCTTTTCACACACACCAAAAATATTTTTACCAGTACTTCATTTAAACAATAACTGCAATAGCTTAGTTAGCAATTCTAAACTTCATAAGTGGGAGCCAAATAATCCCAGCTAAAACTTTCCTTTAAATACAGACAAAACTTGGAAGTCCTCATCTCTTAAATTATAGTACTTAAAAGGAAATGTTACAAAATGGGATCATATAGAGTGCCCCAATAGCCCGACCCATTTTTTTTTTCTGAAGGCACAATTCTCAATCAAATAACATTCCAAATTATAAAATAAATTGCCCTTCCAACAACATAATATAATTGCTTACCAGATTACATCATATAAGAAAATTCAGAAATATGTAAGCACTATATTAAAAACTTGAAATAGACCCCCAAAAAAACTTTCTTTCTTTCTAGACCCCTTCACCAAGTCCAACAGTCTCCTGGGGCCACTGCCACCCCAACAGACTGGCTTTTCTCTATTACCTAGGCTAGGCCACCATTGTCTTTTACTGGTCTGATAGCCTCAGGCTACATCCAGATTCCCGATTCCATGAAGATTCAACCGCAATGACACTACTTGGCTGATGTTAGCCTAGACTTCCCCAAGACCACTTGTCCCTGCCTTAAGAGCCTGGCACATACGGCCCATCCCCCAACAAACCCAATCTTTAGCCTAAACAAAGCCTGGGTTGAAAAAAAACTTTTTTTCTCAATTTCTAATTGAGGCCCTGATATATGAGAGCACACATTAATTCCAAATCAATACATATTAATAAGTTTTTCACAATAAAATATGTTTGTACCACAGGGCACACATTATAAAATTATTTCCACCTTAATAATAAACTTTGAAACAACCCATTAGATGAATGTACTTCCAAATCACTTTGCAGAGAATCATTCATCTCATCATTAATATGTTGAAACTATAACCTTAAACCACCATATATTTTTATAATAGTCAAGATTTTAAATGAAAATCTGCTATCATAGTAAATATCAATATCATTATTACTTGCTTATAACCAAATATACCTCATTAGGTATTTAACAGTTTCAAATTATCTCATTTTAATCACTAAAAGACCCATTCCAGGTCAAGAGTTACTTTAACACCATTTCTCCCTCACAATGGTCCCTTAAATTTTACAATCTAAGAGTTTTAGAAATACAATACAATTTAGAAACATAGTAATAACTTTTGTAACACAAACAATAAACTTCAGATAACATCAATTGCATTTCCAGATTACCACATATAGAAATTATCAATCTTATTACCCTTGGTACTTTTAACAATTATGTTAAATAATAATAATACCACATCTAACATATTCAATTGTATTAAGCATTTTACAATAATTATCTTTTTTCATAACAATCATTATTAATTTTTTTCTTATAGAACAGTAAAAATCAAATCAGACGTGAATTTATAATTGCTAATGATAAACATTTAGAAACATTTTTATTTTAAATCCAATATTCTTGGCCCTTTAAAGGAGATACCCTTTCCACACATTTATGTATTCCCTTAAAAAGGCATGTGGTTAAATAATTCTCTCCCTTTTTCTTTCCTACTTCCTTAAGGGAGCAAAGAAAAACCCAAACTTCCTCAAACCTTCTCAACACGCTTAAACCATCTAAAGCTGGTACAAAGGCACTCAGGAGCTTAAGAACACTTCTTAACTCAAAACACCCTTCCCTCACCCAAATTACACTCACAAGGCTGGGCAGCTTTCCTTTGCAGTTTGGATCTCTGAAGGGAGATAAGAATTTCAAATCCAGAGAACAGCACCCTCTAAATCTCTCCCCAAATAGCTTTTATAGTGTTAAAAACTCTTATTTTTGAAATTTTAAACACATTGCCCTGATACCAGACACACTGGCGGAAGAGATACAAAGACAGACATAAAACATTTACAGACAGACTGGCAGACAACGTGCGCACGATTCTAATTCTAACCTTGACCGGTCAAAAGAAATTCATTTTGTCCCGAGGGTCCCCTCCGAATGGGTTCTGAGGTTTTTCCTCCCCTTTTCCTTCAATAGGAAAAGTTTTTCCTGGGTAATCCCACTACCTCAATTTGCCAGCTAGCATTCTCCCCAGGGTGCTACTTTGGGGTATCTCTGGAAGGGGGTCCTTGAGTCCCTTCCCTGGTGCCTTTTCGTTCCCTCCCATCTCTAAGTCGGGTCTATTAACTAACACTTAGTTAACCCAGACAAAATGACTCCCGGGGATAAGGGATTCCTAGATCAACAAAGGCAGAATTTTGCAGCTAATATTTCTTCATACCTTTGTTTGATATCGATTTGAGTGATCCTCAGCCATTTTCCTTTTTTTTTCTTTTTTTTGCGCCGCAGTTCAACCTCTCTGTCGTCTTCAGGATTTCACGAGCCCCGAGGAAAGCGAAATCTAAGTACTGGGACTGTTAAAATCAATGGGAGCGCTCCTCCCAGCCCACTCAGATCTCACCTTTCTCGGTGGTCACTTGGATTCCAGACAAGCTCCCAAATTGTTATAAAGAAGACCCCAGACTCAGTTCCAAAGACTGGTGTCTCAAAGACTTTTTATTAAAGAGGTTAAAGTGCGTCCTTTCGATTCTCTCGAGAAGCAGGCACACTTCCTTTGAAGGGGAGAGTGTGCCAAGTATAGAAGTAAGAGCGAGCTTTATAGTTAGTGATTGCCTAATTCTTCCTTCTGGATCAGGATTGGTCCTAATCCTTTTGGGTTACAATCTTCCCTATATGCCCTGTTCATATATTTTATATACATGTGACCCCGACCCCTTAATATACATTTTGTGCCTAGAATTGTGTTGTCACTCCCGTCTCTGGATGGAGAAGTTAGCTTGTGCCGATTTCTTATCTACTTATGTGGAAACTTAACTCTTATTTCTCACACATGCAATGCATGTCAGGCCAGCTTGAGAGGAATTAAATCATGGACACATTCACCCTAATTTTGTTTGTCTCTTTCTTAGGACAGATTGGGGTTCATGAGGTTCGACAAGATCAAATAGGATAGTATAAAAGAAGCATAATATTGGAAAAAAGAACAATGGAATTAGAGTCAGGAGATCTAGGTTTGAGTACTGGTTCTAACTTACTAGCCATGTAACTGTGAGCAAATAACTACCTCTCTGGGCCTCAGTTTCTTCATCTGTAAAATAATGTTGAAAGGAAAATTCCTCACCTGGGCTTTCACCCTGATTAACGAGGCAAAATTCAGGACAAAGGGAATTTTTAAAAATTTTATTATAAGTAAGTCAAGGTAGCAACACATTGATGAACTGATCATTGGAAATCAACAATGGCTTCAAGGTGGGGCCAGCTTTTATAGGCAACTTTAAGACAATTCAAATAGGTCCACCAAAGCAAAAAGAGATCGAGTCCTTGCATCTCAGCTCCTCCCCAAGGGAGCAAACACTTGACAATTTGCAGGTTAGGGGCATGTAACAAAATGTAGGTGACACAAAAAGCTACACACTTGGTATATACCCTTACTTATTAGGGCCTCCCCCAACAACTCCCCAAGCAAGGCTGGGAACAACAGGTAACTGAGTCAACATAACTTTCAACAGTTGGGATGATAATGCTACATTACCTACCTTGCAGAAATTTGAAGAAAGTATGCGATTTTTTTCTTTTAAATAGCATTTTTTTCCAGTTACATGTAAAGATGATTTTTAACATTCATTTTTAAAATAAAATTTTGAGTTCCAAATTTTCTCCCTCCCTTCCTCTCCTACCTCTTCCCTAAGAGGGTAAGCAGTTTGGTATAGGTTGTATATACACAATCATTTAAAACATATTTCCATATTAGTCATGTTGTATGAGAAGAAACAAAACAAAAGGAAAAAAAACTATGCAAAAAATGAAGAAGATGAAAAACAGTATGCTTCAACTTGCATTCAACTTTCATCAGTTCTTTCTCTGGATGTGGAAAACATTTTCCATCATGAGTGAATGTGTCCTTTTTAAACCTTAAAGCTATATGTAAATGAAAGCTAAAAGCTGGGTCATTTTTCCTCTCTAAGGCTTAGTTTCCTCACTTACGAAATAAGGAGGTTATACCAGTTGATCACTAACCAGTTCTAAAATCTATAATCCTTGGAAAACCCTTTTTGCCCTTATTTCTCAGCCCCACTAAGTCCCAAAGAGGGACCAGAGATTGACCTGAAGTCCAGGTAATTGAGTGGCCTATCCAGTGCAATCAAGAATTCCAAGGAGACAAATTAATTAAATAAAGACATTCCTTAAGCCAGGATGAGCATCTTTGTTACCTAGGTTCTCCCTCAAAGGGAGAGAAGTCATTATCTTTTCTAGAAACCCGTCTCCTCCAGGGACTGGTGTGGTTGCAAACAACTGGAAGAGGAACATCTCCTCTAGATTAGCTATTGTATAATTGTAAATTGGTTTTAATTCAATTTTTTTGTTTTTTGTTTTGGCAACCAGGGTTAAGTGACTTGCCCAGAGTCACATAGCTAGTGATTGTTATGTGTCTGAAAAATGATTTGAACTCAGGTCCTCCTGACTCTAAGGCTGGAGCTCTATCCACTGTGCCACCTAGCTGCTCCTTAATTCAATTTTTAAGACTTAATCAAGCTGGCATGGGTTAAATCATCAACATTGCCAAGGAAATTCAAACTCCTTACCTTTGGAATTCCACCCTTCACCTACACCCCAGAGAAATTTGCCTAAAGGTGAAGCTTTTGTCTTGTAATTACCTCCACACAGGACTCAATTCTATTGTTAATTGAGTCTCCACCCTTTTATTGTCTACTTTTGTAACCTCATTTACTACCCATTTATCCTCAATTGTAGTTCCTTTGTAAGCTCACCCATTACCCACTTAACTCAAATTCTGAGACTACTCTCATCCCACCTCCTCCTTAAAATATCTCCCAACTGGATGGTCTCACCTTTGCGTGGGGAAATCCAAATGACCTACCTGTCAGACCCATCAGCAGGAAGTTGAAAAGACTGGTAAGCCCTCACTCAGGGTCATTGATTTAACTGAAATTGCCAGTTTGACCCACTTTCTTAAGTTATATCTGTCACCTGAGGCACCAAGAAACTAGCATGCACAGTGGCTACACCCAGGTAAAACTACCTTGCAGGTAAGCTAAACCAGATTGAGTAACCCTCAAACCCATTGGTGAGTTAGGGGAATGTCTACCGAAATCATGTGAAGACTCCCCCCACCTCGCCTCCAAGAATGGGTGATAAGAACAATTTCTTCCAATGGCCAGCCATGAAGGCAGCTGAACCAGACACTGTAGAGTGCTTATAGCTTGGTCAGACGTGGGAGGCACCAAGTCATCCACTAGACTTTGATGACTCTAGGAGAGTGACAACTTTGTGCAACTCTGCCTCACTTGAATCCAATTCCTGCACAAGTCAAGACACCACTCCGTGATGTCATTGGGAAGGACAAACAACAACTCATCACTGTTTACCAACTGATTTTGCTCAGATATGTACCTCAGTTTACCTTAATTTTCTAATACAATACTATGATCACTATTATTATTCATTGACTCATTTATTAAGTTCCTTCAAAACAGGGACTGCCTTCATTTGGTGTTTGGTCCCTAGTACATAGGGCACTTGGTGTGTAATGCAGTATGATGCTTAATAGATACCTTTCATTCATTCACCTAGATTCAGACATTTTACATTGCTCCTCTTCATGCATTCTACATTCTAGCTCTTTCTTATATGAGACAACCTCTTTCCTCTGTCTTTGTTCATGTCTAGAATTGCATGGCTTGCTCATCAACCAGTCTTGGAATTCCTAACTTCCTTCAAAAGCCCAGCTCTGGTGCTACCGGCAACAAGAGGCTTTTCCTGATTTCCCCAGTTGTTAATGATCATCTTCTTGAAATTACTTTGTATTTCCTTATCTGAGTACCTGCTGCATTATGCTCATAGTAAAATAAAAGCTCACTGAAGGCAGAGACTGGTTCATTTTTGTCTTTGTAGTTTCATCTCCTAGCACAATGCTTCTGTATAGTAGGAGTTTAATTATTTGTTGATTTGAATTTTCTCCATTTATGTTTTTCTTTTTCTCAGTCACTTCTATCTCTCCATTGCTCTTTCTTTGGTCTCTATTTCCATTTTTTTTCTCTGAATCTTGTTGACTCTGTTGGCAGGAAGAGAGTTGTTTTCTTGGCCTCCTTCATTCAATTGTTTACCAGACACAGGTAGGAGGCCCTGCAGTTGCCTTCTCAAGATTGTTCCAGACTCTAATTGCCCCTTCTGGGTCCTGTCTCTGCCCGTGCTACTGACTCTGTGACCTTGGGCAAGTCCTTTCCTCTTGCCTTTCCAGAACACCTGCCTTCCTCCCAAGGGGTTTGTTTGTGCAGATCAAATGTGAAACTGGAAAGAAAAAAGCTTTGGAAAACTGGTCAACTTTGAGGGATTGTTATTCAAACTCTGAAGTTGAACCAAAGTAAACCTGGGAGACTTTCCCCCTCCCCCATTTTCTCCCTCCCCCAGCCCTTGCATGCCAGGGTTAGAACAGCTAGTGCCAAGGCCAAGGCCATCACTGTTGGAGGCTTCCCTCGATGATCTCCAGGCCCAGCTGGGAACTCCGAGAAAACTAAATTTTGTCAGGCTTAGACAGAAGGCAAACTGATCGGTCCTGGGTTGCGAGAAGAAGCTGTCAAGTATTTACTAACCTCCTACTATGTGCCAGGTATATAGGTGGTGAATAGAGTGCTGGGCCTAGAGTCAGGAAGATCTGAATTCAGGTCTATCCTCAGACACTGTATGTCCCTGGGCAAGTCACTTAACTCCTATTTGCTTCAGTGCCTCATCTGTAAAACGAGGACACACTGGAGAAAGAAATGATAAACCACTCTAGTATCTGCCAAGAAAACTCCATGGACAAAAGTCCAGAGGGTTCATGGAGAGTCAAACATGATTCAACAACATTTGTCAGGTGCTGTGCTAGTTAGGTGCTGAGAATACAAACATGAAAGCCAGATAATCCCTGTTCTCAGGAAGCTGACATTCTACTAAAGGGATACAATTTGGTTCAAAAATAATTGAATACAGGATGTGTTTGTTCAGTTATGTCCTACTCTTTGTGACCCAATTGGGGTTTTCTTGGCAGAGATACAGGAGTGATTTGCTATTTCCTTCTCCAGTTCATTTTACAGATGAGGCAACTGAGGCAAACAGGGTGAGGTGACTTGCCCAGGATCACACAGTCAGTAAGTGTCTGACGCCAGATTTGAATTCGTGAAGTTGACTCCAGGCTCATTGTGCTATCTACTGTGCCACCTAGCTACCCCGAATACAAGATATATACAAAAAAAAATGCAGTTATTTGGAGGGGTGAGGTACTAACAACTGGAGGAATTGTGAGGAACCCCTTAAAACAGACGACACTCCAGCTGACCTTTGAGGAAAGCTAGGAGTTCCAAGAGGCAGAAATGATGCGGGAGGTGGGGCAGATACCATAGAGTTGAGGGCACTGCATACAGTAGTTGGGCTGCACCTAGGAGTATTTAATTAGCCTTGGAAGATAGGCTGAAGCCAGAGAGGCTTTGAATGTCAAACAGAGGAGTTTGAATTTTATCCCTAGATAAAGTGACATTTGGCAGCTGTGTAGATATAGGATGGCTAATGGATGTAGGGAGCCCAGAGAGGAGGTGATTGCCATAGTTCAGGTGTGAGTGATGAGGACTTTAAATTGGAGCGATTGGGGTAAGAATAGAAAAACGAGAATAGGAGGGAGTGAATTTGTTCTTTCTCTTCCCCAATATCAGAAGGCTAGCTAGACCTTAGGAATCATCTGATAGGTCATTAACAACCGCTGTGGGTCTCAGTTTCCTCATCTGTAAAATGAGAACGTTGGACTTAGATGGCCTCTGAAGACCCTTCCAGTTCAAGACCTATATATTCATCTGCCACTCCCACCCTCATTCCCAGCCCCACACCACAAAGGACAAAACTTAAGCCCAAGGAAAGGGTAGGATTAGCCCAAGATCATCAGTACTAAGTATCAGAGCCAGAATTTGAAGCTAGTGCACCTTCCATTATCCAAAGATGCCTGGGAGGAGTGTCAAAAACCTGAACTCTCGTTTCTTTCTCTTTAGATTACTCCTTCCTTATTTCTCCCCATTCCCATCCTTGCCCTCTTGCCCTCTCTGAGGGAGGGAGAGCTATGGCTTCCCCAGCCTCCTGTGTCTCTGGCTGACGTGCAAACCTAACTGAGCCAACAAGAGGAGAGAAGGAAAATCGAACATGGGCTAAGGACACATATACACTCTACTCCTGTTTCCATGACAACAATTTCCTTTGCTATTGCTTGGATGCTTTGAGGACTCTGGCTCTAAAGAGAAGCCACTATATCAAAACAATTTGATTTCATCCACTGGGAGGGGTGGTGACAGGCAGGTGAAGGGGGAGGGACCAAGAGGGAGGCAGACATTGAATGTGGCGGGGAGGCAAGCTGGGGGCAGAGGAAGCTGACAATAGGTGACAATAATTCCCATCTCCACCACTTTGGGCAAAGTAGGAAGTGTGAGATCCATTTTACAGAGGGGGAAACTGAGGCCTACAAAGGGGAAGGGACTGCCTGAAGGCTACAGAGTAAGTTAATGGCAGAGATGGGTACCTATGTCTCCTAACTCACAGACCAAGGCTTTTTCCATTATACTGTATGGCCTCCGCTCTCCCCATTCCCACATTGGGGGTGGGTAGGGGGTTTGAATAGGAAGCTACCACCAGGTTGGAGGGAAGGAATCACTCCTGGAGGTTCTTTCTCAGAAACTCAAGCCTTAAGCATGGCTTTTTTGGAGATCATACTGAAGGGAACAGCATCCCCACACCTTGGGGCTCCAGACTAGACTATGGATCATGTTTGCCTGTTTAAATGGGATTTCCAGCCTGTAAGACCTGCATGAGTCCCTCAACACCCAAAGAAGGCTGAAAACCTAGACTGGCCAATCAGGGACGACAATTTGAGCCCTTCTGGAGTGACATACCAACAACCCTCTGCAATGCTCTCCGAGTGAACCCAAAATCCTCCTGCTATGTCAGCAATGATAAGACTGGATTAAGCTTACACAGACTCCTGAGTCAGGAGCACATCCTTGCTTATTGGAAGCTGTAATCTTGGCGGACAAAAGGACAGATATCCTGAATCAGGGCACTTCCTTGCTTCTCACCTAACCCATTTGTGAGCTCAGTTCCAACTGTAGCTCCACATGCATGCCACCAGCTTGAGAGAAATAAAAGCATGAATACAACCTAATTCTTTTTTTAAATTTTATTTTTTAATTAATTTATCTCGATTCATCAACAATCACTTCCATATGCTTTTGAGTTCAAAATTTCCCTCTCCCTCCCTCCCCACCATCCTCCCCAAGATGGTGCACAATCTGATATAGGCTATACACATACATTCCTATCAAATATATCTTCACATCAGTGATGAATACAATCTAATTCTGTCTTTCTTAGAACTAATTCTGGAGGCCTGACAAGCCTTCAGACATTAGTTTTGTGTTCTAAGGTCTCTTCAAGTCATGACATTCTATGCTCTCAGGTCCCAGACGCAGTATTTCAAGGTTCCTCCCAGATCTAACATTCCATGTTCTAAAAAGTCTCTTCTTGGTTTGCCATTTTGTGTTCTAAGGGATGTCTATGTTCTAAATTTCCTTACACTTTTAAAATTCTGTGTTGTCTATTTCTATGATGTTCTATTACAACCCAGCCATTGGGGTGGAGTTGGGGAAGGGGGGTCCCTGCCCAGGAGGAGGTATAATATTCCTTTGTCCACCCTTGCTTTGTGGATTCATGGTGCCAGGGTCATCCAAGGTGAAGTGCAACTCCAGAATAAAATAAATCTCAGCCCTAGTGCTCCTGGTTCATGAACTAAATAAAGGAAGAGGATTGCCATGAGGTGTCTCTTGGGTCAGGGCAGACATGCCCATTTTTTGGATACTCTCTCAGACAGATCATGCTGGCATCAATAGGGGAGTAATGCATCAGTCATACTTATTAAGGCACAGAGAGTACAGAGCAGATGGCAAAGGGACTATGGAGGGAATGGGGTGGTAGAAGGCAGGCAGCTCAGGGAAGAGATAGGGGAGAGGGGCTTAGAGAGTCCCTTATGCAACTGCTGATCAGAGTTGGGAGCACTCCAGCAGCATGAATCCTGAGAGGTCCTAGAGGAGGGCTTGAGGGGCATGGGTTTGGGCTCCCATTTTTATAGTTTTTTTCTTGGGGGGGGGCTGGACTAACTCTTATCTAAATCACCTGAGGTTTATTAGTTCATTAACACATGACATCATCTCAAAGTTATCAGTACCTCCTTAGGGTTCCTTAATTTACATACCATTTGACCGGTTTTACTGTGGGAGTCTGGAGCTTCAGACCAAGGGCAGTGTGGGACTGAGGGGATGTGACATTAGGTAGGACCTAGCTGGCTTCTCCTAATTTAGCACCTTATCTCAGGATGTGACCTCAGTTAATTCATGAAGCACTTTGCAAGTGGCTTCTTACACTCTCATTTACTATTACCCTTATACTGACTACTTATACACATACTTACTATACTACCTGGTGGGATGGTCAGGAGTGTTGAGGTTTTAGAGGATTAGGGACCCCAAAATAGCCACCCACAGGTCCTTCCTGAATGAATTCGACCTAGTCTTCTTTCAGCCAAAGACAAGGCTTATTAAAGATTTGCCGCATTGACCAGATTCTTAAGGAATCTAAACATGTGTGAACCGAACCTCATAGTGACAAGCGGGCTAGAGTGAATCTCAGTTATTGGCTAGATTTTAAGAATCTGAGCATCTTAATGGAGACAAGATGGACCTTATATACAGAAAGACTGTGGGAGGGATCTAGGAGTGGCCAAATAGTTTGGGGTGACTGGAGAAGGTGTGTAGGGAAGATCTTAATGGGCGTGATTGGGAGGTGGAGAATGGGGTCCAGCTAGGATCAAGGTGGGAAGTAGCTGGGGGGCCTTTGGGAGGTAATAGACAATGAAAGGCTGGGCTAGGTTAAGGGTAACAGAGAATTGGGAAATTGGGCATAGGTGATAGTTCAGTTGAGTGGTTTATAGCCTCAAGAGAATACTGGAGACTTCCTTGATCAAGTGGGAAGATTCAAGGAGAGTTCAAGGAGGGGATTTCCAAAGCCTGTACCCCATTATTCCCCCCTCAAACAAATGAGACCCAAATTCTTTTGGAATAAAGGGCAAAGGTCTCAGCTTGGGCCCATGCCCCATCAAGGAGGACCAAAATAAGATACAATTTCAATATGTATGAGAGAGGGCAAGGGACTTGCCACATAATCACACAGCTAGCAAGTATCTGAGGTTGGATTTGAACTCATGAAGATAAGTCTTCCTGACTCTAGGCCCAACTCTCTATCCACTGTACCACCTAACTGTCCCATTGCTTTCTTAGGTCTAGACAATCAACAAAACTACAAATAAATCAAGCCATGATCTGGATTGTTTGCCTATTTCTGAGTTGTAAATGTTCACACAGAACTAGAGAAGTATTGATGGGGTGCTTATGCTCGGACCCTAGCCCAAAGACCATATCTCTGGCAATTACTCATGAGCAGGCCCCAGTAAAGCATGCTATCTCTTCCTTCCTGGTACAGTAATAAGCTGATCCTGTAAGAATTCCCCTTGCATAAACAGATTATCTTGTACTGTTGTGGTCTAGGGGTTCTAGGAACCTCAAAATGCAAGGATACAGGGTGTGGGTCTACCTCAAAAGAATTTGACCAGGTAAGCCTTCTTTCAGTCCAAGTAATGAGTTTATCATAACACCAATAGAAGTAGGCCAGACTCCTACTGAGCTATTTGAGATGCCAATACAAGCAAACCAGATTTTAAGAATCTGAGCAGTTGATGAGAATAAGATTGATATTTTTATACAGAAAGACTGTGGGAAGATCTGGATGGGATTAAGGAATGGTAAGCAGCCTGGGGTGGGCCAGATGCAGACAATGAGGGCCACAATGAAAGGGCAGTTAAAAGGATTACACTGGGATGGGCCTGATACCTCAGGAGAATGCCAGAGATCTGAGTTCAGGGACTTTGTGGTCCCGGTCTCAAAGACATGGTCTTTTCCTTTTAGGGATCCAGCACAAATCCCATCCCCATTAGTACTGGTTCTTAAGATATCTAGTACCAAACTATCCTGTACTGACTCCCTCCATCACTATATACATTCCAGACATCAAGATATAGAGAGGATAATGACTTAGTGACATGACTTAGTGACTTTGCAGGCCTAAAAACCACACCCCCCCCAGTGGCTCCTCACCCCCACCCTGTGGGCTTCTCTTGATGAGCTCTGGGTAAAATACCTGCGCAGTAGATTCAAGAAGTATGTGTTCTTTTAAGAACTGACCACTCTCTAATCCTGCCCTGTACCACCTAATTAGCATACTTGGCATATACACTGTACTTTTTCTTATATAAGCTTCAGCAGCACCCCTGCTAGATTACATGTTCCCTAAGAACTTTTTGGGCTCCTATAGTGTTACAATAAACTTTTGCCACTTGACTTAAAGACTACTCGAGTCCACAAATTCATTTCAGACAACTCTGCCCTGTGCCTTGATATTTTGGGGTCCCTGTACCCCTAAAACCACATCATTATTGTCAATTAGAGAGCCATCAGCATGGCTCCAGTAGATCCCTGATACCCTAAAGTCATTCCCTAGGTACTGTTCATCAGGATCCAATCTGGCAAAAGGATTTACCCAAAGTCACAATGATTTCATGGCAAGTCTAGGTTGGAACCTCGGTCTCTAGATTCCTATATCAGGACTTTAATATGAAGGAAGGAATGCTGGGAATTGTACAGAGCAGGAGTGATATAGCAGGTTTTTGTATAACAACACATGTGCACGTATGGGGCAAAAGTGTGCTGAAATGGAACCATTAACATAAAAAGTGTGGACAAAAGTATCTTAACTACTGGATAGAGAAAGCTGACCTGAGTACTCTGGTTCAAAGCCTTCTGATATATACTACATAACCCCCATGTTAGGGGAGAAATATCTCCTCTCTGAACTATGTGGTTCAAATACATATTTATCACAATGCAGAAATTATAGGTTTTATTATTATACTCAAGCAGAGACAACCTGAACAATCATTAATGTTGAGGTTTAGGGGTTTAGGGGTACTGGGACCCCAAAATCATGACACACAAGTCCTACCCAAAAGAATTTGACCCAAGCCTTCTTTCAGCCAGAGACAAGGTTTATTAAAAATCCGCCATATTGGCCAGACTCTTAAGGAATCTGAACATTTGTGAGTTGTTGGCTAGGTTCTTAAGAAATCTAAGCAGTGGCTAGATTTTAAGAATCTCAGCACCTTAATGGAGACAAGATGGACCCTATACAAAGAAAGATTGCAGGAGGGATCTAGGAGTGGCCAAGTAGTTTGGGGTGATTGGAGGAGGGATCTAAGGAGGATCTGGATGGGAGTAGCCAGTAAACTCGGGTGAACAGAATGCCAGTGATCTAGACCACGTGGCCAAGGGAGAATGGAGTCTAGATAGGATTAAGGGTGGGAAGTGGCCAGGGGCAACTGGGAGGTAACAGAACAGATTTGGGAGATTGGGCCACAATGAAAGGCCAGCTGAGTGGATTACAGTCTCAGGCAAAATATACCAGAGATTTGGCCATGTGGGAAAGTCCAGGGTTTTTCCTTTTTTGGGGTCCAGATTCCAAAGACATGGTCTTTTCCTTTTAGGGTTCAGATCCCATCCCTATAAATTAGGATTCTAACCAGGCTTCTTATAGGCAGAATTACATCAGAGTGACAGAGAAATAGGACTTTTACATATTGCAAACTTGTACATTCCTCTTAGGTCATAAAAATTAAAGAAGAGATAGCTCCACAATCCCATACTTCCTTCAGATGAAGTGAGGCAAATGATACTCAAGGCAGATGGAGCCAGTAGGATGTGAGATATAAGATAAGATGCAGGATGTGACCAGTCAGAAAAGTGATCAAAGAAGTCTATACACTGAAGCCCCACTGTGGACTTACCTGTGTGCTTTCACAAAGCACCCCCTTATCCGACATTCCAGAACAACTCTTCTCCTCCCCTTTCCTGTTCCCTTTGTTTATCTGTATGGACTCCAGAGCAGCGCCCTTTTCCCTCTTCCCTATTCTCCTTGCTTATCTGTATAATATCCCTGATATCCCCACCTTTCATTCTCTTGTCCCCCTTCCCCCTATTCCATAAAATCATATTTAAACCAAACACCTAACTTCAATAATCGCCTTTGCCTCCCCTACAGGGGAGGAGAGCTGGGCATAACTCTTTCTCTCCCACATTGAAGCAGACCCGCTTGGGTACGTCACCCCAAGAAATACCTTTAACTTGGAAAACTGTCCAAGTGAATTTCTTTCAGGACAATGGAACCTACACATCTATATTCCATCATTTCAGGTAGCACCCCAACATTCCTGAGGTGTACCCTGAACTCATCACTTCAATAAAAATTTAAACATTAAAAACATTCAATAAAAATTGAACAGTTAAAAAGAGTCGTAATCTCATACATCTCCTAAAGAACCAAACTTCAAGTTACAGATTAAAAGGGATCATTGTTGTTGTTTGTCCTTTGTTCTTGGAGAGGACTGTGACTTCAGGAAGGTGATGCCATGACTTGCAAGTGAATTGGATTTAAAAGAGGGAGGGCAGTGCAGTCACCAGCCTCACTTTCTCCTCTGAGTCCAGGATCAGGATCACTGGAGATGGCCCAGGATGCAGTGAGAGATCCTGGCCTTTTTAAGCCAAAGTCTTTCCAAATTCTCACTTTGACTGAGGCAATGCACCTTCAGTGATTAAGACTAGGTAAGAAATGAGCCAAGGGATGGCCCCTTTTACCTAATTAAAAAAAAAATCAATCTGGAAGGGGAAGACCTCAGGGTTTCTGGCCAAAACAGAAATAATTACTATTTATATTCACTGTGAACCATCAAGGCCCAACCAATGGCCACTAAGTGGAGCTTGGGTTGGGACCTATTGTTGGCCAATCAATGAGTGTCAGAGTGAATCAGGTTTAAGGTTTTTAAGAAAGAAATCTAGCCCATAAACCCCAAGATATCTTGCTAGGTTTCAGCCATCGAAATTTACATTCCTTTGGGCAGAGCACCCGCAGGTAAGGGTAGGATACCCTACAGAGGGAGAGGAGATTTAGAAGGGTCACAAACAGGCTTATTGAGGAAGATGATTTATATGTTGCCAAGGAGTCAAGGACAATTGAGATTCTTCCTCTGACTTCTTATCTAAGGAATGTTTAAGGCTCTAAATAAATTTTCACATTCTGTAGGACAAGTTTTGGTCTGGTGAGGCTAATATGAAGATAGACTTTTAGTTAACCAAAATTTGCAGAAGAAATGGCCCTAATGCCCAAATAACTAAAGAAAATAAAATTCCCTAAACACGGGGCATGTCACTTAAAGTCTCTTAAATGAAATTGTAGAGGAGTTTGCTGGCACCAAAGTTGCTCACACCAAAAGTCCTATGCTGGCTCCCTGTACTATATTTATTAATGCATATTATTTTATTTCCCTACTCTCCACAACCCCAGTTTATTGAAGTAAGGGGTTTGGGGTTTTGTTTTTGTAATCCCAGAATCAATCCCAGTCTATAGCCCCAGTGCCTAGCCCCCAGTAGATTTTAAATAAATGTTATTTGAATGAAATGGAATTGAATTAGTGGAGAGGAAGGATTTGTGGGAGGGGAGAAGCTGAGGAAACTAAGCCCTGACCGGTGAGTAGAATTAGACAGACACCTGGAGAAATGCACTCTGGGCAGAGGGAATACTGAACCAAAAGCACAGAAAGGGGAAACGAAGGCTGTAACTGGGGAAGAGCATAGCTGGTGTTTTCTCAGTGCCTGGGAAAGCTGAGATGAGACCAGGGGTGAACTAGGAAGCAATAGCCAGAACTGAAGAAAAGGGAAAGACTTTCTGAATATTACTTTACTCTTGAGATGAAAAGACAAGATTTTGTCGTTTTTCTGACCTGAGTCTAGACTTCTCCCACCGACACTAGGGCTTTCAAACACTTATTTCACACCTCCGAGGACAGTGTCTGCTGTAGTTGTCAGCGTGGTGCTATCCAGGGCTCAGTACAAAAGAAGAATAATTATCAGATGAAGGTTTATGATGCTGAGGTTGCAGCTCCCAAGAAATTCCCTACAGGGAAGTGCCCATTGGGGAAGACTACTTCCTGGAGTCCAGCTAACTAGCCTCTGCTGACTGAGCTCTATACTGGTAAAAAAAAAAAAAATTGAATGGAAGTTTTCACAAGGTCCCTTCCCTCTGGGCCTGTGGAATTATGATTTTTATATTGATCTATATGATACGTATAATGAATATACTAATAATGTAGAATTCTCAAGGATTGCCTTTTCCAGTTTGGGAGTCAGAGCTCACAATGCAGCTTAAACCAAACCTTGCCAAGGCTCACAATCACTGCCATCCTTGTGTCTGTGTATCTGAAGAGGAGAGAATCAAAGATGGTAGAACCCGTTCCTGTCACAGAACTCTGGTCTTGTGACCCCCCAAGTAATGACCCCCAAAGACCTGAACAATGCTGTTCTCACAGAACTTCAGGACACCCGTACCTCAGTATTGTGGGACTTGTGGGCTGGTTGTGAGAAACCCCTCTGGTCCTGGGAAACGTTCGTTTGTAATCCACCTTCCCATTTGTGATTTATGTATACAATTTCTATCTTCACTTCAGCAAGGTGGAATTCGGATCTAGAGAATTCCAGATTTGCAAATCTGTTCCTCATAATGAAAGTAATTAATTAAAGGGTTATGTGATTACTGACCTTTTGTTTCTGACCTGCTGCCATTCTCAGGTTAGAGGCTGGCTCAGCAAAATCCGGTTAACATGCCTAAAGACATGTTGTAGACACGTGATCCAACCCCAGTTATGCTAATTATGTCATTACTCTAATTAAGTACTTGCTGTATTGCTAATTGGCTAAAAATTAACCCTGCTGGGGAGTCTGGAGGAGAGAGGCAGAAAACCTCCCTTCTGGCCAGGCAGTTCTTCCTCTGTGGGTCGCACAGAAATGCTACCACTGGAGACACAGGAGGATCTCTCAAGGAGATAAGTGAAAAAAGAAGGCTGACTAGATGGGAATTTGTTTTATTCAGCAATCCACATTTGTCGGGTTTTTCTTTGGGGGATGGAGGGGGGAAAGGAAAAGAAAATAAACCCTTGCTAATTGAAAAACAAAATTAATTTAGAAAACAATAACAACAACAAAAAAAAGGAAGCTGGCATGCTCCTAGCAGCTCCAAGTTTTTCCTGTGGTGAGGGGAGGGGAAGGAGATAAGCATTTTATATAGCCCCCTTTATGTGCCTGGTACAGTGCACGTGTGATTTCATTTGATCCTCACCACAACTCTGAGTGGGTGCTGTTACTATCCCCATTTTACAGTTGAGGAAACTGAGGCAAACAGAGGTCAGATGACTTGCCACACAGTTAGTAAATGTCTGAGGCTTGACTGAATTCAGGTCTTCTTGACTCCAGGCCCAGTGCTCTATCCATTGCACTACCAGCTGCTTCTAATGGAAGAGAAGCTAGTAGAAGGAAGAAGTAATGACCCATGATCCAGAACAGCAGCAGCTCTGAATGCGCAGGAGCCCTGAATGTGCAGGAGCCAGGGTTCTAAGTTTTTTCTCTCAAGTTTCAATGCCTCATCACACTTACTGAATATCACAAATTCATACCACAAAGCCTCCTCTTTGAAGCTTTTGAGACTACCTGGTTCCCTCAGATGCCAACCCAAGGAGACTGGGTGTCCCCAGTTCCTGAATACTTTCCGCCTTCTCCCCCTCTTCATAGGACAATGCCTGCAAAGTACTTTGCAAATCCTAAAATGCTACATGAATGTCAGCTGCTTGACAATTATCATGACCTAACCTCCCCACACCTTTCTGTGCCTTTTGTCCCCGTCTCTACACTCTACAAACCCCAGAGTCCATTTTCCAGCATTTGCCCAGGAAAAGAGAATCTGTGAATTCAGAAATAATTCACCATGGGAAGGAACTCGACAAGCCTTCTGATTTAACCTTTGAAGTTCTTAGGCTCAGACTTTGTGGACTCCAGCATTTGAAAGCTGGGGGCACTTCAGGGGCCACCTCTACTTAAGCAGGAGTTCCGTCTACAACACCTCCAAACTCCTTGAAGACCTCTAGTGATGGAGAGCTCCGAAGGCTCAATCACCCATTCTATGCCCCCAGTCTCGGCCAATCAGGAAGCCTCTTGGCTTGGATGCCCCACCTACACTCCTACCCAATCTGTACCCAGGATATAGCAAACATTAAGCTCCATTTTATCGTTCAACCTCCCATGGCATCTGAGAGGCATAGACAGCCTCAGACAGCTGCCTACAGCTGTTACACATAGCTCCACAGTCTCACATAGCCAACCAGATGGGGAAGTGCTTTTTTTCATCCTTATCTAAACAATCTGATTTCTGAAGGCAGTAGGAGCCAAGCAAATCCCTTCCCTGTGGAATTGCAGAATCTCAGAGTGGAAGGGATTTCAGAAGTCACCATCACGGTTACCTTACTCTTCACACACTCCCAATTTGTCAGTGTCTTACTGAAATGCAGCCACCAGAACTGGATGTGGTATTCTAGCGTGGTTGACTGAGGCAGAACAAAACAGAGCTATCATCCTTGCTATGTCTTTCAAGGCAGCCTGGTTTTTTCTGCTGTCCCATCATATTGCTGAGTCATGTTAAGTTCAGTCCACTAAAACTCCCAGATCTTTTTCATATGAACTGTTTTTTAGTCACATTTACCATACCCACTCCTTAGGAAGTTGATGAAAAACAATGGAATTTAATCTTCTTAGTTTGGTCTTGTTCTAAACTGTTAAGATCTTTTTGAATACTGGATCTATCATCCAATAGGTCAGTTACCCTTTCTAGCTTTGATCTGCCATCTGCAAACTACACACACACACACACACACACACACACCCCTTTATCTAAGTCTTTGATAAAAATGTTGAACAGCACAGTGCCAAAGACAGATCTTTGGGATACTTCACTAATGATCTTCCTCCAGGTTAACACTGGCCTATTAATGACTGCTTCTTAGAATGGACTATTAAACCAGTTCCAAATCCACTGAACTGTGTTATCCATAAGGACAGTCAGAGAGATTTTTGTCAAATGCTTTATTGAAAGGTATATTGTTCTGTGGCATTCCCTTAATTTTTCAATCTAGTAAATCAGTCAAAAAAGGAAATTATATTAGTCTGGCATGATGTGCTCTTGATGAAGCCTTTATGGTTTAGTGATTTCCACTTCTCTCTGAATGCTCACAATTATTCAGCAAATTTTTTTTTTTTTGCTAGGAATCTAAGTCAAGTACTCTGGAGAATAGTTTGAAAATTTTATGCTCTTGTCCCTTTTTGGAACATCAGGATCAATTTTGCCTTTCTCCAGTCCTTCAGTGTCTCATCCATCCTTTACAATATTTTAAAGATTAGCAACAGTAGTTGAGCAATTATATCTACCAGTTCTGTAAGTGCCCTGGGATAAAGCTCATTTGGGCTGAAAGCTAAGTTCATCTAAGGCAGTTAGGTCCTCTGTTACCATCTTCCCATTTCTCTTGGATTCCACCAACTATTTAACCATTCTCATCCCCAACCTAAAAATTAGTATGATAAAGGCAAAATAGTTCTTGCCTTCCCTCTTTTGTCTGCTACAGATGGGAACGGTGCATCCATACCAAACATCACACCTCTTCCTTGATCTTTCTTGTGATCTTCTTTCAGCAATTATGTTTTAAGTACCTAGTATGTACATGGTATCACATTAGGACCTGGGAATTACATAGGCGAAAAGGAAGGGGTCCCTGTCCTCAAGGAGCTTACTTTCTACTAGAGGGTATATACTTTTTTGAATGATCACTACTCCAGAAATATTGCTGGTCAAGACTAGATTAAGGAACATCATTCAGGAATGTCATGCATTAATTCATCATTATTTTTCCATTGGTGGTGGATTTTTTAAATTTTAGTTAACTAAGGTTCATCAAGATGGGGCTTAAATTCACCACATTCTGCAAACACTGTTTTCTCTTGAGGTCTTCTTGGGTGGAGAGGCAGACACTTATGATAAACAGTGCCATGATTTTGCATTTATAAGCTTCCAGTCTTTGAGACAAAATCCCAATTTTTGAGGCAAACTCAAAGTTTCACAATCTGATTTTTTTTTTAGATGAAGAAATGTTGGCTAAGAAGTCTTGCTACCTAGAACGCACACTATAAGTGATCAATCCAGTATTAAATATCTACTATATCCCAGGCACTGTAGCATCTTCATCTACATCTGTGACTTCAATTACAGATGTTGTCTTAAATTTTCTCATTGTGAAACAATAATTCATATTTCAAAGGTGCTCTAAGGTGTGGCAGATGCTTTCTTCGCAAAGTAATTGGTAGTGCATGTCTTACTATTCTCATTTTATAGATGAAGAAACTGAGTCTCAGAGAAATGATGAGTTGTTCCCTGTGATGCCACATAAGTTTCTTTAGATAGCTCCCTCTTTTCTTCCTCAAAGGAATCATTTGTGCTTGTACTGTCAGAGTTTTCCTTCCTTAGAGCTTCCCTGTCATCCATGATGACATGACTTCTCCTATAGAATCCCAGGACATGGGAGTCTAGCTATCTCTTCAATGAACTCTGAAATTCATTTCTCCCCAAATCTGGGATAAAAATGCTCAACTTTTCTAGTCTCCAACCAAGGTCCCAGTCCTGCTCTTGGTGCCTCTGCCCCTCACAACCTTTTGGCCTCTGTTTCTAGCCTTTAGACATACCTGCCCACCTGATTCAGTAGTCGCTCCCCCAGGAGAAGCAGCCCTCCAACAATGGGCACTTCAGCCTACATGGTTAGAGATGGAACAAGGTGAGACACAGGCAGGACAGGGTGAGAGACCTGGAGGGGCAGGCCCACCCCTGCTCAGTAGACTTAGGGAGCCTGAAAGGGTTCCTATATTAAGTCTGAAGTCCCAACCCTAGTGTTGAGAAGGGGGGGGTTCAAGCTGGCCATGGTCCCAAGGTCAACCACTTCTACTGTCAGCTATGATCCCTGGTGCCATTTTTGTTCTGTCTTCCTTTGTCCCTGTTCTTCTCTGGACTCATAGCCCTTTTCCAGCTGCCAGTTCCCCCACTGCTTTTTCTTTATGTGTGTTTTTTCTATTTCCCAGTCTGCCCTGACCCTTTCTTATCCCCAGTCTGCTCTCCATCACCCATAGGCCTCCTCCGATCCTCTCAGACATAACCCAAGCACCTCCCTTCTGCCTAGTTTCTTCTTGCTCCTAATGACTCCTTTATCTACCCACTTCCCTACTTTCCTTCTCCTTCCCTCCCTATCTTCTCTCATCTCTCATTCTCTCTTTTCACTCACTCCCTCTCTTCACCTTCCCTTCTTCCTTCCCTTCTCTCTCTTTCATTCCCCCCTTTTCATCTTTTTCCTTCTTTCTCCTCCCTCCTTCCTCTAGTCTCCACTTAGTCTCTCCATTTTGATCTCTTTCCTTTCTGTCTCCATCTCTTTCTTCTCCATCTCCTCTCCTGTCTTACTCCCACTGGCTTCCTCTGTATTTCCTCTCCCTCAGTTCTTTCTTTCCCTCTCTGCCTCCTCTTCTCCACTTCTCTCTGTCCCCCACCTCTCTTTCCTGT
This sequence comes from Vombatus ursinus, assembly GCF_900497805.2. Classification (NCBI taxonomy): domain Eukaryota; kingdom Metazoa; phylum Chordata; class Mammalia; order Diprotodontia; family Vombatidae; genus Vombatus; species Vombatus ursinus. The sequence goes on from NW_020954598.1 coordinate 20,225,631, forward strand.
GTCCTTTCTTCCTCTGACTCTTTTCCTGTCTCTTTCTCTCAAGCTCCCAGACTCTCTCCCTCTCAGTCTCCTCTCTTTCTCCATCCCTCTTTATCAGCCCCCCTTGCCTTTCCCCATTCTTTGTTTCAACTGAAAACCCTCTCCTCCAGGACAGTTCTCACACTGCAGAAGCTTTAATGAGGAAACAAAGCAGTCCCTTTGGGGAACCAATATTCCTCTCATTCCCGGTTAAAGCTCCCAGCTGTAGGAAAGGGAGCTGAAAGCAGAAAGAAGGGAGTTTCTGGAAGCCCAGAACTGGCAGCTGGTATCGCTTTGAACTTGGGCTATAGGTGATGCATCTGAACAGAACACAGGTAGGCAGTGGCAGCGGCAGCAGTGATGTAGGGGCTTGGGTGGGGTGGGGGAGACAGTAAGGGTTGCCTAGAGGGAGGTTAGGGATGTTTTTGGTGATTGGGTGCCATTTGGCACCCTGCCTCTTTGTTGAACTTGGTTGACGACTGAGAATAAAGAGGGGTGTTTCTGTAGGTAATACAGGGAGGGGGGGGATATGGACCCTAGATTGTACCAAGCAACAGTTACCTGATGGAAAAGATCTACAGGCCCAAGTATATCCCAGAGTCTGCAGTTCTGTCCTGATCTTTCCAGTTGTTTCCCAATGTCTTATAGTTGAGGTGTTTGTCAGTCAATTCTGGTGTCTGTAGATCTGTTCTGATTCTAGGTTCTATCCCATTGTGCATGGGTCAGTGTTTCTCCTACTTTGTCACCCTAAGACAAATCTGGCTGACCATTACTTCCACTTCCTAGAGGGGGCCTAAAGGGCCAAAATAGAATGGAAGGGGCCACTGATGGTCTCAGCCCATGGCTTCCAAGGTCAGCTTTTTTTTTTTTTTTTTTTTTTGCTTAGGCAGTTGGGGTTAAGTGACTTGGCCAGGGTCACACAGCTAGTAAGTGTAAGTGTTTGGTCTGAGGCCGGATTTGAACTCAGGTCCTCCTGACTTCAGGGCTGGTGCTCTATCCACTGTACCACCTAGCTGCCCCCCAAGGTCAGCTTTCCCTGAACCTCATAGACACCTCGGGAAGAGGGAACCCTGAAAGTGAAGGTCGGGAGAGCAGTGTACATTGAAGAGGGGATCTAACCCTGGGGTAGCTGGAGGTTAAGATCCATCTTTCCTCCATAGTTCTTTAGCCCCAAAGCTTCAAGATGGGCTTAGACCTCCCCCAATGACTCTTTCCTCCAACCCCTGAGAGAGCTATCCCAGAAGAGGGCATTGCAGGGAGAGAGAGGGAAGGAAGGAAGAAAGGAAGAAAGGAAAGAAGGAAGGAAGGAAGGAAGGAAGGAAGGAAGGAAGGAAGGAAGGAAGGAAGGAAGGAAAGATGGATCTATTAAGCACTTCCTATGTGCCATACATTGTGTTAAGCACTTTATATATATATATTATCTCATTTGATCCTCGCAAGTACTTTTGAAGGAGGTGCTATTATGACCCCCATTTTACAGTGGAGGAAATGGAGGCAGATAGAGGTTAAATGACTTGTCCAAAGTCACACATCTAGTAAGTGTCTAAGGCTGGATTTGAACTCAAGTCTTCCTGACTTCAAGCTCAACACTCTACTTCTGGAATCCAAAAGGGTTGATTATGTTTGCCCAGAGAATGGACATTAGGACACTTGCCCCAAACCCCTAAAAGCAGGAAGGGAAGTAGTAAAAGAGGTTCCAGGTTTGGGGAAGGGGAGGGAAGGTCAGTCTAATTCCCAGCTGCTGCTACAAGCCAGGTAAGAACAGAGGGGTTATAATAACAATTCTCATTTCTACAGCAATTTAAGGTTTATAAAGCACTGTTGCCATAACTACCCAGGGAGGTAGGCAGTGCAAGAATTATTATTCCCATTTAAAAGAGGAGGAAAGGGGCAGCTAGGTGGCACAGTAGATAGAGCTCTGGCCTTGGAGTCAGGAGGACCTGAGCTCAAATATGACCTCAGACACTTGACACCTCCTAGCTGTGTGACCCTGGGCAAGTCACTTAACCCCGATTGCCTCACCAAAATAAATAAATAAAGCAAAATAAATAAAAGAAGAGGAAAGAGGGGCTCAGGGATATTAAGTGGCTTGCCCTGTATTGTACTTATCATATTGCCCTATGTTGTATATTGCACTGTCTTTGATTTACAGACTTGGAAACTGAAGAGTGACCTGCCCAAAGTTACATAGTTAGTGGCTGTCCACTCTGCAATTTGACCTGAGGTCAGGGGAGGAACATAAGAAGAAAAGAGTCTAATTAAGAACCCTGAGACAGCTGTGGAATAGAATCAAGTTAAACCTGGCAAGGAATTAGGGGGCTGTGCAGAGCTCCAAATTAGTTTGACTAATTCAATAAGAATGGGAAAATACAGGGAGACTGTCCTTCCCCATGAACCCCATGATACATTCCAGTCTCCTGTCCCACCCCTATGACTCTGTCTAGGAATCCCAGGAGCCACATTCCTGATCTATTTACCCTTCTCCAGCTGTTCCCAATAATGCTATAGAGCATTACAAAGCCCAGGGCTTAGGGCAACCCCAATGACAGTTTTACTCAGTCATCTTAGCCCACAAATCCCCATTCTCCTCTCACTCCTTATTATCTGGATATCACCCTCAAGATGTCCAAGGCAGATTTGGAACTATGCCCAAAGGGCTATAAGAGTGTGCATACCCTTTGACCCAGCAATAGCACTTCTAGGGCTATATCCCAAAACGATCATACAAATGGGAAAAGGACCCACATCTGCAAAAATATTTATAGCAGCTCTTTTTGTGGTGGCCAAGCATTGGAAATTGAGGGGCCCATCAATTGGGGAATGGCTGAACAAATTGCGGCATATGAATGTAATGGAATACTATTGTGCTATAAGAAATGACGAGCAGGAGGACTTCAGAAAAACCTGGAAAGACTTGTATGGACTGATGCTGAGTGAAGTGAGCAGAACCAGGAGAACGTTGTACACAGTAACAGCCACATTGTGGCTCTTCTCAACAATGCAAGGATATAAGACAACTCCAAAAGACTCATGATGGAAAATGCTATCCACATCCAGAGAAAGAACTATGGAGTCTGAATGCAGATAGAAGCATGCTAAAAAAAAAGATGTCTAAAAGGCAGGAGGATGCCAACCTCAGCACAAACACAAGGCTATCTCTAGAAATGGAAAAAGGAACCTAGTGCTGCCTCTAAAAATGGGGTTACAAGCCTAGGGCTATTCCTAGAGATGGAAGAGTGAGTTCAGGATCATCCATAGGGCTGTATAAGTTCAGTTTCAAAAAGTCAAGAAATATTTGCTAAACGCCTACTAATGAGTCAGGCACTGTGCCAAGTACTGGAGACAGGTGTGGGGCTATTCCTGAAGTGTCTCCCTTTCTCTTTGGTGTTTTGGGGGCCATGTGAACCTCAGAGATTTTAATCACTGCCATCTCTTTCTACCTGCCTTGCTTGCATTGTGGCCTAGGCCCCCAGATTATACAGCCCAGGGGCCCAGAATTCCAGGATATCCTAAACAACCCACCAGCTTCATGCTAGCTTAATCCCGTCCCCTCACTGGAATACCCCATTCCCTCTTCCCCCTGCCCAGAGAGCTTGCTGTTAACACTGGGATACCAGGGCAAAAGTATGGGGAGCTCAGTGGGCCTCAATGGCTCTGAGGTCTCTTCCAACTGTGAAGTGATGCCATGATTCCTTCAACTGCCTTCCCCAGGGACCCACTAGAACACACCTGCGGTTTTCTGATGTCAAGGGACAAAGGACATGGCTAATAACAATTCACATTGTCAATGAGAGGCAACATGTTGTAGTAGACAGAAAGTCAGTCAGGAACACCCAGTCCAGCCTACGATACATACTAGCTGTATGACCTCGGGCAAGTCACTTAACCTCTAGGTTAGGATGCATATATAACCCACAACACTCCCCAGTAAGGCCCAAACCAGATTAAAACGTAAATGGGAAATATTTAACAAAGTAAATAAAAATACCATAAAACATAGATAACATCACATTTTAAAACTGTCAGTGTTTTTGTTCAGTCATTTCAAGTCTGTCTGACTAGTGACCCCATCTGGGGTTTTCTTGGCAAAGATACTGGAGTGGTTTGCCATTTACTTTAGCTCATTTTACAGATGAAGAAACTGAGGAAAACAGGGCCAAGTGACTTGTCCAGAGTCACACAGCTAGTAAGTATGTCTAAGACTGGATTTAAACTCAGGTCCTCCTGAATCCACGGCTAGTGCTCTATCCACTGCGCCACCTAGCTGCCACATGTATGGTTTAGTGGCCTCCATTTCTATTTAAGTTTGATACCACTGCTCTAGGCTATTCTCTAAGAAGGTAAGTTATAAGGGGCAGCTAGGTGGCACAGTGGATAGAGCACTGGATAGAGCACTGGCCCTGAATTCAGGAGGACCTGAGTTCAAATCCAACCTCAGACACATACCACTTACTAGCTATGTGACCCTGGGCAAGTCACTTAACCCCATTGCCTAGCCAAAAAAAAAAAAAAGGTAAGTTACAGAAAAGGTGACAATCTGCATTGGTAGAATACTTATCATGCAAAATGAGACACACATTCTTGCTCATGGCCAACATGGGAACTTGTTTTGCTTGATTATGCATATTCATTATTCAAGCTTTCTTTTTCTTCTCCCCTTGCCCCCCCAGGAGAAGGTGGAAGGGAGAAAAAAACTGATAATTTAAAAGATGAAAATAGCTTATTCAATTCAGGATGCCATATTTTAGGACGGATGTTGACAAATTAGAACATGCCCAGAGAAGAGCAACCTGGATGATGAGGGAACCAAAGACTGAGTTATCTGAAGATCAAGTCATCTGAGTACTGACTGAAGCAACTGTTCACCCTGCAGATTTAAGGACAAGATAGCTTACTTCAAGTATCTGAAGGGCTATCACCAGGTAGAGGTATTCAGATTTGTTCTGCTTGATGCCAGAGGAATGAAGTAGGAGCAATGGGTGGAATTTATAGAGAGGCAAATTTAGGCTCAAAATAAGGAAAACATTTCTAGCAATGAGAGCAGACTAACAATAGAAGAAGCTTGGGTGGGGGACGGGGGTAGGGGGTTGTTCCTGGAAACCTAGACAATGGGTCTCCCACTCCTGGAGGTCTTCAAGCAGCTCCTGAATGACCAGGGGTCAAGGGGTGCTATAGAGAGGACTTTTTTCAGGCATAGGCTCTTCCAGTCTGATATGGTCTGACCTTCATCCCAGTTCTGCATACTTTGCTTGGGTCTTAACTCACCTTTCCTTGTCTCTAGTCCAAGGCTGAGCTAACTTTCTGCTGCATTCTTCCCCCAACCCTCGATCTCAGCTCTAGAGAGGAGATCTTATGAGTCTTACCTGAGTCCCAGGTTGCATTAACACTGTCACCTCTTTCAACATGTTGAGCCCCACACAGTCCCTGGAGGAGAAACAATTTCCTGTGTGAGTCCCACATCCCTTTCGTGGCTTCAGAATAATTGGACAGCTCTTACAGGTGCCTCCACCGCACTTCATGGAATGGTTCTGCCTGTTTCCTGAGCTCAGGATATACTTTATAAACTTTGACTCAGAGTCAAAAGACCCAGATTCAAGTCCTAGCCCTGACAGTTTCTTCATTCCTCCTGGCCTCCATTTCTTTATCCGTTCGTTGGAAATAATAAGACTTGTAATTCCTACCTCCAAGAGCACTTGTGAGGAAATTGCTTGGTAAACTTCAAAGCACAACAGAAAAGTGTCCCACTATTAACCTGTGAGCTGCTGCCTGACTGCCACAGACCTGCACTTTCCCTAGAGGACATCCTTGTCCATCAGCTCCCATCGGGAGGCACACGTGGCCTAGTGGACAGACCTTTAGACTTGATGTCAGGAAGATCCGAGTTGGAATCCTGCCTTAGACATATATTTAAACAAACCTAAATAGACTTAATTAGGTGAGGCTTCCTGGAGGAGGTCAGTTTTAAGTAAAATTTTTAAAAGAGGGAAGGGACTTCAACTGGCTGAAAAAAAGTGGGAAAAATTCCCCAACTTGTTCCTTCTCACCCTGAAGCAATCAAATAGTTTTTCACTCAATCTACATCTTCCTTCTCCATCCCCAAGGCAAGTCTGTTTCTTGTTTCCCCTCCCTCCCATCCCCCAGCAGGGATTCCCTGAACACCTCTACCCAGCTTCCTATCTTTCCCTCTCAGCCTGCGATACATATACCCTCTATATATGTGCTGCATATTTCTGTCTCTGGTTTTTTAAGGGCAGACCCCACAATGTCCCATAGAGGCCCAGTCCTCTGCACATAGCAGGTGCTTGGTTTGGGCTGTCAACCGACTGACTGGTGTAGGGTATGTTCAAAGAAGACTAGTATCTCTGGTACGAAGGCTGCTGAGCCCTTTTCAGGGCTGCTTTCCACCTTCGATGTCCACCTGTTCCACCTAACTCTCACCTGTGGCTCCAAGAAGCTGTAGCAGGAGCAGCGGCCACACCCCAGGAAACCATTTTGGCAGATGGGCTAACCCAAGTCTCAAACCCATTGGTGAGTTAGGGGGGTGTCTACCCCAAGCATGAGAAGACTTACCCTGGTGGAATGGGTGGATGAGAACCATTTGTTCCAAGGGCCATTAAGGTGGTTGAAACAGGTGCTGTGGAGCGCTTAGAACTTGGTTAGACATCAAAGACGCCAAGGTCATCCACTGCATCATGAGCCATCACCAGTCATCTTGATTCTGTCCTGTCACTGCACTGTGATGACTCTAGAGGAGAGAGCGAAGCTGACGACTTCGTGCAACTCTGCCTCACTTAAATCCAATTTACACACGAATCAAAGGACATCACTCATACCATTTGACCATTTTATCTATCTCATTTGACCATTTTACCTATCTCAAAGTCCTGTGGCGAGAGGCTAGTGATGAAGCAGGAGGTGTGGGTACACCGGGAGCTGTAGTCACAATCCTACACAAAGGCGGCCCAGGCCATAGGGGTTGTTTCTCACTGGATTCGTCAGGTATCTGAGCAGCCTTTTCAGAATTGCACTGCTCACCTCCTGGTGTGAGGAAGGGGCTAGAAAATGTGCCCTAAAAATTGTCTGCTTACCCAACCCTGGCCTGATTACAATGGCAGGCGGGGACTCTGCAGTTGAAACACAAAAAAATGTACAAAAACATCTGCAAAGACAATTCTACTCACCATCGGCACATGGAATGTGTGAACACTTATAGACAACACAAAATCCGGTAGACTTGAAAGATAAACAGCTCTTGTTGCAAGAGAACTCAGCAGGTATCACAAGCAAATAGCAGCCTTGAGTGAAACAAGGCTGGCAAATGAAGGGCAGCTTACTGAAGTTAGAGCTGGATACATGTTTTTCTGGAGTGGCCATAGTGAAATACAGTGCCATGAAGCTGGTGTAGGTCTTACAATCAAAACTATTTTTGTCAACAAGCTTGTATGCCTCCCAAAAGGAGTGAACGGCAGGCTCACTACAATGTGATAACCACTTGCAGGAAAACATCACACCATCATCATCAGTGTCTATGCTCCCACTACGACAAACCCTAATGAAGTTAAAGAAAAGTTTTATGCACACCATATACCAAAATAAAGTCAAAATGGGTTCATGATTTAGATACAAAGGCTGATACTATAAGCAAACTGGGAGAGCAAGGAATAGTTTACCTGTCAGATTTATGGAGAACAGAGGAATTTATGACCAAACAGGAGATAGAGAACATTATAAAATGCAAAATGTATAATTTTGATTACATTTGAATTGAAAAGTTTTTGCACAAACAAAGTCAATGAAACCAAGATTAGGAGGGAAGCAGAAAACTGAGAAAGAATTTTTACAACCAGTGTCTCTGACAAGGGCCTCATTTCTAAAATATATAGAGAACTAAGTCAAATATATAAGAATACAAGTCATTTCCCAATTGATAAATGGTCAAAGAATATGAACAGGCAGTTCTCAGACGAAGAAATTAAAGCCATCTATAGTCATATGAAAAAATACTCTAAATTACTATTGATTAGAGAAATGCAAATTAAAACAACTCTGAGGTACCACATCACACCTATCAAATTGGTCGACATGACAAAACAGGAAAATGATAAATGTTAGAGAAGATGTGGGGAAATTGGAACACTAATGCATTGTTGGTGGAGTTGTGAACTGATCTAACCATTTTGGAACTATGCCCAAAGGGCTATAAAAAATGTGCATACTCTTTGACTCAGCAATAGTACTTCTAAGGCTGTAATCCAAAAAGATCATCAAAATAGGAAAAGGACCCACATGTACAAAAATATTTATAGCAGCTCTTTTTGTGGTGGCAAAGAATTGGAAATTGAGGGGATACCCATCAATTGGGGAATGACTGAACAAGTTGTGGTATGTGAATGTAATGAAATACTATTGTGCTACAAGAAATGATGAGCAGGCAAACTTCAGAAAAACCTAGAAAGACCTGTATGGACTGAAGCTGAGTGAAGTGAACAGAAGCAGGAGAACATTGTACACAGTAGCAGCCACGTTATGCTATGACTAACTTTCACAGACTTAGCTCTTCTCAGCAATGCAAGGATCTAAGACATTTCCAAAAGTCTCATGATGGAAAATGCTATCCACATCCAAAGAAAGTACTATCGAGTTTGAATGTAGATCAAAGCATATTCTTTGCTCTTTTTTTTTTCCTTCTGTTTTGTTTTGTTTCCACTTCTTGTGGTTCCTTGTATTGTTTCTAATTCTTCCTTACAACATGACTGAGGTGAAAACATGTTTAATAGGAATGTATATGTATAGCCTATATCAGATTGCATGCCATCTTGGGGAAGGAGGTGGAGAAAAATTTTAAACTCAAAAGCTTATGGAAATGATTGTTGATAAATCAAAATAAATTAATAAAAAAATTTTTTAAAAAAGGAAAAGAAAAATTTTATGAAGACCTGGAGACCCTTATCATCGTTATGCTAAAAGAGGACAAGCTTATAATTTTGGGTGACTTTAATGCTAGAGTAGGCTCAGACTACCAGACTTGACAGAGAGTTCTAGGGAGAAATGGAGTTGGAAACAGCAACAGCAATGGTCACTTACTACTGACGACTTGTGCATTTCATGACCTTCTCATAACTAACACTGTCTTCTGTTTATCTAAACACAATAAAACTTTGTGGATGTACCCTCAAAGCAAACATTGGCATTTAATAGACTGTGATTGTAAGGAGAAGAGACAGACAGGATGTGAAAATGATGAAGGAAATGTGTGGCACAGAGTGCTGGACTGATCACAGACTTATCCTCTCCATGTTAAATATTTGCATTCAACAAAAGCAGCGTCAACAAGGCAAAATGATCACCAGAAGAATTACTGTCAACAGATTAGAACTCTTCTCTGAGTGGGAACAGTTTGTCGCTAACTTGGAGGGAAAGTTGAGCCAACAAACAGTTGGCGACAGTGGAGCAGAAAAGAAGTGGGTGGCTTTCAGAGATTTGGTGTATAGCACTGCATTTGCTCATCTGAGTCAGAACACTCGCAAACATCAAGACTGGTTTGATGAAAATGATGGGGAAATTCAGAAGCTGCTAAATGAAAAATGAGAACTCCACAGGGCTTACCAGCAGGATAGTTTATCCATCTCTAAGAAGGCAGCATTTAATTCCATCAAAAGTAAAGTACAAGCAAAGCTTAGAGAGATACAGGACTCTTGGCTCAGTAAAAAGGCAGATGAAATTCAGTTTTATGCTGATAATAACAATCCAAAGTGCTTTCATGATGCCCTGAAGGTTATTCATGGGCCAAAGACCTATGGTGCATCTCAACTACTTAGTGCTGATGGAGCCACATTGATTAGTGATAAGGACATGATTCTAGAGAGATGGGCTGAACACTTTCATAATGTTCTCAACAGACCATCAATCAATGCTGAAGCCACTGACTGTATACCTCAGGTTGAAGTCAATCCCTCCCTAGCTGAAGTTCCAACTGAGGAAGAGGTTTTGAATGCCATTAAGCTCCTTTCACGTGGCAAAGCACCTGGTGTTGATTCTATTCCATCTGAGATCTACAAGGTAGAGGGTCCATTGCTCATACAAAATTTGACTGAAATTTTCCAGGTTATATGGCAAGAGGAGGTTATCCCCCAGGAGTTCAAGGATGCCTCCTCCATTGTCCATCTTTATAAAGGTAAAGGAAATGGATTGTCCTGTGACAATCACAGGGGGTCTCTCTCTTAGTCATTGCTGGCAAGATTCCTGCCAGAGTCCTCCTTAGTAGGCTGATCCTTCACCTGGAAGATGGTCATCTACCTGAGAGCCAATGTGGCTTCAGAAAGGGTTGAGGAATGGTTGATATGGTGTTTGCTGCCTGACACTCTAGGAGAAATGCCAGGAGCAGAACAGAGGTCTGTATACAATGTTTATAGATCTGACCAAGGTCTTTGATACTGTCAGTTATGAGGGTTTATGGAAAATTATGTCAAAATTTGGTTGCCCAGAGAAGTTCATCAGCATTATATGTCAATTTCATGACGGCATCCTTGCCCAGGTTCTGGATAGTGGACAATGCTCTCATGCTTTCCCAGTCACCAATGGAGTGAAACAAGGCTGTGTGCTTGCTCCCATGCTTAGCATGATGTTTTCAGCCATGTCGTCAAGTGCTCTCAATGAGGATGAACATGGCATCAAGGTCAGCTACTGCACTGATGGTAAATTCTTCAACTTGAAAAGACCAAAGTGGAGAGAGTGTTGGTACATGCTTTTCTGTTTGCAGATGATTGTGCACTCAACACAGCCTCTGAAGCTGAGACACAACAAAGTATGGATCAATACTCTGTTTCTTGTGCTGATTTTGGCCTAACAATTAACACCAAGAAAACACAGGTGCTCTATCAGCCACCACCACACCATCCATTTGTGGAACCATCGGTTACAGCAAATGGAGAAATTTTGAATGCTGTTGGATAAGTTCACTTACCTTGATAGTGTACTTTCCAGGGATATACACATTGATAATGAGGTTGAGGCATGCATTGCCAGAGCTAGTTCAGTTTTTGGGAAACTCCGAAGGAAAGTATGGGAGAAAAGAGGTATTAGACTGACTACCAAACTGAAGGTCTACAGAACCATTGTGCTGACCTTATTGCTGTATGCCTGTGAAACCTGGACAGTATACCAGTGCCATGCCAGGAAACTGAATCACTTCCATTTGAACTGTCTTAGAAGATTCTGAAGATCACTTGGCAGGATAAGACACCAGACACTGAGGTCCTTTCTCAAGTAAACTGCCAAGCATTCAAACTCTGCTTCAGAGAGAGCAACTCCGATGGGCTGGCCACGTTGTTTGAATGCAAAACAAACGCTTGCTAAAAAAACTATTTTGTGGAGAACTCACACAGGGCAAACGTTCACATGGTAGTCAGAAGAAGCGATACAAGGACATTCTCAAGGTCTCTCTTTAGAACTTTGGAATTGATTGTGATACAGGACAGCTCAGCGTGGCATGCCCACATCAGAAAAGGTGTTGTGCTCTATGAGCAAAGCAGAATTGAAATAGTTCAAGAGAAACACAAGATATGCAAACTTAGAGAATCCCCCCAAAAAGTTCACATGGACTATTTGTGCCTGACCTGTGGCAGAGCATTCTGAGCTCCTTTTGGTCTGATCAGCCATAGTCGGACACACTAAAACTTGACTCTAGTATAGTTATGTCATTTTGGTCCTCTTCAAGAATGAAGGACAACAACCAACCAACTGACTGACCCCGAAATATTGAGCCATCTAAAGGTTCAGAGACAAAACAAAGGAACCAGCCACGAAGACCCCAAATCCTGCTGCATTCTTCCCCCAACCCTCAATCTTACCTCTGGAAGGGAGATCTTTTTTTTTTTTAATTAATTTATTTGTTTTTAGTTTTCAACATTTACTTTCACAAGATTTTGAGTTCCAAATTTTCTCCCCATCTCGTCCCTCCCCCCACCCCAAGATGGCATGCACTCTGAATACCCCTTCTCCTAATCTGCCTGGAGGAGAGATCTTACCAGTCTTATTTGAGTCCAAGATTTCATTAACACCTTTAGGCCCCCTCACTGCTTTCAACCTCTTGAGCCCCACATAGTCGCTAGAGGGACAGTCAACCTGGGAAAGGGGGAGCTGATGGATCAACGTTGGGCCCCTTCCACTGCCTGGTGCACCTTTCAGTCAGTCAGACATTTGGACAGTCAACCGGCTGGTCCATCCATTGGTCATTTGAGCTGCATGCTATTCACTTAGTCAGTCACTGGACCAATTAGCCCTAAAGCCAGCACTGGGTAAGTGTGTCTAGAGCCCAGCCCTGCACACTGTAGAGAAACAAAGGGAAGAGGATCTAAGGGTCTTTCCTTGGCTTCAGTCCACCTAGTAGTCAAATAGGTTATTACTAATTCTAGCATAGCTACGGTGGCTTTGTTGGCCTGGGATTTGTTGACTCTCAACTCTACTAACCCCAGAGCTGCCTCAGCCACAAGGGCCAAGAATCTCACATTCTCCTCTTGACCCACCTTTGACCTCAATAAATGAAGGTTTTGGTATCTCTAGGGGGTAGGGGTGGGAAGAGAGAAGGGGTTTCATTGACAATTGTTGGTATAAACTACAAGTAGAGGGGATGAGAGGGGGCAATCTTCTGGGGACAGAATGGAGCTAGGGCCACAGCTAGCAAGATGAAAGCATGAAATATGCATATAACTTGACATATACACATACAAATACAAACTATACAAACAGTAAGTACTGAAGAGTTCTACAAAAGGAGAAATCAATATGTGCTAGAGGGATCTAAGAAGGTTTCCTGGAGAAGGTGGGACTTGAGATGAATCCAGGAGGAGAAAGGAAGATGCCATGACCTAAAGCATGACAACCAAGCAGAGCAGGGCCCTGGGGGCATTGGGTCTAACTATTCTCCCCAGAACTTAATTGCTGGTCAATGGAGCACTTGGGTCATTCTAACCACATAGGTCCTTTCCTGTTCTAAACCTTATGAATCTTTGCCACCCACAGGGGCTACCAAGACCTTTGTTCTTTTTTTTTCATTACAAAAGTATTATTTTTATTTTTCATTTTGGTCAATGGGGGAAAGAAGTGGTGCTTGTTAATTTAAGAAAAAAATTAAAGTTTTTGAGGACTTATTTGAGAAGCATAGTCAAAATGGAAATTTTTTGAACTATGTACTTTTTTTCCCCTTTTTTTATTAATTTATTTTGATTTATCAACAATCACTTCCATAAGCTTTTGAGTTTTAAATTTTTCTCCCTCTCCCTTCTCCCCCACCCCAAGACAGCTTGCAATCTGATGTAGGCTATACATATACATTCCTTTTAAACATTTTCACATTAGTGATGTTGTAAGGAAGAATTAGAACCATTAGGAGGAACCACCAGAAAGAGGAAACTAAACAAAACAGAAGAAAAAAATAGCAAATAGTATGCTTCAATCTGCATTCAAACTCCATAGTTCTTTCTTTGGAGATAAAAGACCCTTGCTCTGACCCTCCCACCTACCCAATCCTCCTCCCTCACTCCCCCAGGACAGCAAAAATATCAAAGGCAGTTTCCTTTAGCCAGGGCTGATGCTGGAGCTAAAAATATCTGGAACCTGACTAGGTAGTTGAGAATTAGGATGAGGGAGTGGTTAGTGGTTAGAAGCATGCAGAGAATTAGGGGAAGGGATAGAAACTGAGAACCCTAGGGATGATAAATATTTAAATTAGCTATAATTAGTATTTATATAATGAATAATGAGTCCTATTGAATGCTCACCCAACAATATTTATCTTATGTTGTCACTCTAGACAGCTGCATAATCCATTTATTCTCCTTTCTCAAGGTGGTACACAGATGAATCTAATAAGATTCTTTAAATAACTCAGGCCAGTGGGACCTGAGCAGAACTTAGCTCCTGCCATGGGGAGGTGGGGTGTGGGGTAGGGGCATGTTGCATGGAAGGATGGGATGGCTAGGGAAAAGGAGTTGTGGGAGGTAAGAAATGATTATATTTCCATATAAGGAAATTGAGAGAAAAGGTAGCTTTAGATCAGAGGTTCTAGAACCTGCTAACATTGGATGAAATTGGTTGTTTGGTTAAAGAGGCTGGAAGTAGGACAAAGGTTAAGCTTTACTTAGAGTTCACATGCGTAATGGGTTCATTTATACTAACTTCTCTGTCCAGAGGGGAGTAATAGCACAGAACTAGGCACATTTCATATGTTAGCAGGAGGAGGGGCATGTTATGAAGTAGGAGTACCAGGAAGATTGTAACCTGGAAGAGTAGGGACCAATTCCAGCTCTGAAGGGAGGGACAAGAAGGAACTGACTGCATGAAAGGCTTTCTCTAGCGTCTGTTCGTGTGTGTCTTTTTCTGGGGGTACCACACACATCCAGTTCTTGCAAGAACCGTAAATAAACATCTCCTTCACTCACTTCAGTTTCTTAAGGGAGGACGGAACTCTGCATGGTATGTTTCTAGCGGAGCAATGAGTTGTGGCTGCATGCTTGGGCTAACCTCTAACCCCCAAGGAGTGACTAAATCCCATTTCTCACAGAGCAATAGACTAAGGGCATTCAGCCACCAAGAATTTGGGAACGACTATAAAACTGGGGTCATAGACTGAAGTGAGTTTAAAAATATACATATGGATAAATATGCACATGCATGCAAATTATTGTATGTGGCTATGTAATACTCACATATACACACATATCTACATGCACAATGCACATATATGCTCATGTACTTTTGTATCCTAAACATCTGTGTGTGTTAAGTACACACACACATACGCTTAAATGCCCCAGTTTCTGCCATGGAGGACAATGGTGTCAAATGGAGACCACTCTTAGAATTCCCCAGCTACCCCGCTTCCCCAGGACACAAGTGTGAGCGTGTGTGTGTGTGTGTGTGTGTGCCAAAGTCAGGGCAGAATGAGCTGGGCAGCATATGAAAGCTGGGTTACAGGCCCGGGTCTACAAAAGGACTAAATTGTTAAGATCATCTCATGATTATTTCCTGGCAGCCAGGGTGGGGAAAAGAGAAAGCAAAGTGACACACCCCCCATCAAAAAGGAGGTAGAATTTGCCTTTTCCCTCAGTTCCTAGACTTGCCCACTAGCTCCCTAAGCCCAACTTTACTTAAGGCTGAATCCTCTCTGCTATCTCCCCAACTCTGTCCCCACTTTACTTCATCATGTCCTGCTGACAATGGACTCCCTCAGTCCCTAAAACCCCTATCCACCTACACAATTTCTAGTTTCCCAGTCTACTAGACACAGAAAATGAAATCTCAGGCACCTGACTTCTTATTGGCTTGGGATCCCCAATAACCTAAAATCGTGGTCATTCTGGCCCCCAAGGTTGGAGAGACTGCATTTAGTGAGGCTCTCACGAAGTTAAGGAGTATCCCAACAGCAAAGGTCCAGGAGCCTGACCTAGACTGATACCAATGCTCAGGGCAAGCCTTCTCCAGTTCTATCCCTTCTAACAATATCTGTCCACTGCACCTCCAACCACACTTTACCAGGACAGCCCTGAATCTGGCCCATGAAGAGGAGCCCCAAATTAGGGAGGGGAGGACATCAGCACTTGCCCATGGCCACAGCCTGGCCATGCTGGACAGTCCCTCTGTGCTCTGTGGCTTTTTATTCTTATGTGATCCTGCAGCTCATGCATAAAGGGATTGGAGCCCTGTATCACAATGGGGATGGGCAGCGGAAAAGTAATGCCAGTAGCACCAAGATGGGCTGGGCAATGGGGACCCTCTCCAGGAGAAGGCACATTAGGTGGATCAGCTAAAACAGACTGAATTGCTATTAACTGATCTTTTCTTCTCTCCTCCTTTCACCCCTTCCCACCTGGTAGAAATGATGAGGTTTGGGGAACCCCAAAACTATCAGGGTGTTGCAGTATCATGGTATCTTCTAGAAAGAATTCTCAGACTCAAACTGTCCTTCAGTCATGTGGAAAAGCTTTATGGTTATGCTTATAAAGCACGTGAAGGTCTTTAGGGAACTTGCAACCCAATGGAAGTGAATCTAAAGCTTTTGTAGGAAAAGTTAAGTGAATGGTGTGCCAGGTATGATAATTAGGTGGTCTGGGGAGGGATCAGGGAGTGGTCAGTTCTCAAAGGAGCTTGCAATTTTTTTATCGACAGCACAAGCATTTTACCCAGAATTCACTATGAGCAGCTGGGGTTGGGGTGAAGGGGTGGGCAACAAAATGGGGACCTCAAGTGGGTGTGTTTTTCTGCCTACAACATCATAAAGTCAATCGATGGTCAGGACTGTCCTGTTACCAATCAATGTCTTGTTAGACCAGATGGATTGGGGAGTGGACATTTATCTTGACTTCTGGAACTTATACGGTAACTGCGGAAGTCAGTATGAGATAGTTCAGCTGGTACAGGAAAGTCCTGTTTAGACAAAAGAAATTCTTACAGAGGACACTATAACAGGGAGAGATAGTTTGCTTCACTGGGGCCCACTCATGAGTTATTGCCAGAGATACGGTCTTTGGGCTGGGGTCCAAGCACCCCATCAGGACCACTAAGCTGAGAAAGAAGTGTTGCCTGAGGAGGGGAGGGAGGAAAGAGAAAGGAGTGAGGACTGAGGGCATTTTATGGAGAATGTGTTGTGTCAAGCCATATGTGATTCCCTGCTATTATCCTGTAGCCTAGCTGGGTCTCTTCATAATAGTCCAAACCAAGAAGCCCATACTGGGTCTCCAAGTACCTCTGGCCTTGTTCTGAATGGTAGAGGAAGGTCAGTAACTTCTAGCCCCTGCGGTTAGGGCTGCCCAAGAGGTCTGGTTCCAAGCTCTGCTCACAAGCAGAACCAAGAAAAAACAATCACAATTAGCCAATGAATTCATCCTTTTTATTTTCACACCCTTTCCCAAACATTGAGTCACACTTTTTTTTCATCACCAACCCTTGGGGTAATAGCAGGCTAGGTGGAAGAATGACCCAGGGCAGGGTTAAGAGAAGATAGTTAGCAGAGGAGTAGTGACTTGTTGGAATGTCCTACTGCCACAATCGCTACTTCTCCCAGGGCAGCAAACAGACTGTGTTTTGGGGAAAAACAACTAGAATGTGGGGTGGGTGGTACCTTGAGACAGAGGAGTGACCCACAAGGGAAGCAGACTACAATAAAGACCTAACAAGTCAGCAATGGATCTGCTGAGTGCTCTCTGTTCCCTAGTACTTTCCTGTAGGCACCACTCTATCAAGACCTGGAGTTGCCCAGGGAATTCCACACAAGGAACTAAGGCCCTGGGACCAAATTCCTGTGGGGCCCAGCCCCACGTTCCAGCCCTAGTTATAAGGTCTTTTCCAAATATCTCATAGGACTGGAGGAAATGTTGAGACCTATATTGACCCTGGTCCCTATCAGCAGGGCCGGAGGAGCAGTAGGTGAATATCCATGACGTTGGTGCCAGTCAACCCAGTACAAAGAAGGTGGACACCACCCTTCAGGTGTCGGAAAAAGGTATTGGAATCATTGTTGGCCAAAGAAGCCATTATATCCAGATCCTCTACTGCTGCCTCAGTGGCCAGCCCTGGGGTGACCCAGGCCCCCGCTGCCTCTGTGGGACCATCCTGCCCATCAGTTCCACCACTCAGGAAGAGAGCCCCCCAGTCACTTATTGTAGACCCACTCAACTCTACAGCCACCCTAAGAGCTAGCTCTTGGTTTCGGCCGCCCTTGCCTGAGCCCTGCAGCCGTACTGTGGGCTCCCCTCCAGCCAGAAAGCAGACAGGGCCCTTGGCCCCCTCCACAGCCTCCAGGACTTCCTCCAAGTTCAGGTCTGAGAGTTGTAGCTCTTCTACCAGGTCCTGAAGCTCATCTTCCTCCTTGTTGGTCCTCATAACCTTAGAGGAGAGGCGGACACAAACTGCCTGAGCCAGAAGCCTATAGAATCGAGCCACGCGACGCACCTCACCTTGCATGACTCTGCTTAGAACCAGAGCCTGGTAACCCAGGGCCTCAGCACGACGCTGGGCCTCAGCCAGAGCCAGGGAATTGGAGCCAATAATCACATTGAGGACATGGCCACAGCCAGAACGACCATGGGGATCTGAGTCAGCCCGGGATAGCACCGTCTTGATAGATCGTGGCAAGACTCCACGGAGGTCATACCGGCTGAGGATATGCAGGCAATCCTGAACGGTGTGGTTACTTGCTACTGTGGGACCACTCGCAATAATATCCACAGGATCTCCCACAACATCTGACAGAATCAGGCTCACCACCTGGGAGAAAGGGAATCAGAGGAAGCATGGGAGGGGAGGAGACCAAGCACAGGAAACGTAAGAAACAATTGGGGATGGACTCTGTAAGTGGCGCTGAACCTGATGGAGCTTCTTGCCCCTGGGCCCATTTCAGCAAATCCAGACTTCTCTATGTGGCATCTCCCGGCCAGGGAGAGTCACCTGATCTTACTCTTCTCCCTTCCTCCAATAAGCCTTCCATGATTAACTCAATCTCTTTCACTCTCCATCCCCTTGGCACACACGCACACACTTTGTAGTATGTCATAATTTAGCAATGCATTTTATAGGTTAATTTGTAAAGAATATGTTTGTTTTCTGTCTTCTCTATTTGGCTGCAAGGTCCCTGAGAAGAACAATGTCACCTTCTTCTGTATTGTAATTCCCATCTCCTGCCCTGTTACCAACGAACCTCAAGCAATGCACCCAACAGGCCTGCCCAGGCCCTTTGAGCAATGGTGGATAATCACTCACCTGTGCAGGGTAAGCAGCCCTGGCCAGGCCCCCACCCTTGAGTTGGGACAAGGCTTTACGTATGGTATTTAGCTCCTGAATTGTGGCACCACTAGCTGCCAGCATCTTGGTGAGCAACTGTTTCTCTTCTAGAGTAACTGGGGGGATTGGAGCAGGAAGCAGGGCTGAGCCTCCCCCTGCAATGGGAAGAAAGTCAGATCAGGTTGGGGGAGGAGAAAAGTAGAGATAGCTGGAGGAGGGGGATATAGGAGAAAATTCAAAGAAGGGAGTCCCTTTTCATACCTACCTTAACACCATCACCACCATCACCACCACCACCACCACCACCACCACCACCACCATCATCATCATCACAGCTGACATCTATATAGCCCTTTACAATTCATAAGTCAATCTGCATATATCACTTCATTTAATCACAATGCAGTTGCTTAACTGTTTGGAATGGACGAACCAACAGTGTTTAGGTTTGGAGGCCTCCCTACACCATGGAAATCTATCACCCTAGAGACAATACTACTCTGTTCCAAGTAACTGTGACAACACTATAGCTTTTCCTTACCAAGAATTGCCAGGAAACAGGTCTGTTACTGCCCTGACTGACTTCTTCCCTCCATTGTTTCATCAAACCACATGAAAAAGCAATAATACTTCAGCCCTCCATAACTGTTAAGAACTCAGACAGCACATACCACAACTTG